>NC_080187.1:194283408-194586438 GCF_030028045.1 Hippopotamus amphibius kiboko | reverse complement strand
TCCTGGTGAGGAAGCTGTTGACCTGAAACAAATAGACTGCCAGGTATTCCTCCAGCAAGGATGGGTTTATTCAGGATCAGCAGAGAATTGCAATTCAGGGTCAGCAACCTTAGCAAGGCATGTGCAAGTCCCCACACAGCAAGGCAAGGAGAACTCTTTTGTAGAGGGGGAAAGGAAGTTGGGAGGGCTAGAGTTAACAGAGTCCACAGCTTTTCATTGGCTGAGCCCTTCCAGGAAAGAAGAGGAGCCTGTCTGCTTCCTGTTGGCTCTGCTATCATCACAGGACGTGAGAGCTCCCCTGTCTGGTCTCCCACTCTATTTAATTGAAGTTTCTGTTTCATTAGTTTTGTACAAAGCTATTAGTCTTTTTTTTTTAATAAATTTATTTTTTTATTTATTGACTATGTTGGGTCTTCATTGCTGCACATGGGCTTTCTCTAGCTGTGGCGAGCAAGGGCTACTCTTCGTTGCGGTGCACGGGCTTCTCATTGCAGTGGCTTCTCTTTTGGGGGAGCAGAGGCTCTAGGCATGTGGACTTCAGTAGTTGTGGCACACAGGCTCAATAATTGTGGCTCACAGGCTCTAGAGTGCAGACTCAGTAGTTGTGGCACACGGGCTTAGTTGCTCCGTGGCACGTGGGATCTTCCCGGACCAGGGATCGAACCCGTGCCCCTGAATTGGCAGGTGGATTCCCAACCACTGTGCCACCAGGGAAGTTATTAGTCTTGATAAGTAAGTTTAGTTGGTTCACAGTCTTATCTCGCAGGAGCAGGTATTTCCTGGAGCAGGCAGCTAGGCTATTTTTTACTTCATCTCAGTATTGTCTGACGCAGCACGGAGAAGTTGATTAACGTGGAGTTGATTAACGTGGGGACAGGGAGTTTGGTGGATTTCAGTTCTTCCTGCCAGTCCTGTTAACCGAGCTCCAGGAGAGCAGAGACGAAGACGCAGTCTTTCTGCAAACCCTGACGCCGAGCCGAGGGCCTGGACGTGGTGCCGGTTGGCCCTGTGTGTGCGTGTCAGCACCACTTGGTGGCCCAGGGAGCCTCTGGGGGACGCAGCTACCAGAGAATGTGCTCAGTAAAATTCTGCTCCAGGGGAGGCCTGGTGGGCAGCATTGGCATCAGCTGGGAGTTTGTGGGAAATACAGAATCTCAGGCCCCACCCCAGACTCTTGATTAGCCACCAACCGGGCGTGGGGGCGCACATTGATGTCTGGGACGCACAACCGTGGGCGTGGCTGCTTGCAGGAGCTGCTCAAGGTTCTGTTCAGCACGTGCTCACAGAGCGCGTCCTCCGTGCCAGGCAGGCGTAGAGCCCCGCGGGTGCTGCAGGGAGGCCTCCAGATTTCACACTCTGCAGGAGGACGGGCACGTAAACAGCTCAAGGACGGTGAGGGTGCCAAAAATGAACTGTTTCTTTCTCAGCACAGGAGAAATAGTGCTGTGCTGGAGTCCAGATTTAGCGGGGGTGTGGGGTGTGTGTGTGTGTGTGTGTGTGTGTGTGTGTGTGTGTGTGTGTGTGTGTGTGTGTGTGTGTGTGTGTGTGTGTGTGTGTGTGTGTGTGTGTGTGTGTGTGTGTGTGTGTGTAAGCAGCCTCCGCTTTCCTGTGGAACTGTAAGCATCTGACAGAGGCACTGATAACAGCCACGCCCTCCCTGTCCTTTCCTGCGGCAGATCCTGACGGCGAGCGGCGACGGCACGTGTGCCCTGTGGGACGTGGAGAGCGGGCAGCTGCTGCAGAGCTTCCACGGGCACGGGGCCGATGTGCTCTGCTTGGACCTGGCCCCCTCGGAAACCGGGAACACCTTCGTGTCTGGGGTAAAGACTTGAGGAGGATCTCCGGGGGGTCCTTTGTCCGCTAGGGAGGCTCATGGCGGCACTTCCCGTTAACTCGTGGGACTCGACTGGACACTTCCCTGGATGGGGCAGAGAGTTCGCATCTGCGAGCGTTAGGGACAGCTGCCAGGGCACCAGGCGGCTCAGGTGGCTGCGGCCATGAGGCATCGCTGCCGTGTGATCAGGGCTTTGGTGCTGGTGGGACCCTCTCCCACCCCACTCCCATCCGTCCCCAGCCCCTCCCCCTCCCGGACACGGGGAGCAGGGTATCTGAAGGCTTAGAGTCGGGCAGCAGGCCACCATAGCAGAGGAGCACCAGGCGAGGAGTCAGGACACCTGGGACCCCCCTTTGCTACCTGACTCTACATTTCATCCTCTGTAAATTGGGCATAAGGCACAATAGCATCTGCCCCCCACCTCCCCTAAGATGTTATGAGCAGTAGAGGGAAGCGTTTACAGTATGTTATGCAAGTAGGGGAGGCAAGTATTTCTATAGACACCTGGGAATAAGAACGGAAAACTGAGCTGGCTGACCTCACCCCTGGGTCCTGTCTCATCTCGGTCAGGAGACAGTGGTGAGAGAGGACAGAGATACAAACACCATTTAATGATGTTTGCAGCGAGAAGACATACGGGCCCTTTGCTCTGAGCTGCCCACATCTTAGTCCTGGGCCTCAGGCGAGGGCTGTGAGGCCTCTGATCAGCAGGGACCCTGATTTTCTTCTCGGGTGTTTGGCCCCATCTGTGTATGTTTCATTCCTGTGTCTTTGTATAACGGTATTTATCTCTACTCAACTGCAGTGTTTTTTCAAATTATTGATATCATTGTAGATTGTATTGTCTCTTTCAGAGTATTAAACTCCATCTGATTTAGGGTCCTCTAAAGATCTGAAGACAATGATACCTTTGTCCACATTCTCAGTAAAGATGCTCGGAGAGCTGAACCCCCACAGCAGGTCTTTCTGAGACATCAGTTATGGTACCTCATCCACCCTTTCCTCTGAGTTGAAACCAACAACTTGGACAGTAATTTTAACCCATTACTCTTTCTGTTTGACCTTTGAGAGTCTGATTGTACTGCTCATGCTTGATCACGGATAGCTCTGCAGGGAATTATGAGAATGCTCCTAGAAGCAGGATAGTATGTGAAAGCCTGGTGTTTATGATTCTCTGGGTTGTGTTAGCAACCCAGGGAGGGTCCATCTCACAGGTGTCGAGGCAGAAGCCCAGGGAGGTGACTTGCCTGAGCCACCCAGCAGAGTGCACACGGCACCCTGACTAGGCTGCTGGCAGTACAGCTGGCCCAGGGGCACCTGGCTCTCCACCAGTGCTCAGGCTGCCCCGCACACCTGGGGCAAAGCTAGGAGGTGCCACCGCACCCACTGTCCACCTGCCCTCCCCTCTGGGCTTACAGAGGCAGAGATAAAGGGAGGCAGGGAGAAAGGGAAAAGTGAAGAGAAATGCCCAGGAAGAAGGGGAGAAGGAGGCCCTGGAGAGTTGCAGCCACTCACAAAAGTGGGAGAGAAGAAAACACGCTGAAAAGGGTGGCTGGGTGCCTTCCCTTGCTCCCCCCCTCCACCCCCCACACTGCCCCAAGACCTAGCTCTGGCCTTCTGCGAGCTTATCAGTTGAGGAAAGTGGCCTTAGGTAAAGCTAGTCTCAGAAGAGTATATTGTCAGCCGTTTACTAATTGGAACTAAATGGCCTCTGTGATGTAACCAGAACTCATGCCTGTCTGTAGACAGTCCTTACAGAGGCCATAACTCTGGGTAACTTTGCATTTGTAGGGATGTGACAAGAAAGCCATGGTGTGGGACATGCGCTCCGGACAGTGCGTGCAGGCCTTTGAAACACATGAATCTGACGTCAACAGTGTCCGGTCAGTGAGTAGAAAGTTCACGTTGCTCCTCTGTTCTCCTGTGTTCCCTGGCCTGGGCTGATGCTTAGCCGCCAGGCTCAATTTACGTGGCTGAGAGAGGCTTCTCCAGCAATAATGGCTGATTTGTGTTGGGACTGAATGGTACTCCAGATTTCTTAGACAATTTTAATACAGTTGCACCAGGGGCAATGGATATTATCCTAAGTCAAGTCAGTGTTTCTCATTCATTCATTCCACAGATATTTATTAAGTACTTATCTGCTAGATGTTATTCCAGGAACTGGGAATACTATTTTGAACAAGATAAAATCTCTACTCTCCTACAGGAGACACACAAAGCACAGATAAATGTACAATTTAAGATACTGCTAAGTGCTATTGAAAAGTTAACAGGGAACTATGATGAGATGGGTTATTTCTTTGAGTGGTCAAGCCTCTCTGAGAAATTGATGTTTAAATTGAGACCAGGATAATGAAGGAGCCAGGCTTGCAAAGAGCTGGGGGAAGGAGCAGGGAGATGAGATTTCAGGGACCTAATAAAAGGCCAGGTGACCACTAGAGTCCTGAGTTAGGGAGGTGGCTAATGTGATCCATGTTTTGCCTTTAAAAGATCACTCTGGCTGCTGTATGGAGAATGGATTGTAGGGGAACAAGAATGGAAGTATGACGGCCAGTTAGAAGGCTGTTGTGTGAGTTTTGGAAAGAAATGATGGTGGCTGAAACTAAAGGAGATACAGTGAGGATAGAAATGTCTAGAATTAGGAAGGATTTGAGAGTTTACCCCGGCTTCAAGCTATTCAGTAAGGCTGCCACCGTCTCATGGATGCTGCTAGAAGGCATGAGACTCCTGGGTTAGAGATGAAGGATAGTTGATTACTCATCATGATGGCAGTAGCCAGGGTGTCAGCATTTTTGTGCTGTCACCTAAGCCCCAGTTGCACAGGGTGACATGTAAGGGCCAAATGACACCTGCACACGCAAAGGGTTACGTTATAGGAGAAGAACCCTGAGCTCAGGGAACACAAATCTTTTGTAAGGGGCAGTAAGCATTGATCCGCTTGCTAAGACAGGGAGGGTTGGAGGCACTGCGGGGAGAGTGCAGTGACTACACATGGATTCTGCAGCTCTGCCTTGGGCTAGCTAAGTGGAGGTGCAACCAAGTGAAGATGTCAGGTAGGCAGCAGGACCTGTGAACGGATGCCAAGAGACGTCAGGACTTGACATATAAATTTGGAAGATGGCACTGTCAGGATGGTATTTAAAGTATAATCACTCAAGAATCTTTATACTTAGAGGAAAGCACTAGACTTAGTCCCCTTAAAAGCCAGAACACAATAAGAATACGTAATTACTTTAGTGGTAGAAATATTAATGAGAATTTTTTAGCTCTCTGACCACAAATTAGGAAAGAAAAAAAAAAAACTATCATTTTTTTGCAAATGTGCAGTAATTACCTAGAAAATCCAAGGAAATCAATTGAGAAATTACTACAGATAGTAAATGACGTTAAGATACAGGATAGAATATAAAGCCACAAAAATAAATTAAATCCCCATGTATTCATGAAATAACAGCTGAAACATGCACATTCCTCACCCATGCTGTTCCCTCTACCCAGAACCACCACCTTCTAACGTCCAGCAGGTCTAAACTTAGCCTGCCCTCTCTCCAGAAGGCCTGATTTATTTTTTTTTTAACTTTGTGCCCATATATTTTTTTAAGGACTTTTATTGAGATATGCTTGACATACAGTAAACTGCATATATTTAAAGTATACCATTTGATAGTTTTTTCTTATTAGTAATGTATATATGGCAGGCCCCCCCCACACACACACTTTTCCCCCTTGGTGTCCATATGTTTGTTCTCTACATCTGTGTCTCTATTTCTGCCTTGCACACCGGTTGATCGGTACCATTTTTCTAGATTCCGCATATGTCAGAAGGCCTGGTTGTTGAGGAGAGGATGACTGGAACAGGGATCATCATTTATTGCATGCTTTTTGTTTGGCACCAGGCCATGTTCTTTGTATATATTGTCTTATTCAGTCTTTACAACAGGAAGTGTGCGTTATCCTCCTCACTTTTCAGAGGAAGAAACTGAGGCTGGGCCAGGGAAGTCGCTGCCAGAAGTATCCCATGTAGTGAGTGCGGAGAGCTGCCCACGGCTCTGTATATCTGATTGCAGTGTCTGGGTTTATAACTACTGTCTTATCCCTGAGCTCTGGCCAAGTCTTGGGAATGGGCTATGTGATCAAGGGAAAGTAAGGATACAGGGGACCTACCTGTGTTCAGTGTCTGGTACAAATATACATATTATCTCATTTACTGCTCACCAATACTCTGCAAGGCCAGCGTCACTGTCCCCTGTTTACAGAGAAGAAAACTAGGTAGGGCCTTGCAGGGGAGGCCCCTTTCTGGCCTCTGTAACGAGTGGTCCTTGTATCCCTAGAAGTCCGAGGGCCCAGCATTGGACAGCCTTCCCAGATGGTTCTGAGGGGCGCCCAGGATTGGGAATCACCTCTCTAAGTGCTTTCCCTCCACACTTTCTCTCTGCAGATACTACCCGAGCGGAGATGCCTTTGCTTCGGGTTCAGATGATGCTACGGTATGTTTCTGAGTTATTGAGAGCTTTTCCTATTTGAAGGAGAGAGATGCTGACTTAATTTTATTTTTCAAAAATAATTTTTTCCTGATTACAGAACTCATGTGACTTCAGTAAAGAAAACTTGAGGGGAAAAACTAAATTATGTTAATCATTCTACCCAAGAAAGATCACAGTTGGGTTAATTCCATTCTGTCTTTTTTAGTTTTTAAACAAAATGCTTTATAATTTGCATTTTCCACTTAGCAATAGACTGTGAACATTTTTCTATGCCAATAAGTAATTTTTTACATTGTGTTTTCTTAACAATTGATAGTTTTCCATGTTGTGGATATGCCTTCATTTACTTAATCAGTCTTCAATTTTGGGGACACTTAGGTTTTTTTAAAGGTTTGTTTTTTTGTTTTTTTTTTCCTGTTAAAAACACTGCTAAAAGCAAATATTTTTGGTACCTTATTATTTCCTTAGAATGAATTCTCAGACATGAACTTGCTGAGTCAAATATCGGCCTAGTTTTAAGGCTTTTGATACTGCTTGTCAAATGATGTTAACCTGTTTTCCAAGAAAAAAAAAATACCTTCCTGTGCCCTCAAAATAGCAAATATCTTATTGAATAATGAATTTCACCCTAGTTTGCTATTATGGAAGAAATTAGAAAGGAATAGTTTGAGGGTTTGATGATAATGAAAATGTTAAACTTCTGTATGTCAGAAAATACTTAACAAAACATAAGGGCATACATTTGGAGAAAATTCAAGAGCTTTCAAAATTTGCCTACCCTTTGATTCAGCCGTGCTGTTTCTTGGAAGCAATTCTATTCTAAGGATTCTATTCCTTAGCTATTCTAAGGAGAATATCAGAGATGCATATAAAGATTTTTTATAGTAGAATGATCATGGCTTCCCCATAATTTTATTTGTAAAAGAGAAAAATTAGCATAAAACAGGGAGATCAACTTGATGATGGGCGATGCCTTAGAGGGGTGGGATAGGGAGGGTGGGAGGAAGTCGCGGGAGGGATGGGATATGGGGATATATGTATAAATACAGCTGATTCACTGTTGTACAGCAAAAACTGGCACAACAGTGTAAGGCAATTATATTCCAATAAAGAGCTTTAAAAAGAGAGAGAGAGAGGGAAAAATTAGACACAAAATGCTTATGGCTAAGTAGATTCTGATATATCCACATGTGCAATATAACAATCGTATTAATCCTGGTTGTTTTTTTTTTTTTGAAGATTATTTAATGATATGAGAAAATGTTCAGAACATAATGCTAATAGAAGCAATAACGAAAATCCACCCCATTTAAATGCACACATAAAATAGACCGACTGAAGGAAATAGCCCAGACGTTAACAAATACCTCTAGGACTGGGGGTGACTTTTATTTCCCTCTTTATACATTTCTGAGTTTTTCTGAATTTTCTACAATGAACACATATTCTTTATCAGGAAAAAAAGAGGGCTTTTCTTTTTGTTTTTGTACCCAGAGAAATCTGTATTTGCTGTTTCTTTGAATCTCCAGTGATCCATGGAGAATAATAGGAATCAGGGTTGAAGGAGAAAATACTAGGAGAGAAAACAAAAGAGGTTTTCCCCTTATCCTTCCAACTATACAAGCCACCAGCACCTTCCAGTAGCTCTGTGGCCATGGAGCCACCAAACAGGATCCAGAAACAAGTGCCTCTTTGCCTCCTTTGTCACCCCAGTGTCGCCTCTACGACCTCCGGGCAGACAGGGAGGTCGCCATCTATTCTAAAGAGAGTATCATCTTTGGAGCTTCCAGCGTGGACTTCTCCCTCAGTGGTAAGATTTTATCTCGGAAACTTTCCCGGGACTGTAAAACAGGACCTCAGTGAAACCCAGCTCTGTCAAGTTTCCCCTCAGCTAAACTTCCTATGGCCCCGTGTGCTAAAGAGCCTACTTTTGTGCGGGTTTTCCTCCACTACAGTTTTGACACCCGCTTCGCCCTGCCTAAAGCGGCTTCCCCAGCCCAGTTCACTCCATGGGAAACGAAGGCTGGGCCCACCCAATAGTCTTCTTCTAAACAATAATGTATCAAAACTCCATCTGCAGTGCCTTTAGGCATCTCTTCCCCAGCCTTCCATTTTCCCCTTCACACCGGAAAAGGGGCTTTTTTCAGAGGTGGAGAGAGTGAAGCAAGAGGCCCTTTCTTAATGCCCTGAAGCTCATGGCACCTCTGCCCTCACAGCTGGGGAGGCTGACAGTGAAAGCTAAGGCAGCATTGACAGGCTGGGTCACTGGACCATTTAGTTCTCCCAGACACTCCCTGGTTGTGCAGCTGTGCCTTGTGCTGCTACTGCTGCCTGGCACATCTTTTCCCTCCCTTCTCTGCATGGCAAACTCCTATTCAGCCCTCAAAGGCCAACTCAAATGTTGCTTCTCCTGTAGTATCCTTGGTCCCCTTTCCTCTGTGATCATATAGCACTTTACACATAGCTGAGCACTTCCATTACAGCCCTCACCACAATGCGGCAATGATTTATGAGTCAGCCTGCCCACCACCACCCTCCACAGGGGCCAGCAACTGTGCTTTCTCCTCTTTGAATGCACAGGGCAAAGCACAGTGCCTAGCACATAGTGGGCACTAAATCACGGTTTATTGAATGAACGAATGAGCACATGAGTGAGTCATGAAAAGAAAAACGAGAAAGAAGGAACTGGTTTAATAACCATCATATTCTCCTGCTTTAAGGTCGCCTGCTGTTTGCTGGATACAACGATTATACCATTAAC
The DNA here is from genome assembly GCF_030028045.1 of Hippopotamus amphibius kiboko. Lineage (NCBI taxonomy): Eukaryota > Metazoa > Chordata > Mammalia > Artiodactyla > Hippopotamidae > Hippopotamus > Hippopotamus amphibius. The sequence continues at coordinate 194,577,356 of NC_080187.1, read as the reverse complement.
GTCTGGGATGTCCTCAAGGGGTCCCGAGTCTCCATCTTGTTTGGACATGAAAACCGTGTTAGTACTCTACGAGTGTCCCCTGATGGGACTGCCTTCTGCTCAGGATCATGGGATCATACCCTGAGAGTAAGAGAGAAGTGTTTTAGTGTACTCTGTGTGTGAGAGCAGGAGCCATTGGCCTGCCTGAAAGCAGAGAGGTCAGGGTAAGCTAGAATGGGCCTGGGCAGCCAAAATAGAGCTCTAATTTCAATTCTGTAGTCACAGAGGGATGGTTTGCCTGGGGAGGCGGTGAGTTCCCCATCAATGCAGGTATTCAAGCATAGATACCCTAACAGTCTGATTCTAGCCTCTGACAACTCAGATTGCCAGTCTCACCTCCCCGTAGTGCAAGGTTCTTATTCTTTAGTCACGGACCTCTGTGAAGCCCACACAAGGGCTTCAGCAGACCTATGAAGCCCCTGCAGTTATATGCTAACCTGTGTGTGTGTTTGCGCACGCGTTTTTCCAGGAAATGTGTCTTCATGGCTTTTATTAGATTCTCAAGGAGCTCCATGACTTTGTCAGATGTTGTCTCCCTAGAAGTGCCACCAAAATAACCTGTTCATCAAGCAAAGCTTACCTCACTGTGGAAGATTACAAATTTGACAGTCTTATTAGCATTTCAGAAGGGGAGAGCAAAGGCAGATATTTATGAGGTTTTGGGGTCCGATTGAAGGCAGGTCTTTTGATGGAGGGACTTAATTAGGATTGTGGCATAGTTTAAGATTGTTGGACACAGGGTGGGGGAGGGAGAGAATTTCAAAGACTGTCTTGAAAAGTAGCTGCTCCTTTGATGCTGTATGTTGTCCTGAGACGTGAGTGTCTTCTAAAGAGGGTAATTGAGTAGTCTAGTCTTAGGGTAAATGGGTAAGAGGATTTTTTCAAAGTTCCTGAAATAGACGTAAGGTTATTTGTGATTTCATCATCCTGGGCAAGTGTTTGCTAAATTAATAAACCCATGTCAGTGTACCCAGTGAACTGAATGGATGCAGAGGGTCCTGGTTTTCAGTCTAAAAGTTACCTTCTCTAGCAGGGAGGCCACAGATGCCCTTCAGATGATTCACTAAGGGAGAGGGGGAGCCAGGGCCAAAGAAGCACCTTTGAGTCGCTAGGAGTAAAGTGTTATCCTTCTAAGATATGTGCGTGCCCTATTTTGGATGTAGTGTGTGTGTTTGTATATAGTAGACTTTGATTTTATCTCTTTAAACTCAGATTTTACGAGTCGTTAACTGAAAACTGACTAAAAATTATCTGTTTGTGTCTTTGCAGGTCTGGGCTTAATCACAATGCACACATAGGTACCTGAGAATAGAGTTTGAAATTGTCACATGTAACTAGATCTTGCTTCTAGAGGATCTGAGAGTTTATTGCAACTTAACTCAAGGCAGCAGCTCCATGACTGAGAGTTCACCAAGCGTCTCCAATATTACTGTTAAAACCACCACCCTGGAGAGATCCCAGTATGAGCCTTCAGCACTATGAGAACACTTTCAAGTACAGTGTTTTTCCTTTCAAACGCTTTTTAAAATATATGTTTTTAAAGTTATTCTAAATTATAGTCTCAACTCATTCTATTCCCAATAGAATTCAGCATTTAATATGTTCCGTATTGTTTCCTTGAATCAAGTTTATTTTTCAGAGCACTTTAAAAGCTGATTTTTCTCAGTGTGCACTGTGATTTGGGGAACCTTCCCCTGGAAGTGTTGATTTTAATGGACTGTGTAAGAAGGACTGTGTTAATTGGTCTTTGATAGAAGAAAATTCCAATTCCAAATGTAATTAGACAAAAGCAACTTTTTTAAATGTGTTTTTATTGTGAAAGTATCCTTTTCAGCCTTGCATCCTATTGTCTTTTTTCAGATAAAACATTTTCATATATGTAAACAGTTATAAATGAAGCAGAGATATACGTAAAATGGAAGGTTTGATTTGTGAATCTTGTGATGGTGGGATATCTCACTGCATCATGTGGACAGGACATTTTCTTTCATTAAGGGGAAAAGCTGAGTGTTGTTTGTGACACAGATGCTTCTCAGAGCAACCAAAACCTTTCTGTGCAGGAACACAAGACAGTAAACTTATTTAAAAGCCAATTTGTAGTGTTAGATGTGTTGGGATTAGTAGTATCTACTCAGGCTAAAGTGAATCTTGTCCATGTCAGTTATACTCATTTATTGCATTGCAAGTGTAATTACATACACAAATTAATTGATAGGTCTCCAATGATAATGTCTTTGCTTCACTTATATTGAGAAAAAAATAACAAAATATATCTTGTCTTTATTTGAAATTCAGCAGTTCCTTCTGGAAGGTAGCAAATGCTTAGTTATATAGAATCCCTTATTTTCTGTTTTGTTCTAAGGTGTAGAGGCTGATTCTTTGTTTTAGAAGACTCCTCATTCATAAAGATGGCATGCATCACTTAGGGAAATAAAAGGTCATCTCAGATCAAAAAATCATTCCTGGGTGAGGCTTGCCCTGTGGGTGGTCTGGAGTCTGACAGGCCAGGTCAGTTGTTGTGGCTTATGTGTGCTGAGTCCCCTGGATCCTGGGTCCCCTCTTGGCTCTGCTCCAGCCTGGCCCTTCTCCAAATGGTGATTCTGGCTTTGCAGGCCTAGCCCCAGGCTCTGCTGCTTGAAGTCGTCCTTCCAGAACAGGAGCCATCTGACACGCCTTGACCCAGTGCCCCTGTAAACCTCAGGGGGCGTGCCAGGCCCACCTGCAGAACTATCTGTCCAGGTATCAAAATGGGCCAGTCAGTCAAAACTCGCCTGGGCCAGCTTTTCCATTAGCTCCTTTTAAATAAACATAGTGATTATATTCAGTCATTTGCCAAGAAAACATTTACCAAGGGTCTTACTACACAACAGGCCCTGGAGTAGAGACAGAAAATATAAAAGAATTCTGCCTACCCCCCCAACCCCCACACTCCCCCACCTCCCACATCCCCCCCAGGCCCCACCCCCACCCCACCGTGAATGTGTCCCATGAAATTCCCAAGCTCTGCTCCCAGAATGTCCCCAAGTTTGTCCCTGGGCTCCTGGGTATGGCAGCCTCTTCCGTCTCTCCCACAGACCTTCTCATGTCTCTGCACTCTGACCTGGGCCTCCCAGAAGTGAAGGGAGACAGGGCAAAGGAGAAGTCACACAGACTCAGGGGAAGCAAATTCAAGGTTGTATGTTTGGAGAGGTGACTTTCCAATGAAAAAAGTGACTTTCAGGGCCCTGTAAGAAGTATTGCCTCAAACACTCATCGCCACGGACAGTAAGCCAGTCTCACAGTGGGTGTTGTTTAGTATTTATTGATGAAATACTTTGTTGGAAGTATAGTACACCACATGAAGACTCAAGGATAAACTCCAGGTAATAAATTGTATTTTGCATATTGAAAATAATGCTGAGTGGAGTTTTTTAATCAGGTTTTTTTTTTTAAGAGGGCTTGGAGGCAAACCTACCAAACCATTGTGGTGAGGGGGCCAAACAGATGTGCCCCCAATGGTGCATGTCCTTGGACGCCCCTCCCCAGCCAGAGAAGAGAAGGGTTAGGTAGGTAGGGTGTGTGATGACGGGTGTTTGTGGGAAATACCTGTGAATTAAAACCAAGGCAGCTGCTTTGGAGGGAATGGGCGGCCCATCTCCAGTCTCCGAGAAGTGCAGCCTGGCTGGCGGTCCTGTTCTGGAATGAGCCTGAGGCCAGAGCAGGCACTCCATATCCCCTTCCTTCTTCCCACTCTGGGTCTCCTCCACACCCTTCCCTGGATTATAAGTGGCTGAAAGGCAGCACAGGTTGTAAGGGCCCTTGCATCCTGGCCTCTCCCAGTTGCTTGGCCGTCTGGCTAGAAGGTGGTCCTACTGACACCAGGACTCATCTATAAGAAGGGGGCAGCATAGGGACAAAGGATGTGCACCTAGTTTCAGATCCAGCTCTACCACTTTTACAGGATATACAATATCTAAATCTCTCTCAGCCTCAGTTTCCGCATCTAGGAAATCGAACAGCTCTAAAGTATGTAAAGTACTTTCCCCTCCTCCCTTTCCTGTTCCCTTCCAACTCCTCCTCTCCCTTCTCCCTCCTACTCCCCCTCTTCCCCTCCGCCATCTCTTCCCTCCTCTCTCTTCCTGTCTCACTGCTTTCTTTATCGCCTTCCTCCTCCTCCCACTCCCCTCTCCTTCTCCCCTGCCTCCCCATTCCCCTTCCCCTTGGTCATCCTTTTCTCTCCTCTCCCCCCCCACATAAGCAATCCCTACTTATGCGTCAGATTGGTAATTATCATCAATTAGAGATTCGTCTGGGCCAGCGGTTCTCAAAGTTTTCCATCTTTGGATCCCTCTACACTCTTAAAAATTATTGAGGATCCCAAAGAGCTTTTTGTTTATGGGTGAATTATATCTATCGATATTTATCACATTAAAAAATAAAACTGAGAAAAATTATAAAACACAAAAAATAGAGAAGCACATATTCCAGTGGTGATGCTTTCACCACACATCAGGAGCCTCTGGAAAACTCCTGAGAAACTGGAAGTTTTAAAAGCCACACATAATAAAAAAAAGGAGTCAGTATTATTATGAAAATAGTTTTGACTTTGGAGGACCCCCTGGAAGGGCTCCCAGGGTCAGACCAACTTTGAAAGCAGCTTATCTGAGCTAATGAACCCTTTTCCAGCCCCTCTGTGTGAGAGTTCCCTGGGGCCATTCAGACCTTTGTAGGGGCCTGGAAGAGGGGGAGGAAGAGAAAGGTAATTGAGAGAGGGGGGCTCAAGGCTTTGGGGTGACCACAGGCAGCATAGGAGGTCCCCTTCGGGCACAGAGAGGCCATGGGAAAGGCAAGAGACCAACAGGGGCTGTGAATCACTGTAAATCTTTTTGAAGGAGGATCCTTGGGGTTCTGGGGTTAGCCCAGTCCATAAGTTAGAAGATTAACTAGCATGGAGATTGGAGCCACATCTCTGTCAGCTGGCTTCCCTCCAAGCCTGGGAGAGCTGGCTGTGCAGGGACTTGTAGACCTGTATTCCCCACACTTGCCTGCTGGCTCAACAGCAGGTTAAAAATACAGACCCTAAGGCCCATCCCCTGGAGATCAGGACTGCGCAGGACTGAGGTGGGCCAGGAATTCTGATGAGGGGGCAAGCTGGGAAAAGATCCCAGTGAATCTTCTTGTCTCTGCAGATCCTTTGGGGGTACGTGAGGTTAAACCATTAGCCCTCTCACTGGTGATAGGGGGGAATCGGGTCACTCTTCAGGGCATCCACAGACCCCTTTATTCTCTATCCAGGACTTGGCTGGAGCCAGGCTGGCCTTTAGGACTGGTCAGTCTCCACAGTGGGCTGACTCATGGTAATTCTGGTGAAAGAAATGAAATTAATATGTTTCTATCATTGTGAAAAGGATGCAGACCCTCTAGTGAGGAGATGGGGTCAGAAACAACGTGCTGGGTAATTTCACTACATAAATAAGAAAAACTAAATGCAAGTATGGTATGAACATTTATGCACAGGGAGGAAATGCCCATCTTTGTACCCAAGGTTATCTAACCAACACACCACTGGAGAACACTTAACTTTGTCATAAACTAGGAACCAGGAGTCACTGTTTCCCACCTATCTGTGCTCCCCAGCAATAGGCAGCTTCCCACTGCTAGGTCTGAACCCAAGAGAAATGGTAACATGTCCACACAAAAACTTGAACACACGTGTTCATAGCAGCTCAAAGTGGGACAACTCAAATGTTCAACAACTGATGAACAAAATGCAGCGTATCCATACAATGGGATATCACTTAGCAAGAAAAAGGAATTAAGTACTTGATTCATGCTGTGAGATGCATGAACCTTGAAAACATCATACCAAGTGTAAGAAGCCAGGCACAAAGGACCGCGTAGTATATGATTCTGTTTACATGAAACATCCAGAACAGGCAGGTCCACAGAGACAGAAAGTAGATTGATTAGTGGTTACTTAGGACTAGGGGATTGGATTTCCTTTTAGATCATGAAATTTGATAGTCGTGATGGTTGCAGTACTCTGAATATACTAAAACCCACTGAAGTATATACTTTAAAAGAGCGAATTTTATGATATTTTGAATTATATCACAATAAAGCTGTTTAAATGTATATGGAAAAATAGTAGGTGGTCTCTAGATATTTTCAGTATTTTAAAAACAAAACCAGAAACCATATAAGTAAGGCTCACCAAAAATGTCCCATTTTGCTTTTTTGGTTAAAAGTGGGACGCATGGGGCTTCCTAGGTGGCGCAGTGGTTGAGAATCCGCCTGCCAATGCAGGGGACACGGGTTCAATCCCTGCTCCAGGAAGATCCCGCGTGCCGCGGAGCAACTAAGCCCGTGCGTCACAACTACTGAGCCTGCGCTTTAGAGCCCGTGAGCCACAACTGTCGAGCCCATGTGCTGCAACTACTGAAGCCCACGTGCCCAGAGCCCGTGCTCCGCAACAAGAGAAGCCACCGTAATGAGGAGCCCACACACCACAATGAAGAGTAGCCCCCACTCTGCAACTAAAAAGAAAGCCTGCGCACAGCAAAAAAGACCCAACACAGCCAATAAAATTAATTAATTAAAAAAAAAAGTGGGACACATGGGACTTCCTAGGTGGCGCAGTGGTTAAGAATCCGCCTTCCATTGCAGGGGACGTGGGTTCAAGCCCTGGTCCGGGAAGATCCCACATGCCATGAAGCAACTAAGCCCATGAGCCACAACTACTGAGCCTGCACTCTAGAGCCTGTGAGCCACAACCATTGAGCCTGTGTGCTGCAACTACTGAAGCCCATGTGCCTAGAACCCATGCTCCACAATGAGAAGCCACCACAATGAGGAGCTTGCACACCATAATAACGAGTAACCTCCGCTTGCCACAACTAGAGAAAGCCCATGTGCAGCATCGAAGACCCAATGCAGCCAATAAATAAATAAATAAATAAATAAATGTATTAAAAAAAAAAAAAGTGGGACACATAAGCCTGGTAACCTGGTCAATTCATACTAATAATACAAGCTCCTCTGTAAAGAGCTTTTACTATGTACCAGGCACCATGCTAAGGCCTTTGCACAGACCAACTCATGTAATCCTTGTAACAGCCTGTGATACAGTTTATTACCTCCATTTCACAGGTGGGGAAGTTGAGGCTGGGAGGGCTGAATAACTTGCTCACGGTCGCACAGCCTCTAAGTGGCAGAGGGGGGATTGTAACCAAGTCTGACTGCAAACTGGATAGGAAACTCTGTGTGGAGGTTAATTTATTCATTTGCTGTTTAATTCTGCTGGTAATTATTAGAGTTAAACAATGGCAGGGCCAGAGGATTTACCAGGAACCCCCAAGCTACTCCAAATCTAAGAAAAAACTGTGTGTTTGCTGCTAAAATATAATGTCCAAAAAGATAAAATCATGACTCCCTTGAAAATAAAACATGAACAAACATCAAAACGTTTATTTAGGACTTCCCTGGTGGCACTGTGGTTAAGAATCTGCCTTACAATGCAAGGGACATGAGTTCAAGCCCTGGTCTGGGAAGATCCCACATGCCATCGAGCAACTCAGCCCTTGCACCACAACTACTGAGCCTGTGCTCTAGAGCCCGTGAGCCACAACTGTTGAGCCCACATGCCACAACTACTGTAGCCCTCATGCCTAGAGCCCGTGCTCCACAACAAGAGAAGCCACTGCAATGAGAAGCTTGCACACCACAACAAAGAGTAGCTCCCACTTGGCGGCAACTAGAGCAACCTGCACATAGCAACGAAGACCCAACTCAGCCAATAAATTAATTAATTAGTTAATTTTAAAAAAGTTTATTAAAAAAAAGTTTAACTTAATAAGGGTATTCGTAAGATGTCACAACCAGCTCAGTTTGACGTCCAGAGATTTATATTCCCTTCTGGCAAAAGTCGCTTGGCTCACGGTAGAGGACTCACTGGCACCGGCAGGTCAGGCGCTCAGCAGCAGCAGCATTAGCCGGCTCCACCTTTGTAGGGGGGTTCTGCTGTTGCCACGTCCTCGCTCCTGCTGCATGGCCTCTTCATTCACGGGCCTGTAGAGCCAGCACTGTGGCAGCTGAGTAAAGAAGCTCTCTGACATCCACAGAGCACAGAAGTTTGCTGTTGTTACCCGACTATCAAGAGTCTCCTCTGCAGTGGCTGCAGTGGCCGCCTTTAGAGGCGTGGACATGGGAGACGAGTATCTTCAGTCCATACCTATTCAGAGGGGTCCAGCCACGTATCTCTGTCCAAGATTTCCTTGTCACCAATCTTCAAGGCCCTGACCATCCAGCCCAACCATCGGCAACTGCCCATGAATCAATGGAGATCTGTACTCTGGCCATCTCTCACCCCAGACATAGTGTACAGTCATGTATCCTGCTTGAATTTCTGTCCAGTGGGAGGATTTTCCTTCACTGTTGTCTTCACAGTCCCTCCTGAGTGGAGCTGTGATGCTCCAGCTGTCCACTTTCATGTAGTACCAGCATATCATACAGACCCGCTATAATCCAGGCTTGGGTTTTTCTCCCTCCGTCAACTGGTCACAAGCAATCCCCTGAAGGCCATAAGGCATGCAATGAGGAGGAGGCAAAGCAACAGGAGTTGGTGTTGCAGGCATCTGAGCCACCTACTCACACAATTTACTTGGACCTCATTAACTGCCTGAGTTCAGTCTCTTAGATACCATTTCCACTTGATGAAAGATTGCTACTGTGCACACCCAACCTTATAACAAGGTAGGTCAGACAACATCCATATTATGATGTGAGCTCAAGCTGCATGGTCACCTCATTCAGCCTCTGCCAAGACCTAGTAGCAAGCCAGAACCTGCTTCTCAAAAGGAGAATAATTATCTGCAGAAGAGGACATAGATTTGCTTCAAAATCCTAGAGGTTCTGCACTGTAATTCTATTGTGCTTGCCAGAGGCTCCATGTAACTTCTCTGTTTGACACTTCAAGTATCATTGGACCTGTTGGATTGTAAGACCCAAGTGGTAGAGCAGCTCGTACTGCAGCCTAAACAGCTACAGAGCCTTCTCTTGTTCTGCTTCCCAATCCTCCAGCCTATAGATGGGTTGAGGTTGCATACTCAAATGTGCACATTGCCTCCAGCATGACCGACCAAGGGTTGTGCCTCTTTCTTTTTGTAGGTGATACAAGATGCAGCAATTCATCTTTCACCCTGGTGGGGATATTTCAAAATGCTCCAGACCAGGGAACCCTCACAAATTTCACTGCTAGTACAATTCTATGTCAATCTGGGTCCAATCAGGAGAAAGAAGCCACAGAGTAACATGAACAGAGAAAGATAAGTATAAGAAGGTTAAATATAACAGGGGATTGGAGCAATGAGGAGCTGGCCAGTAAAAAGTGGAGAATGCTAAGCAATATAGGGTTAAGAAGCAGCCAAGACTGCGGTCCTGGCACAAACACAGAAATATAGATCAGTGGACCAGGATAGAAAGCCCAGAGATAAACTACGGTCAACTCATCTATGACAAAGGAGCCAAGGATATACAGTGGAGAAAAGGCAGCCTCTTCAATAAGTGGTGCTGGGAAAACTGGACAGCTACGTGTGAAAGAATGAAATTAGAACACTGCCTAACACCATATACAAAAATAAACTCAAAATGGATTAAAGACCCACATGTAAGGCCAGACACTATAAAACTCCTAGAGGAAAACAGAGGAAGAACACTCTTTGACATAAATAACAGCAAGATCCACCCCCTAGAGTAATGGAAATAAAAACAAAAATAAATAAATGGGACCTAATGAAACTTCAAAGCTTCTGCACAGCAAAGGAAACTATAAGCAAGACGAAAAGACAACCCTCAGAATGGGAGAAAATATTTGCAAACAAATCAACAAAGGATTAATCTCCAAAATATATAAACAGTTCATCCAGCTCAATATCAAAAAAAACAAACAACCCAATCAAAAAATGAGCAGAAGACCTAAATAGGCATTTCTCCAAAGAAGACATACAGATGGACAAGAGGCACATGAAAAGCTGCTCAACATCACTCGTTATTAGAGAAATGTAAATCAAAACGACAGTGAGGTATCACCTCACACCAGTTAGCATGGGCATCATCAGAAAATCAACAAACAGAAAATGCTGGAGAGGGTGTGGAGAAAAGGGAACACTCTTGCACTGTTGGTGGGAGTGTAAATTGATACAGCCACTATGGAGAACAGTATGGAGGTTCCTTGCAAAACTAAAAATAGAGTTACCAAATGACCCAGCAATCCCACTGCTGGGCATATACCCAGAGAACACCATAATTCAAAAAGACACATGCACTCCAATGTTCATTGCAGCACTATTTACAATAGCCAGGACATGGAAGCAACCGAAATGTCCATCGACAGATGAATGGATAAAGAAGATGTGGTAGATATATACAACAGAATATTACTCAGCTTTTAAAAGCAATGAAACTGGAACATTTGTAGAGACATGGATGGACCTAGAGACTGTCATACGGAATGAAGTGAGTCAGAAAGAGAAAAACAAATATCATATATTAACACATATGCGGACTATAGAAAAATGGTACAAATCAACTGGTTTGCAAGGCAGAAATAGAGACACAGATGTAGAGAACAATCATATGGACACCAAGTGGGGAAAGCGGGGAGGGTTGGGGGGGATTGAACTGGGAGATTGGGATACCAAATAGTGCACTCTAAATATGTGCATTTTATTGACTGTTAACTGTATCTCAATAAAAGTTCTTAAAAAAAAAAAAAAAGCAGCAGCAGCCAAGAGCTGGGTACTCCCTCAGTTTTTATGATAGTGATAATTTAACTGTACTATGATTGCCTGTTTCTGTGTCCCATCACTAGACTATAGGGTCCTTGAGAGCAAGGATCACATGCCTTGTTCTCCACTATATCTCCAGTGCTAAAGGGGAGACCCAGCACCTCAAAGACTAGGAGTGAATGAACGAATGAATGAATGCAGCCAATATTGGCACTCTAGCGACCTGCAGGAGAATTATCCTGTTTCCTGCCACACATGCCAGACCCAAACAAAGGTATCTCCAACACACACGGGGATGCTTCCGTCCAATCTGAGAAGATGCTGATAATCCTTTCCAGGGAGCCGCCAGTGGAGGGCTGTGTGTAGCCTCTGTCAACCTCTCCTAAAGAGGAAGCAAAAGCCTAGCCCAACTTCCCAGACTGTCCCCACTGGGTTGTTAGTCCTCAAGCCGAGCGCTAAACAATAACCCCAAAAGAGTCCCACTCTGCCCCTGATTGCTATGTGATCACATGCACACCGCCAGGCCTTGCCTGTTGGGACCAGAACAGGTGTAGATGGGATTCTCATCAAAGGCTCCTCTCCGGACAGGGGAAAGCAACTGCCCGGGGCTGGGTCGGGCCGAGCCAAGGCGGGGCGGGGCGGAGCGCCGGCGGGCCTAGAAAACAGGCCCGGGTCGGGCCCCAGCAAAGGCAGAGCCATGGGGGACTCGTTCGAGGAGCGCACAGCCCGGCTGCTGATGGACTTCTTGGAGTACTGCGCCCGGGAGCCCGGCACCGCCGCTCGGGCGCCGTCCTCGCCCGAGGCCGCCGTGCTGCGCCACGTGGCCGCCCGGATACAGGAGACGAACCTGAACTTCTTCTCCCAATACCGCGGCTTCCGCGGGAACCGCGCCCAGCTGGTGGCCTCGATGGCGCAGGAGCTACTCGCCAGCGACCGTGGTGGCCCCCCCTGGGGCCGCGTGGCAGTGCTCGTGACCTTCGCGGGGACGCTGCTGGAGAGATCGCCGCAGGGGGCCCGTAGGGGGAAGAAGATGGAGAACGACGACGTTAGCAAGGACTGCCGGCTCCTGGTGGCCTTGCTGTGTGCTCAGCTCTCTGGACAGCACCGCGCCTGGCTGATGGCAAACGGCGGCTGGGTGAGCACGGCGGGCGCGGGGACCCAGGGCGGGTGGGCAGCCCGGGACGCGCCCACGCGAGCGGCAACCGGAGGGACCTTGCGGCGCCAGCCCCATGCGGCGTTCGTTTCAGCGGGACCGGGACTTTCCAGGTGAAGTCAGGCTTTCTCCTCTATTGGCGGAGTCAGTCACTGAAACAGGCCTAGCTAGACTGCTCTCATACTAGCCCATTCTGAAATAGCAGCGCACGACTTGGGTTTGCAGACTTTGGCCTTGCCCTTGACCGCCCTCTGGGTTTTAGAGTATGTTCATGTTAGGTCAGGATGCTTTGCTTAGGTAGAGGTTCCCAAAGTGGTGAAGTCAACAACAGGGTGGCCTGGGCCAGGTGAATTCTTTCTCCAACGCTTATTAGGTGCACCTCTCTCCATGGACCCCACAGCTCTGCAGGTCAGAGCACAGCAGCCTAAAACGTTGGAATGGAAAGGCAGCCCCTTGCCCTGTGGCCACATCTCTCAGGAAGAGCTGAGGCAGAGGTGTTGGCCGCGGGGGGGGGGGGGGGGGGTGCTGGCACTCAGTGGTGGTGCCAACTCGAGGTTCCTTAACTTCTGACTCACTGCACCCAGCCCTCAATTGGGAGATAGCCAGGTGCCTGGCTCACGGCTGTAAGCCGTTGATCTCTGGTCTAGGCTAGAGCAGGAGGCCATTACACCGCGGCTCTTAAACTAGCTCATGATCAAGGAGAGTCTGGCCAGCCTTCAGTAAGAGGGTGGAATGCCTCCTGGGTTCTGAGCAAGACCGCTGCTTCTTTCTTCTCTTCCTTACTGGAACTGAATCAACCACCCAGGTTATACAGCCAAACTATTAAAACCAACAAAAAAAAATCTAAGAATCTAAGGAAGACACTGCAAGAAATTTAGCCTACTGTTTTGCAATTTCCTGATAGACCTGTATTGATGAATAGGGTTCTGTTTGTGGAGGAAAGGTAGTATTCGAATCAGAACCTTGACCTTACATGAACAGCTTGAGGTGTTAGCATTAACTCCATTCTTTAGGGATGTGAAGGGATGGGGGATGGGGGGCGGGGTCTTCAAATATCTAGGCCTGTGAACTCTCAGAACCCCACCTGAGCCCTTTGTCTTAAGGCATTTGACCCCCAAGGGCCCTCCGCACTAAAGAGGAAATTGATGCAAGGGGGCGAGGGGCGTATTTTGTTCTCATCTTTTGGCGAATCACCATTGAGTAAGGAATTATCTCTTAACATCAAGAAGCAGAAATTCTCCAATTGAGTAAACAAGACATGCCCACACCTCTCCCAGCTGCAGTTAAAGTGCCACAGGCTGGATTTCAGGTCCCTTCCTCCCCGTTGTTCTGAGTGGAACTGTTTGCTTTATTGTCTCAGGTGATACCTTTCAGTTTAGTGATTTGTCTGCTTCCCAAATGGCATCTGTTCTTTGCTCAGGAAAGAACATGACATAGTATTTTACCTTCCTCTTGGCTTTTGAAAGAAGTGAGTGAAAAGATGAGTATTCCTGCTCTCAGTGACAAAGTTGTGTACCCTGTGTCCTTCTGCCCCCTATGTCAGACTACTTCTTACAAATCCTAACTCAAAGATTCCTAATTACAAGATACCTATTGGTCAGGATTTCCTTTTTTTACGTTTCAAATCCAGGAGTTGTCTTAGGGTTTAATCTAGAACCTCCTGTGTATTTAATTGAGTACAGGTTCTGAGTGTTATGAAGCAACCTAATTCTCTTCTCCCTCCCCCTTATAGGATGGATTTTGTCTCTTCTTCCAACGCCCACTGCAGCCATCTTGGGAAAGACAGCTGGTCTGGGTTTTTCTCTCATACTGTACAGCAATAATGTTAATCTACTTCTGGAAAAAAATTCGTGAGTTCTAAAATTCTTAATTCATTTCTACCTGCCTAACTGGGACCAGCCAAGCAAATGTGAGATGTGTAAGAACAGACCAGAGTAAACCACCTTCTGAGACATTTTTACCTGCATTCATATAAGGAGTCCTACAGTGATTCAGCAGCATTTTAACTCCTGACAGGTACTTGAGGTAATAGGACAAAGGCACAGATGGCTCTTCTTTCAGTGGGGGACACAGGGGTCCAAAGGCTTATTGCTCCAAAGAATTACAGAAGAAACTGCTTTCCATTAAATAGGAAATACGGTGCTATTTGCTACATGTGAATAGGAGTGGATGTGCATCTCATTTATCCATGATTTCATGTGCAACTGCTGACTAATTTATCAAGGCAGTGTGTCAGGGTGTAAAATGATACTGCAAGTCCTCCGAGTCACAGTTTCACAAAGAATGTAATTGTAAATCTTTTTATAAGGAATTCTTTCTTAATCCTTTAAAATGTAATTTCTGGGACTTTTAGGTTTCTGGAGTTAATATATTGAAATTTTATTTTTCTGACCTCAAATTATTAAATCTTTAAAGTTTTAATAAATTTATGCCTCTTTAAAAAAAATAGTTGGTTTTACTTGGGATTCAGTAAGCCTTTATTCTTAGGAGTAACTTGATGACAGTTTCCTTTTTATTGTCTCTTTAAATACAACACACAATTATTTTAAACATTTAATCAATACACAAGCATATAACAAGTCCTTCTCTTTCACTTTTCATTCTGCAGTCAACGCATCATTTGAAGTTGATAGAGAGAGAAAACGTTACCCTCTTAGATACTGTACCTGAGGCATATGAATTTAGGAGACAAAAGACAGATTAACAGGAGAAAAACATACAAACCTTATTTGATATTAATATTTTTTTTACAGGGGACTTCATAGAAAAGAAGTGAAAACTCAAAGAAGCAGTTAGACTTGGGGTTTATATACCATTTTAACAAAGGGTGATAAATTGTGGAGATATGGCGAAACAAAGGAAAGCGATATGGGCTTCCAGAGGTGGTGTATTGTGGGACAGTGACTAGGAAATATATGGGGGAAGCTAATGGAAGATGAGGATTATTTTAGTAAAATTAATGCAGATTCATCTTGATGTTAACTCCCATCACCAGTGATAAGAATGTTCTCCCCTTCCTGGTACAAGAAGGCACCCTTCTCACAGAAAATTTATGCCCTGCTTTTAGGCAGAAAGGGGGAGCTGTATATGCTATTTCTGAGTTGCCTTCGGCTCAAAATAATCAACATGCCAAAGTGGCATATTTGGGGGTAACATGTTCTGATCCCCTTCAGTGGTTAACAGTGAACACTGTTATTCTGCTGCCCAATGGAATCTGCATCCATCTGTCTTTTCAGAGCCTACACAGACCCAACCAAGCTTGCTAGCAGGCAAGGGAAAAGCTTATGTGAGGACAAGAAGCCTGTTCAGATCTGCTTCAGCAACATCTTCATGGCCAAAGCTGTTGTGAGGCTAGTAAAACAAGACTTGGACCAAAAGGAATGGATAAAATGATCCAAGATGGACAGGTGATGTGACCATTACAAACGGTGCTACCATTCTGAAACAAGCACAAGTGTTACATCCAATAGTCAGAACACCGGTGGAGCTCAGGCTCAAGAGAAAGAAGCAAACGGCACCATAACTGTGGTCATCATTGCTGGCTCTCTCTTTGATTCATGTACAAAGCTTTTTCAGATATGGGTTCATCATTTCCAAGTCATTTTAGAAGGATTTGAAAAAAGGGTATTGAAACCTTGACATGCCTTGACCTGTGGAATGAGTAACAGAGAAACGTTGTTAAACACTGCAAGTTCACTGAGCTCAGCAGTTGTCTCTCGGTATTCAAGTCTGCTCTCTCTTACATGAGTGTAAATGCGGGGGAGGACAGTGATTGACCCAGCCACAGCTACTGGTGTAGATCTTAGAAATGTCAGAATAGTTAAGAAACCTACTGGACTTCCCTGGTGGCACAGTGGTTAAGAATCTGCCTGCCAGTGCAGGGGACATGGGTTTGATCCTTGGTCTGGGAAAATCCCACATGCCATGGAGCAACTAAACCCATGCACCACAACTACTGAGCCTGCGCTCTAGAGCCCGCGAGCCACAACTACTAAAGCCGGTGTGCCTAGAGCCGATGCTCCACAAGAAGAGAAGCCACTGCAGTGAGAAGCCCCCACGCTCCACAACTAGCGAAAGCCCGAGCGCAGCAATGAAGACCCAACATAGCCTAAATAAATAAATTTACTAAAAAAAAAAAAAACACACCTGCTAATGCCCTCCAGGGTATAATGCTAAGTGAAATAGAAAAACAAATACTGTGTGATCTCCCTTACAGGTGGAATCTTTAAAAGAGGAAAAAAAAAAAGAACCAAGTCATAGAACAGGTTGGTGGTTGCCAGAGGTGGGGGTGTGGAGGGTAAGAGAAATGGGTAAACTGTTCTTGTTTTTTTGTTTTTAGCTTAAATAAACTGTCATTTAAAAAAAAAAAGGAAACTTGGTAGGACAATTGAGTTGGTGGAAGGGCTGGTTCTCACCCAAAAGATGGCCAGTTCTGACATAATCAGAGTTGAAAAGGCTAAGATTGGGCTTAAAAACAGATCAGGATAATCAGTTTCTTATATGCCCATATGGACCGAGCCCTGAGGGAAGACAGACTATATTCTAAATTTAACGAAGCAAATTTTAAAAATGGATATAGTGTCTTTCTCATACAGGAGTCTATTCTTAAGACGTGCTCTTAGTGATCTTGTATTAAATTTCCTGATCAAAATGAAGATTGTGGTAGTTAAGGATATTGAAAGAGAAAATATTGGAACCAAACCAATTGCTCATACTGACTGACTTATTGCTGACATGCCGGGTTTGGTTGAGTGAGCTGAGGGGGTCCATTTACATGGTTCTGGCAAACTGCTCAAGATTACAGGCTGTATAACCCCAGGAAAAAGTTACAACTGTTGTTTCTGGTTCTAACAAACCGGTGATTGAAGAAGCTGAGCCCTCAGTTTATGATGCTCTGTGTGTTATTTGTTGTTTAGTGAAGCAGAGAGCTCTTATTGCAGGAAGTAGTGCTCCAGAAATAGAGTGGGCCCTGTGGTTAACTGGAAATTCACGAACATTGAGTGGTGTGAAATCCTACTGCATTCATACCTTTGTAGATGTTACAGAGGTCATTCCATCTACACTAGCTGAAACTGCTGGCCCGAATCCCATTTCTACCAACACAGAACTAAGAAAATCGGCGTGCCAAGGAGGAAAACTAGGCACCAATGTCCAAAAGGGTGATATTTCCAGTGTTTTGGAGGAACTGGTTGTTCAGCCTTTGTTGGTTTCAGTCAGTGTACTGACTCTAGCAACTGAAACTGTCTGGGGCGCTGCAAATTGATGTGGAAAACACTCAGTAACCTGGATAACACTGGCTGGCTGACACCATCCTGGCCACTGAGAGTGTGGCTGGAGTGGAACACTGCCTTGGTGTCCATTGTTGTTTGTAAGATCAGTTCCTCTTTAAATTCCTGGGCTTGGACTTCCATCTGGTGTTTGCTTGAAATTGTACTGACACATGAAAATATTAGCTATTTGGTTGCAAAATAAAAAATGGCAGTGTCCTTCCAGGCCTTCCTGGCCATTATTATACTTCCATTTTATAAACAATTGGACCTGCTTTTTCTGTCTCATATTATGAGCCTTTCCTCTTCATAATATGTGGTTCTGCTTTGTGTGAGTGGCAGAGTGCATGCTGCAATATGGCAAGATAAACTGATTTAACCTTCCATTGCCATGTGTTTTAGGGTGTTTCTTCTCTTCTGGGCTATTGGAAACAATGTTGCATGGAATTTTTTTGTGCATGGCCCTGCACCATTATGTCTGTAGGAGAGAATCCTAGAAAGAGATTCTGAGTCACAGTTTATATGTATTAAAATTTGGCTTCTGCTAAATTACTGTTTAAAATAGTTTCTGTGAATCCAAACTGACACCAAGACAGGGAATGCCTAGCTCTTCACACTCTTGCCAGTGTTAAATCATCCTAAGCTTTTGCCTTGGTGGTTTTTGGTGTTTCTGTCTTCTCCAAGAAGGTTGTGCTTGTCCCAAGATTATAAAAAGAGTATTTTATGTCCTTGGTTACTGATCCATTCTGGAATTTTTTTAGTATAGTATTGTAATAGGAAGGAAAATCTGACTCCATATTAGATCTGTTCCTTTAAACTTTGCGCTGTGTTGTCTGTGTTTAGTCATGCTGGCTCTGCACCTTTTATAAAAGGATATTGCCTACAGCCTGAAATATATAGGATAGCCTATTTTTAGGGCTCTGACCTTTAAGAATCTATTCATATATAGATAAAAAGTTGCAGAACAGAGAATAATATGTCTTGTTGAAGGTTTACAGGAACATCATGACCTGACCTATGTGGATAGCTACAAGAACAAAGGATTCCTACACCAGGAAGTTTGCAACAACTAACCATGCCCCTCCCTCACATTGCCTTTAAAAGTGCTTTGCTGAAACTCTTGGAGAAGTTCAGGGTTTTTTGAATAAGAGTCACCTGTCACCTTGCATGGCCCTGCAATAAACCTTTTTCTGCTCCAAACTACGACCTTTTGGTTTGTTTGGCTTCAGTGTGTGTAGGGCACGTGAACTTGCATTTGGTAACAGTATGAAGTAGGACTCACTTCTAAAAGAGTTGGGGTGGGTATTTCAGCATTGTTTACAGGTAGTGTGTTTTTTCCCAGCTAATTTGAATGTATTCTCTAGTTTGTTGACTTATCTTTTCCTCTACTAGTAACACTGTGTCTCAATTACTATATGTTTATGGCATGTTTGAACATCTGTTGCTATAGTCTAATCTCCCTCACTGTTATTCTTTTTCAAAAAAAAAAAAAAATCCTTGGCTATTTTTGTGAATTATTTAAGATGAAGTCTAAAAACCAGTTTATAAAGAATCCATTAAGACATTGCTTTAGGATTTTGAATAGAATGGGATTAGATTATAAATCAACTTGGAAATAAGTAGTACCTTTACAGTATTGTGTCTTCCCTTCTAAGAACATAACTCCTTTTCTATTTATTTAGGTCTCTTACGGTTTTCTTCATACAGGTCCTATGTTCTTGCCAGGTGTATTCCAACTCTTTGAGTTCTTTTGCCACTGGGAATAGTATCTGGAGAGAATGTTTTGCCTTCCCAGAGAGAGCCTGCCTGGAAGAAAAGAGCTCACAGGATAGAGGTCAGAGATTGGGGGTGGGATGGAGTATGGAGAAAGTTTTGATGACATGACAAATCTCACAATTTGGCTGTGCCTAAAGCTACTTGGGGCTCAATAAATTTCCTTTTCTGCTTAAACTGATTTTTTTTAACTTTTTTTTTATAATGGAGTGTAGTTGATTAACAATGTTGTACTAGTTTCAGGTGTACAGCAAAGTGGTTCAGTTACATACACATACGTGTATCTATTCCTTTTCAAATTCTTTTCCCATTTACATTGTTACATAATATTGAGCAGAGTTCCCTGTGCTATATAGTAGGTCTTTGTTGGTTATCTATTTTATTTATTTATTTTTTTAGCTGTGTTGGGACTTCGTTGCCACACACAGGCTTTCTCTAGTTGCAGTGAGCAGGATCTACTCTTCATTGCAGTGCACGAGCTTCTCATTGCCATGGCTTTTCTTGTTCCAGAGCACAAGCTCTAGGCACACGGGCTTCAGTAGTTGCAGCGCGCAAGCTCTAGGGCACGTGGGCTTCAGTAGTTGTGGCATGTGGACTCAGTAGTTGTGGTGCATGGGCTTAGTTGCTTCACGGTATGTGGGATCTTCCCAGACTAGGGCTCAAACATGTATCCCCTGCATTGGCAGGCAGATTCTTAACCACTGCACCACCAGGGAAGTCCCTTATTTTATTTTTTAATTTTTTAATTTTTTAAAAATCTATTTTAAATATAGCAGTGTATACATGTCAATCTCAAACTCCCTAATTATCCCTCCACCCCCACCCTTCCCCTCAGGTAGCCATAAGTTTGTTCTCTAAGTCTGTGAGTCTGTTTCTGTTTTGTAAATAAGTTCATTTGTATCAATTTTTTTTAGATTCCCTATATAAGCAATATCATACAATGTTTGTCTTTCTCTGTCTGACTTCACTTAATATGACAATCTCTAGGTCCATCCATATTGCTGTAAATGGCATTATTTCATTCTTTTTTATGGCTGAGTAATATTCCATTGTATATATGTACCACATTTTCTTTATCCATTCCTCTGTCTATGGACATTCAGGTTGCTTCCATGTCTTGGCTATTGGAAACAGAACTGCAATGAACATTGGGGTGCATGAATCCTTTCAAACCATGGGTTTCTCCAGATATATGCCCAGGAGTGGAATTGCTGGATCATATGCTACCTCTGTTTTTAATTTTTTAAGGAACCTCTATACTGTTCTCCATTGTAGCTGTATCAATTTACATTCCCACCAACAATGCAGGAGGGTTTCCTTTTCTCCACACCCTTTCCAGCGTTTATTGTTTGTAGACTTTTTGATGATGGCCATTCTGACTGCTGTGAGGGGATATCTCATTGTAGTTCTGATTTGCATTTCTCTAATAATTAGCAACGTTGAGCATCTCTTCATGTTCCTGTTGGCCATCTGTATCTCTTCTTTGGAAAAACGTCTTTTTAGGTCTTCTGCCCATTTTTTGATTGGGTTGTTTGTTTTTCTTTTTTATATTGAGCTGCATGAGCTGTTTGTAAATTTGGGAGCCTAATCCCTTGTCAGTCACATCATATGCTAATATTTTCTCCCATTCTGTGGGTTGTCTTTTTGTTTATGGTTTCCTTTGCTGTGCAAAAGCTTTTGAGTTTAATTGGATCCAATTTGCTTCTTTTTGTTTTTATTTCCATAATTCTGGAAGATGGATTGAAAAAGATATTGCTGCGATTTACATCAGAGTGTTCTGCCTGTGTTTTCCTCTAAGAGTTTAATAGTGTCTGGTCTTCCATTTAGGTCTTTAATCCATTTTGAGTTTATTTTTGTGTATGGTGTTAAAGAGTGTTCTAATTTCATTTTTTTACATATAGCTGTCCAGTTTATCCAGCACCATTTATTGAAGAGACTGTCTTTCCCCCATTGTATAGTCATGCCTCCTTTGTTGTACAATAATTGACCGTAGCTGCGTGTGATTATTTCTGGGCTTTCTATCTTGTTCCATTGATCTATATTTCTATTTTTGTGCCAGTACCATGTTTTGATGACTATAGCTCTGTAGTATAGTCTGAAGTCAGGGAGCCTGATCCCTCCAGCTCCATTTTTTTTTTTCAAGATTGCTTTGGCTATTCAGGGTCTTTTATGTCTCCATACAAATCTTAAGATTTTTTGTTCTAGTTCTGTGAAAAATGCCATTGGTAATTTGATAGGGATTGCACTGAATCTGTAGATTGCCCTGGGTAGTATAGTAATTTTGACAGTACTGATTCTTCTGATCCAAGAACATGGTATATCTTTCCATCTGTTTGTGTCATCTCCGATTTCTTTCATCAGCGTCTTATAGTTTTTGGTGTATGGGTCTTTTGTCTCCTTAGGTAGCTTTTTTTTTTTTTAAGCTCTTTATTGGAATAAAATTGCTTTACACTATTGTGCCAGTTTTTGAGGTACACCAAATTGAATTAGCTGTATTTATACATATATCTCCATATCCCCACCCTCCCGTGACTCCCTCCCACCCTCCCTATCCTGGCCCTCTAAGTCATCACCCATCATCAAGTTTATCTCCCTATGTTATGCAGGAACTTACCTTAGGTAGTTTTATTCCTAGGTATTTTAATCTTTTTGATATGATGGTAAATGGGCTTGTTTCCTTAATTTCTCTTTCTGATCTTTCATTGTTAGTGTACAGAAATGCAACAGATTTCTGTGTATTAATTTTCTAACCTACAACTTTACTGAATTCATTGATGAGCTCTAGTAGTTTTCTGTCATCTACAAACAGTGACAGTTTAATTTTTTCCTTTCTAATTTGGATTCCTTTTATTTATTTCTTTTTTCATTCTCTGATTGGTATAGCTAGGACTTTCAAAACTATGTTGAATAAAAGTGGTGAGAGTGGACATCCTTGTCTTGTTCCTGATCTTAGAGGAAATGCTTTCAGCTTTTCACTGTTGAGTATGATGTTAGCTGTAGATTTGTCATATATGGGCTTTATTATGTTGAGGTATGTTCCATCTATGCCCACTTTCTGGACAGTTTTTATCATAAATTGGCATTGAATTTTATCAAAAGGTTTTTCTGCGTGTATTGATATGATCATATGGTTTTTATTCTTCAGTTTGTTGGTGTGGTGTATCACATTGACTGATTTGCAGATATTGAAAAATCCTTGCATCCCTGGGATAAATCCCACTTGATCAGGGTGTATGATCCTTTTAATGTATTGCTGGATTTAGATTGCTAGTATTGTGTTGAGACTTTTTGTGTCTATGCTCATCAGTGACATTGGCCTGTAATTTTCTCTTTTTTCGGTATCTTTGTCTGGTGTTTGGCATCAGGGTGATGGTAGCCTCATAGAATGAGTCTGGGAGTTTTCCTTCCTCTGCAGTTTTTTGGAACAGTTTCACAAGGATAGGTGCTAACTCTTTTCTAAATGTTTTATAAAATTTGCCTGTGAAGCTATCTTGTCCTGGACTTTTGTTTATTGGGAGTTTTTTCCATCACAGTTTCAATTTCAGTACTTGTGATTAATCTGTTCATATTTCTGTTTCTTCCTGGTTCAGTCTTGGGAGATTGTACCTTTCTAAGAATTTGTTCCTTTTTTCCAGGTTGTCCATTTTATTGGCAAACTGTTGCTTGTAGTTGTCTCTTACGATCCTTTGTATTTCTTTGGTGCAGTTTGTAACTTCTCCCTTTTCATTTCTAATTTTATTGATTTGAGCCCTCTTCCTCATTTTCTTGGTGAGTCTGGCTAAAGGTTTATCAATTTTGTTTATCTTTTTAAAGAACCAGCTTTTAGTTTTATTGATCTTTGTTGTTGTTTTCTTCATCTCTGTTTCATTTATTTCTGCTCTGATCTCTATGATTTCTTTCCTTCTACTAACTTGGGATTTTGTTTATTCTTCTTCCTCTAGTTCTTTAGATGTAAGGTTAGGTTGTTTATTTGTGATTTTTCTTGTTTCCTAAGGTAAGAGTGTATGTCTATAAACTTCACTCTTAGAACTGCTTTTGCTGCATCCAATAGGTTTTGGGTCATTGTGCTGTCATTTTCATTTGTCTCTACATATTTTTGATTTTTTGTGATCTGTTGGTTGTCTAGTAGCATATTATTTAGTGTTTGTGGTTTTTTACAGCTTTTTTATAGTTTTTTTTTACAGTTTTTTTACGTTTCTGTTTTTTTACAGGTTTTTTCTTGTAGTTTCTTTTTTTTTTTTTTAAGAGAACTTTATTTATTGCTTTTTGGCTGTGTTGGGTCTTCATTGCTGTGCATGGTCTTTCTCTAGTTGCAGCAAGCAGGGGCTACTCTTCATTGCGGTGCACGGGCTTCTCATTGTGGTGGCTTCTCTTATGGAGCATGGGCTCTAGGCACGTGGGCTTCAGTAGTTGCAGCACTCAGGCTCAGTAGTTGTGGCTCATGGGCTCTAGGGTGCTGGCTTAGTAGTTGTGGCACACAGGCTTAGTTGCTGTGTGGCACATGGAATCTTCATGGACCAGGGATCAAACCCATGTCCCCTGAATTGGCAGGCTGATTCTTAACCACTGTGCCACCAGGAAAGTCCCTGTAGTTTATTTCTAATCTCATAGCATTGTCCTTGGAAAAGATGCTTGATATGATTTCAATTTTCTTAAATTTAATGAGGCTTGCTTTGTGGCCCAGCATGTAGTCAGTCCTGGAGAACATTCCATGTGTATTTGGAAAGAATGTGTATTCTGTTGTTTTGGGGTGGAATGTACTACAGATATCTATTAAGGCCCAGCTGGTCTATTGTGTCATTTAAAGCCACTGTTGCCTTATTGATTTTCTGTCTGGATGACCTGCCCATTGATGAAAGCGGGGTGTTAAAGTCCCCCACTATTATCTTGTTACTGTTGATTTCTCTGTTTTGGCTGTTAGTATTTTCCTATATATTGAGGTGCTGCTATATTGGATGCATATATATTTACAATTGTTATATCTTCTTGGATTGATCTCTTGATCATTATGTAGTATCCTTCTTTATCTCTTATAACAGTCTTCATTTTAAAGTCTATTTTGTCTGATATGAGTATTGCTACTCCAGCTTTCTTTTGATTTCTATTTGCATGGAATGCCTTTTTCCAACCCCTCACTTTCAGTCTGTATGTGTCCCTAAGCCTGAAGAGGGTCTCTTGTAGACAGCATACATACAGTTCTCATTTTTGTATCCATTCAGCCAGTCTGTGTCTTTTGGTTGGAGCATTTAATCCATTTATATTTAAGGTAATTATTGATACGTATGTTCCTATTGCCATTTTCTTAATTGTTTTGGGTCTTTTTTTCTTCCCTTCCTCTTTTGTTATCTTCTCTTGTGGTTTGATGACCATCTTTAGTGTTGTGTTTGGGTTGCTTTTGTGTGTGTGTGTGTGTGTGTGTGTGTGTGTGTGTGTATCTACTGTAGTTGTTGTGTTTGCTGTTCCCATGACGTTTTGATATAGCAGTCTATCCATGTACAAGGTTGTTTTAAGTTGTTGGTCTCATTCCTGCCTAGAGAAGTTCCTTTTGTGTTTGTTGTAAAGCTGAATGGTGCTGAATTCTTTTAGCTTTTGCTTATCTGTAAAGGTTTTTTTTTTTCTAGTTAGTGTTTTGCTTTTTTTGTTTTATAAGCTCTTTATTGGAATATATTTGCTTTACAATGTTGTGTTAGTTTCTGCTGTAAAACAAAGTGAATCAACTATATGTATACATATATACCCAAATCCCCCCGCTCTTGAGCCTCCCTCCCACCATCCCTATCCCACCCCTCTAGGTCATCACAAAGTATCGAGGTGATCTCCCTGTGCTCTGCAGCATCTTCCCACTAGCTATCTATTTTACATTTGGTAGTGTATATATGTCAATGCTACTCTCTCTCATTTCGTCCCAGCCTCCCCTTGGTCTGGTGTCCTCAAGTCCGTTGTAAAGCTTTTGATTTCTCCGTTGAATCTGAATGAGAGCCTTGCTGGGTAGAGTATTCTTGGTTGTAGGTTTTTCCCTTTCATCACTTTAAATATATCATGCCACTCCCTTCTGGCCTGCAGAGTTTCTGCTGAGAAATCAGCTGATAACCTTATGGGAGTTCCCTTGTATGTTTTGTTTGTTTGTTTTTTAAGAACTTTTATTGAGATACAGTTAACAGACAATAAACTGCATATGTTTAGAGTGTAAAATTTGGGGTTTTTTTCGTATTAGTAATGTATATATGGCAATCCCAATCTCCCAATTCATCCCCCCCATCCCTTGTATGTTATTTGTCATTTTTTCCTTGTTGCTTTTAATATTTTTTCTTTGTCTTTAATTTTTGTCAATTTGATTACTGTGTGTCTCAGCATGTTCCTCCTTGGGTTTATCCTGCCTGGGGCTTCTCTGCATTTCCTGGACTTGGGTGACTGTTTCCTTTTCCATATTAGGGAAGTTTTCAGCTATTATCCTTCAAATACTGTCTCAGGTCCTTTCTCTCTCTCTTCTCCTTCTGGGACCCCTATAATGTGAATGTTGGTGCGTTTAATGTTGTCCCAGAGTTCTCTTAGACTGCCTTCATTTCTTTTTCATTCTTTTTTCTTTATTCTGTTCAATGGCAGTGATTTCCACCATTCTGTCTTCCAGGTCATTTATTCATTCTTCTGCCTTGGTTATTCTGCTACTGATTCCTTCTGGTGTATTTTTCATTTCAGTGATTGTATTTTTCATCTCTATTTGTTTATTCTTTAGTTCTTCTGGGTCTTTGTTAAATATTTCTTGCATCTTCTCGATCCTTGTCTCCATTATTTTTCTGAGATCTTGGAACATCTTCACTATCATTATTCTGAATCCTTTTTCCAGTAGGTTGGCTATCTCCACTTCACTTAGTTGTTCTGGAGTTTCATCTTGTTCATTCATCTGGGACATATTCCTCTGCCATCTGATTTTGACTAACTTTCTGTGATTGTGGTTTCCATTCCACAGGCTGCCAGATTGTAGTTCTTGCTTCTGCTGTCTGCCTTCTGGTGGATGAGGCTGTCTCAGAGGCTTGTGCAGGCTTCCTGATAGGAGGGGCTGGTTCCTGCCCATGGGTGGGTGGAGCTGGGTCTTGTCCATCTGGTGGTCAGGGCTATGCTCAGGGAGAAACTTATCTGCTGATGAGTGGGGCTGTGTTCCCACCCTGTTGGTTGTGTGGCCTAAGGTGACCCAGCACAGGAGCCTACAGGCTGTTTGGTGGGGCTAATGGTGGCCTCTGGGAGGGCTCATGTCAGTAAGTACTTCTCAGAATTGCTGCTTCCAGTGTCTTTGTTCCCGCAGTGAGCCATAGCTGCCTCCCACCTCTGTAGGAGACCCTCCAATACTAGAAGGTAGGTCTAGCTCAGTCTCTTATGGGGTCATTGCTTTTCCCCCCAGTACACGTGAGACTTTGTATGTGCCCTCCAAGAGTGGAGTTTCTGTTTCCCCCAGTCCTGTGGATGTCCTATGATCAAACTTCGCTGGCCTTCAAAACTGGATTCTATGGGGACTCTTCCTCCCATTGCTTGACCCCCAAGCTGGGAAGCCTGACCTGGGGCTTAGAACTTTCAGTCCTATGGAATAACTTCTGTGGTATAATTGTTTTCCAGTTTGTGGGTCACCCACCTGGCAGGTATATGATTTGATTTTATTGCAATTGTGCCCCTCCTACTGTCTCATTGTGGCTTCTTCTCTGTCTTTGGATGTAGGGTATCTTTTTTGGTAGGTTTCAGTGTTTTTTTTTTATTGATGGTTGTTCAGCAGTTAGTTGTGATTTTGATGTTTTCGTAAGAAGGGGGTGAGTTCACATCCTTCTACTCCACCATCTTGAGCTAATCTCTAAACTGATTTTTGTTACAAGTGAAACTCAACTCATTATTGAGTCACAGAATCAATTTTTCCCTGTTACATTTGTTAGTAATAGCTGTCATAAAAAGAAATATAATGTGGGTTCTAAATCTGGCTATTTTGTACTCTCATTAGTTGGAACTAATGTTTCTTTCCCAAAATTTATACCTCACTTTCTTTTTCTTGGATAATAGTATAAAATAGTGAATGATGGGAATAGTGTTTTCTATCTACCAGGAATTCCCTTGATTTCTGGTCTGTTGATCGCCTTCTTTCTTCCAGCCTTTCTTTTCATTTTAGCATTTTAGGAGGGAGGATTTGTGGAGTCATTGCTCAGACCATAATTTAATCTAGGATCTCTCAGATTCTTTGAGTAAATTAAGGATTAGACACACCTATGTTAATCCTCTGTGGTAAGAAAAAAACATTATCTTAACAGCACTGATAGTGCTGAGAGATGAAGCATTCCAGGTTTCAGGAGTGTTTTTGACTGGAATAGCTAGCCACAAGAGGAAGAAATATTTTTCCCATGTGATCATTTTGTGATTGTTCTTAACATGTGGATGCTTATTCCACAAGCTAAGTATTCTGGGTTCGTAAGAAGAAGATTAGCATGATGTAGCTCTGAGTAATGTGACAGTTCAAGACACTCTTGGAATGCTGGGTTGGACTGCATTTTCTAGTAATGTTCTTAGCCACCAGGCTGTAAGCATTAGGTCCCTCAAAATTTTGTCTGATACCTTATCCCTTGTCTCCTTGGAAGGATAATACATTTGTTATCTTCTCTCAAATTTATCCTGCATTTCTAGCTTCTAGCTGGGCACTTCTAGGTAAATGCTGTTACTTCAAACTCCTCCATTTTTTCCAGTTGTCCTTTTCCTGTAAACTTTTAGTTCTTTTGGACCCCACTCCCATTTATATCCTTACTGCTTTTCCCAACTCACTACTATCATTTTAGGGTGTATTCTTTCCCTCTATTAATCAAAATCTTTCTCTAGAAGACTTTGATTCTCCGGTCTTTCTCTAGAAGCCCTTCTCTGCCCCACATTCCTTTATGACCTTAAAACCTCCTTTCCAACTCTCTTTGACCACTTTTCATCCTTATATATGCCAAATCCATCTGCAACTCTGCTACCTGGAATAACTAGTAAAATACTTCTCAGGGATGCATCCTTATTTAAAGATCTTTATCAGTTCTTCATGGCCTGCAGTGGAAACAGTCCAGATCCCAAGAACAACTTTCCCTTGTTCCTCGCTTATATTCCTGCCAGTCTGGCCAGCTGTCCCCTAGATTCATGTTGTCTGTCCTTTCTCTGAACCAGTTTGTGTTCATGCCATTTCCTCAACAATACCACTCTTTCCCATTCATCGCTTGCTGAAATTCTTCAATACGCATGTAAATTTTGTCTCTTCAGTGAAGTTTCAAGAAAACATCTCCCTCTTACTTCTAAGTTCTCTTTGGCTTAAATTGCCACTTTGCATTTTAGTTCTTATCTTGCTTATTACTCTCCTTCCCTTCTCTTATCTCCATCAAATGGGCTAAATTATTAAAAGAAACACAAATCCCTGACTTCTACTACCCTCAACTCATTATCAACAGAAAGCCAAACATATGAGGTGTTCAGAATACTTAGTAATGGCTCTTCATTACATGGCTTTTCAGTGGCTCTCAGATGCACAGAATCACATCAATCATCATCGTTCATGTCATACACATCGCTAATCCATGCCTGCATGGACTGCTTATTTTTAATGAAATAACTGTGAATGCACCACACAGTATAAAAGCTAGGACCTTAACCAAAACAAATCTAGTTCTATGGTCTTTTCCTTCTGCAGAACTGACAAACTACAGAAATGCAGTGCTATGAGAGTGGGGCAGTCAGGGCTAATATGTATGTATGTATATATGTATGATCTTAGTTCCCCAACCAGGGATTGAACCCAGTGTGAAAGCACAGAGTCCTAACCACTGGACTGCCAGGGAATTCCTTTTGTCAGCTTTTGTTTTTTGTTTTTTTGTTTTTTTTTTTGGAGGGCTAATTTAGAATGAGGATTCAAGGAGGGCCTTGATGTTTGAGTCCCAGGAGGAGTGGAGAGTGCTGGGGGAAGGGGAGAGAAGAGAGCAGAGAAAAGGAGGAAACTAGGGGTATGATGGAAACCAAGAGGAGGTGGCACTTGAAGAAGTCAGGACTCCTTAACATTACATAAGAGAACCTGCAGCAGTAATTTAGGGCTGAATTGCTTTCTGATTGAACCACATGGCTGCTGCCTGGCATGGAGGTCTTCATTTTCCTCCCTCTAGATTTTGGGGGTGGGATGGGGAAGAAGGTCACAGTATTTTTTTTTCAGTTTTATTGAGATATAATTGACATACATCACTATATAAGTTTAAGGTATACAGCATAATGGCTTAACTTACATATATTATGAAATTATTACTACAATAAAAACATTTTTTTTCCTGTAGTGAGGACTCAGGATCTACACTCTTAACAACTTTCCTATATAACATACGACAGTGTTAACTATAGTCATTGTGTTGTACATTACATCATGTTGTACTTGTTTATCTTATAACTGGAAATTAGTACCTTTTGACTACCTTCATTCAATTCTTCCTCTCCCTAACCTCTACCTTTGGTAACCACAAATCTGATCACTTTTTTATGAGTCTTTTTTTTGTTTGTTTTATTTTATTTATTTATTTATTAAATTTATTTTATTGGTTGTGTTGGGTCTTCTTTGCTGTGCGTGGGCTTTCTTTTTAGTTGCGGCGAGTGGGGGCTACTCTTCATTGTGGTGCGCAGGCTTCTCATTGCCATGGCTTCTCTTGTTGTGGAGCATGGGCTCTAGGCGCGTGGGCTTCAGTAGTCGCAGCACATGGGCTCAATAGTTGTGGCTCACGGGCTCTGAAGCGCAGGCTCAATAGTTGTGGCGCACGGGCTTAGTTGCTCCGCAACATGTGGGATCTTCCTGGAGCAGGGATCAAACCCATGTCCCCTGCTTTGGCAGGCTGATTCTCAACCACTGCACTACCTAGGAAGCCCTTTGTTTTGTTTTAGAAAACACATATATGTGAGATCATACAGCATGTCTTTCTCTGACTTATTTTACTTCATATATTGTCTTCAAAGTCCAGCCATGTTGTTGTAAATGGCAGGATTTCCTCATTGTTTTTTTATGGTTGAATAATACTCGTGTGTGTGTGTGTGTGTGTGTGTGTCTGTCTGTCTGTCTCTCTGTCTGTAGAAAACCCTTAAGTCTCCACCTAAAAATTATAAGAACTAATAAATGAACTCAGCAAAGTTGCAGGATACAAGATTAATATACAGAAGTCTGTTGCTTTTCTATACACTAATGTTGAACTAACATACATACACCACAAATTCTTTTTCCATTCATCCACTGACAGACAGTTAAATTGTTTCCATGACTTGGGTATTGTAAATAATGCTGCTATGAAGGGTACATGTGTATGTGAGAGTACACATACCTTTTTGAGTTAATGTTTTCATTTCTTTTGGATATATTCCCAGAAGTCAAATTGCTAAATCATATGGTAGTTGTATTTTTAATTTCTGAGGATTCTGCATACTGTTTGCCACAGTGGCTGTAGCAGCAGTGCACAAGGGGTTCCTTTTATCTACATCCTCCTTTTTGTCATCTCTTGTCTTTTTGATGACCGTTTTTGTATATGGTGTGAGGAAGTGTTCTAATCTCATTGTTTTACATGTGACTGTCCAGTTTTTCCATCACCATTTATTGAAGAAACTGTCTTTTCTCCATTGTATATTCTTGCTAATTTTGCTGTAAATTAATTGATCATAAATGTGTGGGTTTGTTTCTGGGCTTTCTATTCTGTTCCATTGATCTATGTATCTGTTTTTGTGCCAGTACAATGCTGTTTTGATTACTATAGCTTTGTAGTATAGTCTGAAGTCTGGGTGGGTGATACCTCCAGCTTTGTTCTTTTTTCTCAAGATTGTGTTTGCAATTTCAGATCTTTTGTGTTTCCATATGAATTTTAGGATTATTTGTTTTAGTTCTGTGAAGAATGTCCTGGGTATTTTGATAGGGGTTGCATTAAATCTGTAGCTTGCTTTGGGTAGTATGACCATTTTAACAATATTAATTCTTCCAATCAAAGAGCACAGGATAACTTTCCATTTCTTTGTATAATCTTCCATTTCCTTCATCAGTGTTTTATAGTTTTCGGAGTACAGGTCTCTTACCTCCTTGATTGTTTACTCCTAAGTATATTATTATTTTTGATGCAATTTTATTTTTATTATTTTTTCATTAATTTTTTTTTTTGGCTGCTTTGGGTCTTCGTTGCTGCACATGGGCTTTCTCTAGTTGTGGTAAGCAGGGGCTACCCTTCCTTGTGGTTTGTGGGCTTCTCAGTGTGGTGGCTTCTCTTGTTGTGGAGCATGGGCTCTAGGCCTGAGGGCTTCAGTGGTTGCAGCATGCAGGCTCAGTAGCTGCAGCACTTGGATCCTAGAGCACATGGGCTTCAGTAGTTGTGGTGTGAAGGCTCAGTAGTTGTGGCTCACAGGCTCACTAGTTGTGTCTCATGGGCTTAGTTGCTCTGTGGCATGTGGGATCTTCCCAGAACCAGGAATCAAATCCATTTTCCCTTGCATTGGCAGGTGGATTCTTAACCACTGTGCCACCAGGGAAGTCCCTGATGCAATTTTAAATGGGATTTTTTTTTTTTACTTTCTATTTTTGTTAGTTCATTAATAGTGTATAGAAAAACAACAGATTTCTGTATACTAATCTTGTATCCTGCAACTTTGCTGAATTCATTTTATTATTTATTATAGTTTTGGGTGGAGAATTCAGGGTGTTCTATATAAAGTATCATGTCATTGCAAATAGTGACAGTTCAACTTCTTCCCTTGAGATTTGGATACTGTTAATTTCTTTTTCTTGTCTGATTGCTGTGGCTAGAACTTTGATACTGTGTCAAATAAAAGTAATGAGAATGGGCATCCTTGTCTTGTTCCTGAATTTAGAGTAAAGGCTTTCAGCTTTTCACAGTTGAATATGATGTTAGCTGTGGGTTTGTCATGTGTCCTTTATTATGTTGAGATTTGTTCCCTCTATACCCACTTTGATGAGAGTTTTTAATCATGAATGGATGTTGAATATTGTCAAATGCTTTTTCTGCATCTGTTGAGATGACCATGTGGTTTTTTATCCTTTTGTTAATATGGTGTATCACATTGATTGATTTTCGAATATTGAACTATCTTTGCATCCCTGGAATAAATCTAATTTTGATGGTGTATGATCTTTTTTATATATTGTTGGGTTCAGTTTGCTAATATTTTGAGGATTTGTGCAACTGTATTCATCAAAGATACTGGCCTGTGATTTTCCTTTTCATAGTGTCTTTGTCTTGTTTTGGTATCAGGGTAATGGTGTCCTCATAGAAGAAACTTGGGAATGTTCTGTCCTCTTGAATTTTTTTGGACTAGTTTGAGAAGGATAGACACTTAGTTCTTCTTTATATGTTTGGTAGAATTCCCCTACAAAGCCATCTGTTACTGGACTTTTGTTTACTTGGAGTTTGTTTTCAATTACAAATTCAATTTCAATTAGTGGTTGGTCTGTTCAGATTGTCTGTTTCTTCTTGATTCACTCTTGGCAGGTTGTATGTTTCTAGAAATTTGTCCATTTCTCCTAGGTTGTCCAATTTTTTGGCATACAATTGTTCATAGTATTCACTTATGTTTTTTTTTTTTTATCTCTGTGGTATTGGTTATTTCTCCCTTTCCATTTCTTATTTTATTTATTTGGGTCCTCTCTCTTATTTTTGGTGAGTTTGGCTAAAGGTTTGTCAATTTTGTCTATCTTTTCAAAAAACCAACTCTTGGTTTCACAGTTTTTTCTGTTGTTGTTGGGGGTTTCTTTGGTCTCTATTTCCTCTTTGATCTTTATTATTTCCTTCCTTCTGCTGATTTGGCATTTATGATTGTTCTTCTTTTTCTAATTCCTTTATGTGGTAGGTTAGGTTGTTCACTTGAGTTTTTTGTTTGTTTCTTGAGGAAGGCCTGTGTCACTATAAACTTCCCTCTTAAAACTGCTTTTGCTGTATCCCACAGATTTTGGAGTACTGTATTTCCATTTTCATTTATCTTGAAGTATTTTCTGATTTCTTCTTTGATTTCTTCATTAACCTGTTGGTTTTTTAGTAGCATGCTATTTAGTCTCCACGTGTTTGCTCTTTTCCCAATTTTCTTTCTGTAATTGATTTATTTTATACCATTGTGTTTTTTTTTTTAAATGCTTGATATAATTTCTGTCCTCTTAAATTTGTTGGGAATTGTTTTCTGGTCTAGCATGTGATCTATCCTGGAGAACATTCCATGTGTATTTGTAAAGAATGTGTATTCTATTGTTTTGGGATGGAATGTCCTATAGATATCTATTAAGTCCCACTTCTCTGTTGTGTCATTTAAGACCACTGTTGCCTTAGTGATTTTCTGTCTGGATGATCTGTATGTTGATGTCACTGAGGTGTTAAACTCTTCTACTATTATTGTATTATTGTCAACCTCTTCTTTTATATCTGTTGGTATTTGCTACGTATATTTAGGTGCTTCTGTATTGGGTGCATATATGTTAATGAGTATAATAACCTCTTCTTGTATTGATCACTTTATCATTATATAATGCCATTCTTTGTTTTTCTTTATGGCCTTTGTTTTAAAGTCAATTTGTCTGATGTGAGTATTGCTGCTCCCACTTTCCTGTTGTTTCTATTTGCAAAAAATATCTTTTTCTATCCCCTCATTTTCAGTCTATCTGTATTTTTAGCTCTGAAATGAGTCTCTTGTAGGCAGCATATAGAAAGGTCTTGTTTTTTCATCTGATAAGCCACTCTATCTTTCGATGAGTAGTCCGTTGACATTTAAAGTTAAGTATGTACTTTTTTCCATTTTAATACTTGTTTTCCAGTTTTTTTTTTGTAGTTATTGTCTATTTCTTCTTCTTTTGTTCCCTTGTGGTTTGATGATTTTCTTTAAAATATGCTTGTGTTCTGTTCTTTTTAGTTTTTGTGTATCTACTGTAGGTTTTTGATTTGTGGTTACCACGTGGATAATATATGTTGACCTATAACTATATCTGCTTGTTTTAAACTGGAACTCATTTAAGTTCAAACACATCTGAGAGAGCTACATTTTTTTTTACTCCCCTCCACCACATTTTTTGTTTTTTGATGACATATTTTGCATCATGTTTATCCCTTAACTGTTTATTGTAGTTATAATTGCTTTTACAATTTTTTGTCTTTTAGTCTTCAGACTGGCTTATTTAAGTGGTTGATCCTCAGTCCTTACTATATATTTGCCTTTCCTATTGGGATTTTTGCCTTTCCTCTGGGTTCTTACTTTTTTTCATGTAGAGAAGGCCCTTTAATACTTCTTTTACAGTAAGTTTAGTATTGATAAACTCTTTTACTTTTTGCTTCTCTGAGAAGTTCTCTCTCCTATTCTAAATGATAATTTTGCTGGATAGAGTATCTTAGGTTGCAGATTTTTCCCTTTCTGCACTTGAAAATATCATGCCACTCCCTTCTGGCCTGAAATGTTTCTGCAGATAAATCAACCAATAGCCTTCTGGGGGGATTCCCTTGTATATGACTCTTTGTTTTTCTCTTGCTGTCTTTAGAATTCTCTTCTTAGCTTTAACTTTTGCCATTTTAATTATATGTCTTGGTGTGGGTCTGTTTGGGTTCAATTTGTTTGGGACCCTCTGTGCTTCCCGTACCTGGATATCTGTTTCCTTCTTCAGGTTTGGGAAGTTTTCAGCCATAATTTCCTCAAGTACATTTTCAATCCCTTCTCTCTTCTCCTTCTGGGACCCCTGTAATGCAAATGTTGTTATGCTTAATGTTATCCCAGAGCTCTCTTAAGTTGTTTTCATTTTTTAAATTTTCTTTTTGTTGTTCTGATTGGATGGTTTCCATTATTCAATCTTTCAGATCATTTAAGCGTACTTCTGTACCAGTCTTCCATTCATTCCTTCTAGTGTGTTTTTTATTTCAGCTATTGAATTCTTCATTTATGATTGGGTCTCTTTTATATTTTCTAGTTCCTTGTTAAATTTTTCACTGTACACATCTATTCTTTTCTCTAATTCAGTTAACGTTTTTATTACCAATGCTTTAAATTCTTTATCTGGTAAATTGTTTATTTCTGTTTCATTATTTTTTTCAGGGTTTGTCTCTGCTCTTTTTTTTTTTTGAGAGTTTTTTTTTATCTTTTTATTTATTAGTTATCTATTTTATACAATATTAGTGTATATATATCAACTCCAGTCTCCCAATTCATCCCACCACCACCACCCCCCTGCTTTTCCCCCTTGGTGTCCCTACATTTGTTCTCTATATCTGTGTCTCTATTTCTGCCTAGCAAACCAGTTCATCTGTACTGTCTTTCTAGATTCCACATATATGTATTAATATACAATATTTGTTTTTCTCTTTCTGACTCACTTCACTCTGTATGACAGTCTCTAGGTCCACCCACATCTCTACCAATGACTCAATTTCATTCCTTTTTATGGTTGAGTAATATTCCATTGTATATATGTACCACAGCTTCTTTATCCATTCATCTGTTGATGGACATTTATGGTGCTTCCATGACCTGGCTATTGTAAATAGTGCTGCAGTGAACACTGGGGTGCATGTGTCTTTTTGAATTATGGTTTTCTCTGGGTATATGCCCAGTAGTGGGATTGCTGGGGTCATATAGTAATTCTATTTTTAGTTTTTTAAGGAACCCCCATACTGTTCTCCATAGTAGCTATATCAATTTACATTCCCACCAACAGTGCAAGAGGGCTCCCTTTTCTCCACACCCACTCCAGCATTTATTGTTTGCAGATTTTCTGATGCCCATGCTAACTGGTGTGAGGTGATACCTCCCTGTAGTTTTGATTTGCGTTTCTCTAATAATTAGTGATGTTGAGCAGCTTTTCATGTGCCTCTTGGCAATCTGTGTGTCTTCTTTGGAGAAATGTCTATTTAAGTCTTCTGCCCATTTTTTGATTGGGTTGTTTGTTTTTTTGATATTGAGCTGCAGGAGGTGTTTATATATTTTGGAGATTAATCCTTTGTTAATTTGTTTGCAAATATTTTCTTCCATTCTGAGGGTTTTTTTTTCATCTTGTTTATAGTTTTCTTTGCTGTGCAAAGCTCTTAAGTTTCATTAGGTCCCATTTGTTTATTTTTGTTTTTATTTTTATTACTCTAGGAGGTGGGTCAAAAAATATCTTGCTGTGATTTATGTCAAAGAGTGTTCTTCTTATATTTTCCTCTAAGAGTTTTATAGTATCTGGTCTTATATTTAGGTCTTTAATCCATTTTGAGTTTGTTTTTGTGTATCGTGTTAGGGAGTGTTCTAATTTCAATCTTTTACATGTAGCTTTTTTAATTGAGAGCAGTTTCTCTGCCTTTCCATTTTGCTTAACTTTTGCTCCCCCTATGAATTTAGGTGAAACAGTTACCTATTGCATCTTGAAGGGGTGTTATTATGTGGGAGTGTCCCTATGTATGTGCCCAATGCCTTTGATGGGAGAGCTGGATTAGACATGGATGCATGCCACATCTTTCCTCAGGATGTGCTGGCACCTATCACCTTGGTAGGGTGTGGGGCTGGAGATGAAGGGGGCTGAAGCTAGAGCTGGATATAAGGCAGGATTTCCCCTCTTCTCTGTAGCTGTCACCACCCTATCAGAGGCAGGGTCTGATCCCAAGTTGGTGGAGCAGAAGCCCTGAGGGTTGGCCTGACCTGAGTCTGTTCCCTTTAAGTGTTGTTTTCCCTTCCTCCCAGACCAGGACGTTTGCCCCAGAGCAAGGGAGTGCTGAAGCAAATGGGGCCCACGTGGGCTTTTGGCTCATGTCAGATGTAGACAAATGTCCAAGCTGTCTCTGATGAGCTGTCTGTGCAGGCGCCTGTAACTTTTTTCCCCTCATTCCATTCAGATGCAGCCTTGGATACAAGTTTCCTTTGTCCCTCAGAGCCAATCACTGCCCGCAGCCTCCACTGCCCATGCCCTGTTGTGGAGCCACACCACGGGTAGGAGGGACCCACATGTACTCTGAGAATGTATAGGTGTGTGAGCTCTGGAGGAGCAGCACCATTAGAATCTGGGCTGCTTCTGGTATACTGCTTGAGTAAGCACCAACAAAGGCCACTGCTGCCCCATCCAGGCTCCACCCAGGACCAGGTACTTCTATATCCCACCGTCAAGTCTTCTCCCTGGTGATGGCCACCCCAGATCCAGTGCTGCATTGTGATTTGGAATGAGCAGGGGCTGACCATTCACTTGGCTCAGGCTGGGGTGCACAGCACCATGGTTGCAAGAAACCCAGCTGCTGAATCAGACCTCTCTCTGCCCTTCCTCAGGGGCAAGCTAGCATATGCGTTCTCCCCTCAAGTGGAGTCCAGGCTTCCCAAAGCCCTTCTGTTAGTCCCAGCAGTCCTCCAACCAGCCAAGTAGGCTCTTGTCTTCCTTCTGGTGTAGGACCCCAGACCTGGGATGCTTAATCTGTGGCTCTCACCACTCACTCCCTAGGATGGGTCCACCCATGTAATGTCCCTTTTCCTCTGAGTCTCCTCCTAGGGCATAGGTCCCTACCCAATTTCTGTTCTTCCCTTCCTACTTGATTACATGTGTATCTTTCTTACAGACTTGGTTGTATAGGAGATCTCCTGCAAGTTACCAGTTAGTTTTCAGTGAGAACTGTAGATGTATTTTTGGTGTATTCATGGGGGGAAGCTGATGTGTTCATGGGGAGAAGTGAGCTCCACATCCTCTTACTCCACACCTTGATTGATCCCCCCACACACACATAATTGATTGTATGTATTCTGCAATGTGTCAGTTATCTGACATTCACCTGGTTAGTGTGCTCAGCCTTCATGGATTATGGCCTATGTCCACGATTACTATTTACAACATCTGAAACTTAGAGTTAACACTTGTATTAGTCTGCTTGGGCTACCATAACAAAATACTATAGATTGGGTGTCTTAAGCAACAGAAATTGATTTCTCACAGCTCTGGAGGTTTGTAAGTCCAAGATCAAAGTGTTGGCAGCATTGGTTTCTCCTGAAGCCCCTCTCCTCAGCTTGCAGATGGCCATCTTCTCATGTCCTCACATGGAATTTTCTCTGCACAGGTATCCTTGGTATCTCCCTTCTCATAATGACACCAGTTTTATTGGATTAAAGCCCCACCCTTATAACCTTATTTACCACTAATTACCTCTTTAAAGTTCCCATCTCCAAATATAATCACATTGGGGGGTAGGATTTCAATATACAAATTTTGTGGGGGCCAGTTTAGTCCATAACAATTGTCAATTCCTCATCCCCTTTGAAGTAGGACCCAAGAAGCTCAACCCTCCTAATAGTCTTCCGGGTGGCAGCCAGAAAGCTTTCTTTAAAAGCCAGCCTATTGGTGTCAAGCTTTCCTAGCTTTCAGATACAGTTTAGACTATCTAAATTAATCCATAAGTGTCTAAGCCATTGGCGTCTTGCTCAGCTCTCTGACCTTATATCCTGCTATGTACAAGCCACCCCACCCAATGTTCTGCCTTTTCCTGCCCCTTCTCCACTGTGCTCCTTCTTTATGGAAGTGATTATAACTTGCTAACTTCAGGTTTTATCCTGTGGGCTTCCATCTGCTCTCTTATCTGTATCCTTTATGCAGCTGAATCTTGTTGTTCAAGACTCAGCTCAAGTGTCTCCTCTTCTAGAAGCCTCTTTACAGGACAGTCTCCTGTACAACATCCTATATTTTGGGATGCATATTTATAGCTCAGACTGTGGCTCTTGGTTTATCTCAATTATCTCACCCCAACTGAACCATAACCTCCTTGAGGTCAGGGACTGTGTCCTACTTATTCCATTTGTACTCCCAGCACTTCACACAGTGCCTGGAATGACATAGAGGAAGAAATCTATGGAACTATTTGAATACTGATGCAAATCTGATATTCTCATTCCATCTCTTAAGCAAATAGCTCTGTTTGAGGGTTATGGATTCCTGTTCAGATGATCTTGGGGGCCTCCTTTCTTACTGATTATGCTGACATATTACTAGCTGGCCCTGGCATACAAGCTGTTTTGCTAATGGTCCCCACAAAGAACTAGAAAAAGAACAAATTAAGCTCATATTTAGCAGAAAGAAGGAAATAAAGATCAGAGTGAAAGAAATGGAAATGAGATAAAAATATGAAGAATCAACAAAACTAAAAACTAGTGATTTGAAAAAGATAGCTAGACTATATACATGTTTATTGCTAAAACTTTCCTCTCAGAGCTTCTTTGGCTGCATCTTACAAGATCTGATATGTTGTATTTACATTTTCTTTTGTTTAAGTAACTTTTTATTTTAATTGCAATTTCTTCTTTGACCCATTGATTGTTTAAAAGTGTATTGTTTAGTTTTCACATGTTTGTAAATCTCACCTTCCTCTTGACCTAGTTTCTAGTTTTATGCTATTGGGGTCAGAAAAGATAGCTGGTATGATTTCAGTCTTCTTAAATTTATTTGCTAAGATTTGTTTTGTGTCTTATCATATGCTTTATGCTGTAGAATGTTCCTTGTGCACTTGAAAAAATGTGTATTTTGCTGCTTTGGGATGGAATGTGCTGTGTATATTTTTAAGTTCATCTGGTCTAATGTGTCCTTTAAGGCCAATGTTTCCTTATTGATTTTCTGTCTAGATGATCTACCATTGATGTAAGTGGGGTGTTAAAGTCCCCTACTATTATGGTGTTACTGTCAGTTTCTCCCTTTATGTCTGTTAATATTTCCTCTCTGTATCTGGTGCTCCTGTGTTGGGTGTGTATATATACTTATAATTTTTATATGTTCTTGGTTATTGACCCCTTTGTCATTATATAATGGCTTTGTCACTTCCTACCATTTTTTATTTCAACTCTATTTTGTCTGATATAAGTATTGCTATACCCACTTTCTTTTTATTTCTGATTGCTTGGAATATCATTTTCTGGCCCTACATTTTGAGCCTATATATTGATATGTCTTTAGAGCTGAAATGAGTCTCCTTTGGCAGCGTATAGTTGGGTCTTTTTTTAATTCATCCAGCCATTCTGTACCTTTTTTGCTGAGTTCAGTTCCATTCTGTTTAGGGTGATGTTGATATGTAAGAACTTAATACTGTATTTTCTCTTTTCCCTTCTGGTTATTTTGTCTCTCTATTGGTTTTATTCCTTCTGTTTCTACATTTGTAAGTTGTTGGTTTTCCTGGTGATTTGCTCTTTATCCACTTTTTTGATATTTTGTATCTCTGATGTAGATTTTTACTTTGTGGTTACCATGAAGTTTACTATATCATCTCATAGATAAATTGCTATCAGCAGAAAAAGGACAATTTTATCATCCTTTCTTTTTAAAAATTTACTTTTATGGGAGTATAGTTGATTTACAATGTTGTTAATTTCTGCTGTATAGCAAAGTGACTCAGTTATACATATATACATTATTTTTTTATATTCATTTCCATTATGCTTTACCACAGGATACTGAATATAATTCTGTGTGCTATAATGCAGGACCTTGTTGTTTATCCATTCTGTATGTAATTGCTTACATCTGTTAACCCCAAACTCCCAATCCATCACTCCCCCAAACCACTGCACCTTGGCAACCACAAGTCTATTCTCTATGTCTGTGAGTCTCTTTCTGTTCCATAGATAGGTTCATTTGTGTCAAATTTTGATTCCACATATAAGTGATATTATATTTATCTTTCTCTTTCTGACTTACTTAGTATGATAATCTCTCAGTCCACCCACATTGCTGCAAATGGCATTATTTCATATTTCATTATGTCTGAGTAGTGTTCCATTGTCTATATGTACCACAACTTCTTTACCCATTCATCTGTCCAAGGACATTTTAGGTTGTTTCCATGTCTTGGCTATGTGAATAGTGCCACAGTGAATGTAGGGGTAGATGTATCTTTTTGTATTAGACTTTTGTCTGGATCTATGCCCAGGAGTGGGATTGCTGGATCATATGGTAATTCTATCTTTAGTTTTCTGAGGAACCTCCATAATGTTTTTCACAATGGATGCACCAAATTAACATTCCCACCAACAGTGTAAAAGGGTTCCCTTTTCTCCACATCCTCTCCAGCATTTATTTGTAGACATTTTAAGGATGGCTATTCTGCTTGGTGTGAGGTGGTACCTCATTGTAGTTTTTGTTTTGTTTTGTTTTGCTATTGATTGCTTTTATTATTTTTTCCCTCCATTTCACTGGTAAGAAAATGGAGGTTCTGAGCTCTTAGCCAACTCAAATAGAAAATGCCAGAATCTGGCTTTTCAGACTCCAGATCTGGTGCTCTCTTCTTATACAATGCTGACATTTTCTTGTTAGCATCCCAGCCATGAGGAGTAATAACATGGAAGTAATTAATAATATTCCAGTGTGCTCCCTTTAGAATCCCCAGTAGTTAACCAGCAGCTGCAGACCTGGATTTCCTATAAGAAGAGCTGCTTGGGGAGGGAGTCCCTCTTGTGATGTGGTCTGCCGCCCTCTGCTGGCCAAGTATCCCATCTTTCTTGTTGCTTGGTTTCTTCTGGATTTAATCTTGATCTTTGTAGTGC
The DNA here is from genome assembly GCF_030028045.1 of Hippopotamus amphibius kiboko. Taxonomy (NCBI): domain Eukaryota; kingdom Metazoa; phylum Chordata; class Mammalia; order Artiodactyla; family Hippopotamidae; genus Hippopotamus; species Hippopotamus amphibius. The sequence continues at coordinate 194,535,849 of NC_080187.1, read as the reverse complement.
AACATCTTTCAGTAGGGTGTGCAACTCTGAAGGCCAAAAATCATTCTGGTTGGCACTTCATGTAAGGAAAATATCAGAGAAAATCAAAGAATGTAGGACTTGTTATTTCTTCAACAATATACTCCTGTGTGTGAAGACTCCCTTTTCTCCTGTCATCTACTGAGGGGCACTTTCACTACCCAATTTCTTGCATGGCCCTTGCCTCACCTTGGCTCTGGCATTCTCCTAATTCCCTTTATTTTTTAATCCATCTTTATTGGAGTATAATTGCTTTACAATGTTGTGTTAGTTTCTGCTGTACAACAAACTGAATCAGCTGTATTTATACATATATCCCCCATCACCTCCCTCTTGAGTCTCCCTCCGACAGCTCCAGGTCATCACAAAGGACCAAGCTGATGTCCCTATGCTATGCAGCACCTTCCCACTAGCTCTCCATTTTACATTTGGTAGTGTATATACGTCAATGCTACTCTCTCACTACATCCCAGCCTTCACTCCCCCCACCCCACCCTGTGTCCTCAAGTCTGTTCTCTATGTCTGTGTCTTTATTCCTGTCCTGTCACTGCATTCATCAATACCATTTTTCTAGATTCCATATATATGCATTAGCATACAGTATTTGTTTTTCTCTGACTTACTTCACCCTGTATGACAGACTCTAGGTCCATCCACCTCATTAGAAATAAATGAATTTCATTCCTTTTTATGGCTCAGTAATATTCCATTGTATATATGTGCCACATCTTCTTTATCCATTCATCTGTCAGTGGACACTTAGGTTGCTTCTGTGTTCTGGCTATTGTAGAGAGTGCTGAAATGAACCCTGTGGTATAAGTATCTTTTTGAATTATGGTTTTCTCTGGGGATATGCTCAGTAGTGGGATTGCTGGGTCATATGGTAGTTCTATTTTTAGTTTTCTAAGGAATCTCCATTCTATTCTCAGTAGTAGCTTTATCAATTTACATTCGCACCAACAGTGAAAGAGGGTTCCCTTTTCTGCACACCCTCTCCAACATTTACTGTTTCTAGATTTTTTTGATGATTGCCATTCTGACTGGTATGAAGTGATACCTCATTGTAGTTTTGATTTGCATTTCTCTACTAATTAGTGATGTTGAGCATCTTGTCAGGTGCCTATTGACCATGTGTATATCTTCTTTGGAGAAATATATATTTAGGTTTTCTGTCCATTTTTGAATAGGGTTGTTTGTTTTTTTGTGGTTGACTTGTATGAGCTGTTTGTATATTTTGGAAATTAAGCCCTTGTTGGTCGCATTGTTGGCAGATATTGCTCCCATTCTGTAGGTTGTCCTTTGTTTGTTTCTATGGTTTCCTTTGCTGTGCAAATGCTTGTAAGTTTGATTAGGTCCCAATTGTTTATTTTTGTTTTTATTTCTATTGCCTTGAGAGACTAATCAAAGAAAACATTGGTACAGTGTGTCAGAGAATGTTTTGCCTCTGATCTCTTCTGGGAGTTTTATGATGTCATGTCTTAAAGTTTAGGTTTTTCAGCCGTTTTGAGTTCAGTTTTGTGTATGGTGAGAGAGTGTGTTGTAATTTCATAGATTTACATGTGACTGTCTGACTTTGCCAACACCACTCACTGAAGAGACTGTCTGCTTCCCATTGTGTATTCTTCCCTCCTTGGCCAAAGATTAATTGACCATAGGTGTGTGAGTTTATTTCTGGGCTCTCTATTCTGTTCCATTGATCCATATATCTATTTTTGTGGGATACCACAGTTTTGATTACTGTAGCTTAGTTGTATTGAAGGACTATTTTATCTTAATTGGCATATAAAGGTTTCATTCTTTTACTCCTCCTCTATTATATTTTTGGTGTCACAATTTATATTTTTATGCTGTGAATTTATTTGCAAATTGTAGTAGCTATAGTTATGTTCATTTCCTCTAGTGTATCTGCTATAATTATTTACTGTTTTAAACTACAGCGACAGCTTTCTATTTATCACTTTAATCTGAGTTTTGTGTACTTTTATTTCAGCTTGAAGAGCTCCTTTCAATATTTCTTTAAGGCAGCTCTAGTGGTGGTGAAACACCTTCAGCTATTGTCTAGGAAAGCCTTCATTTCATCCTAATGTCTGAAGGATAACTTTGCCAGATAAACTGTTCCTGGCTGGCAATTTTTATCTTTCAATTTTGAGATATGCCATTGCCCTCTCTCCTGGCCTGTAGAGTTTCTGTTGAGAAATCTGTTGAGATCCTAATGGAAGTTTGTTTGTTTGTTTGTTTGTTTGTTTGTTTGTTTTTTGGTAGATTACTGTCTTTTTTCCCCCTGGTTACATTTAAAACTCTTGATCATTGACTTTTGACACTTTTATTGTAATATATCTTAAGGGTTTCTTTGCATTGAGATCAGGTGTTCTGTTAGTGTTGTGGACATGTGTATCCAGTTTATTCTCCAGGTTTAGCAAGTTCTGAGCTATTATTTTCAATTTTTTTCTTTTTTGCTTTGTTGATATATAATTTACACAAGGCACTTTATAAATATAAGGTATATAACATAACAATTTACTGTGACAATCATTTAAATAGTTAACATCCATCATCTCATACAGATAGAAATTTAAAAGGAGAAAAACTTTTCCTGTGATGAGAACTCTTAGGATTTGCTGTTACAAAGTTCATATATATCATACAGCAGCGTTTATTATCTTTATTGATGTATATTACATCGCTAAACTTATTGATGTTATAACTGAAAGTTTGTACCTTTTGACTGCTTTCATCCAATTGCCCTTCTTGAATCTTCTGCAACTGGTAAACATAAACTGATCACTTTTACGATGAGTTTGTCCTTGAAGTATAACTGACCTAAAGCACTATGTTTGTTCATGTTCCACAACATAGTGATTTAATATTTCTATAGGTTTCAAAAGGACCACCACAATAATTACAATATGTCACCATATATAGATATTACATAGCGATTGACTGTATTCCCAACACTGTGCATTTCATAACGGTGGCTCATTTATTTTGCAGCTGGAAGTTTGTACCTCTTGATCCCCCTCACCTATTTCTTTCCTCCCCATCCCCACCCAGTGGCCACCTGTTTGTTCTCCATATCTATAACTGCTCTGTTTGATTATATTTGTCCATTTGCTTTGTTTTTATACATTTCATATATAAGTGAAATCATACAATGTTTGTCTTTCTCTGTCTGGCTTATTTCACTAAGCACAATACCCTTTAGGTCCATTCACCTTGTTGCAAATGGCAAGATTCATTCTGTTTCATGGTAGAGTACTACATTGTAAGTATATATATACATTTTCACCTACTGATGGACACTTTGGTTACTTCCATAATCCTTTTTTTTCATTTTCTTAAAATTGTCTCTGTATTTATTTATTTATTTACCTATTTTTAATCAAAGTATAGTTGATTTACAGTGTTGTGTTAACTACTGCTGTACAGAAAAGTGATACAGGGATATATGTATATAGTCAAAATCTTATTCTTTTTCTTTATGGTTTCTCACAGAATATTGAGGGATGAATTGGGAGTTTAGGATTAGCAGATGCAAACTGGCATATACAGAAAGGATAAACAACAAGGTCCTACCATATGGGAAAAGGAACTACATTCAATATCCTGTGAGAAACCATAATAAAAATGAATAATACAAAAAAGAATATATATATATTTTTCAGTCATTTTACTGTACAGCAGTAATTAACACAACACTATAAATCAACTATACTTCTATTAAAAATAGTTTTTAAAAATGAAAAAAAAATATGGAAGCAGCCAAAGCATCCATAAGTAGATGAATAAAGATGTATATGGACAGTTGAGCTACTCTCGCCCCAGATCACAGCATGGGTGCAGCATCTCTGCACAAGGCCCGCCGCCACCATCTTGAATTGCCGTGTCAGGTGCAGGACTTCTGTACATGGTCCGAGCTGAGGTCTAAGCTGAAGTGTTTGTTGGGTGCAGCTGTTTTGCACTAGGAACGCTGGTCTGAAGTGCTGGGGGCATGGCCTCTGCAAGCTGCACCCTGTGATCGAGTGAAATTAGACTAAGCATCAAGGGGAAAAAAGGTGGAGGAAAGATGGCGGAGAAGTAGAAGGATGTGGATTGCATCCCTCTCCACAGATGCATTAGGAGTACACCAAAAGACGCAATAATTCCCACAGAGAACCAGCTGAACACCAGCAAATGACCTTGGACACCAGAGAGGACTGCAAAGATCCCAACATAACCAGGTAGGACAGAGGGAGGAAAGAAAAAAAAACGTGAAAGAGGAGGAGAAGAAAGGAAAGAGATGGGTCCCACACCCCAGGGTGGGGGGATCTGAGACAGAGGGGAGATTGCCAAATTTGGGAAAAGACCCTTATCTGATGGGGAAACCCCTTCTCCAATGGGGAATTTCCTTGGGTCAGTGGGGAGGCATTTACAATGGTTCAAGGAGGGTGAAGCAGCTGAGCTATGGCAGACAGGAGGGAGTGAGAAACACACAGAGGGTCTGCACCACGGCTCAGCATGTCTGGACTGAGACGTCGATTCACAGCTGAGCAGGGGGTCTGGGAGCAGGAGTGTGGGAACGAGAGAACTGGTTCAGGGTGAGAAACATTGTTGGCAGTGGGGAGACAGACCAAGAGGACAGGAGGGAAGAAATCTGCAGCAAAGAGTGCCTACTGCAGAGAGCCTTGAGGCCATAGTAAAGGCTGGATACTGCTGACTCACTGGCAGGGGGAGGAGCCGCAGGCATAGCCTCTCCCTCTGTGCCTGCGAGGGACAGAGGAAGGACCCCTGTGGGCCAAGCTAATGCACTCAGAGATAACAAAGTCCCCGGGGCAGGAATGGCTTAGAGTGCCTGCAGCCAAGAGCCAAAAGCCCACAGAGCGGCCCAACCCTGAGGCATTCTGTTTACACCTGAGCCACCGGTGTCCCTCTGCAACAGACACCGCCACGCCCGACTGAACCGCCGTGACCCAGACAAAGTGCCACTGCTCACTCACTACCAGGGGAAGAAGCCACTATTGTACCCTCTCTCTCCCCACACACCAGCGCTTACAGACGAACAATAAAGGAAGCTCTGCTGGTCTCAGAAGAATACAAAAAAACCCAAGGCGGGTAGAAGGACACTTACAGCTGAGACTCCAAGGAAACAGAAATATTAGTATTAAGTCTATTGAACTGTATCCATTCTGGGGTCAGTTCTAGTTTGTTTTTTTTGTTTGTTTGTTATGATCTTAGTCCTAAGGGAACTACAAGTTTTACAACATATTTTTTATTCTATTTTTTATTCTATTTTTATTTTTAGCCTTTTTATATATTTCTATTTCTAGCTAAGTTTTTTGTAGTTCTGACTGTATCTCTCCTACCTTCTTTACATCTCTATCTTTTATACATTTCTTTCTTTTTATGTTCATATTTCCAGTCACACTACACTCTTCTGTTGCCCTGTCTTCTATCCTTTTTTAGTTTATCTTAATATACTTATAAGCAATATTATCAGTCTGCTCTGTTTCATTGCTTTATTCTCCAGATGACACACTGCTTTAGGTTTTTGTCTTTATCTTAGTTCTTAGTATAATTGTCTGATTTCATTCTGAGAATCTTCATTCTGTCTGGTGGTACTCTAGCTCTTTATTATATTTGATCCTAGCTTTCAGTATCTCCCGGGATTTGTGTTTGTGTGTATGTGGTGTTATTTGTTTCTTTGTTTTTGCTTTTATTTATGTTTTATTCTTTTTTGGTTTTGAATTCCTGTTGGTTTTCTCTTTGAATGTCTGATAGCATACTGGGGTTCTTCTGTCAGGTCTTTCTAGTGCCTTATGTTCTATTGGATTCAGTATTTGTGTGTCTTATACATGTATGTGTTTCCTTGACTTAGCATTTGTTTGACTCAAAACTCAACACTCTGCCAAAAGTCTGAGGCTTGGACAGTCTTCTTTAAACCCCTTTATTGCCGGGACAAGCAACCTCTGAAGTTTGGACTACCATGAGAAAACAAAGAAACACCATGCAGGAAAAGGAGCAGGAAAAAAATCCACAAAACGAAATAAATGAAGAGGAAATAGGAAAAATGCCTGAAAAAGAATTCAGAGTAATGATAGTAAAAATGATATGAAATCTCTGACAAAATACAGAAAATACAAGAAACAGTTAATAAGGACTCAGAAGAATGAAAGAACAAACAGCAATGGACAAGAAAATAACTGAAATTAAAAATATTCTAGATGGTATAAACAGCAGAATAACTGAGGCAGAAAAATGAATAAGTAAGTTGGAAGATAGAACTGGGGAAATAACTGCCACAGAGCAGGAAAAAGAAAAAAGAATTAAAAGAATGGAAGACAGTCTCAGAGACACTGGTGACAACATTAAGTGCACCAACATTCCAATCACAAGCATCCCAGAAGAAGAAAAAAAAAAAAAAGACAGGGTCTGAGAAAATATTTGAAGAGGTTATAGTGGAAAACTTCCCCAACATGGGAAAGGAAATAATTAACCAAGGCCAAGAAGCACAGAGAGTCCCATACAAAATAAACCCAAGGAGGAATACACCAAGGCACATATTACTCAAACTAATGAAAATTAAACACAAAGAAAAAATATTAACAGCAGCAAGAGAAAAGCAACAAATAACATATGAGGGAAAACCCATCAGGATAACAGCTGAACTTTCTGCAAAAAATCTGCAGGCCAGAAGGGAATGGCAGGATATACTGAAAGTCCTGAAAGAAAAAAACCTACAACCAAGAATACTCTACCCAGCAAGAATCTCATTCAGATTTGAGGGAGAAATCAAAAGCTTTACAGACAAGCAAAAGTTAAGAGAATTCAGCACCACCAAACCAACCTTACAACAATTGCTAAAGGAACTTTTCTAAGTAGGAAACACAAGAAAAGGAAAACACCTACAAAAACAAACCCAAAACAATTAAGAAAATGGTAATAGGAACACACATGTCAATAATCACCTTAAATGTAAATGGATTAAATGCTCCAACCAAAAGACACAGACTGGCTGAATGGATACAAAAACAAGACCCTTCTGTATGCTGCCTACAAGAAACCCACTTCAGACCAAGGGATACATATAGACTGAAAGTAAAGGGACAGAAAAAGATATGCCATGCAAATGGAAGTCAAAAGAAAGCAGGAGTAGCAATACTCATATTAGGCAAATTAGACTTTAAGGTAAAGACTATTACAAGAGACAAGGAAGGACACTACATAATGATCAAGGGATCCATCCAAGAAGAACATATCACAATGGTAAATATCTATGCACCCAACATAGCATTTGCCTTCTGTATTGAGGTGCTCCTAACAGCCATAAAAGGGGAAATTGACAGCAACACAATACCAGTAGGAGACTTTAACACCCCACTTACATCAATGGACAGATCATCCAAACAGGAAATAAATAAGGACACACAAGCTTTAAATGACACATTACACCATCTTGACTTTATTTATCGGACATTCCATCCAAAAACTACAGAATACACTTTCTTCTCAAGTGCACGTGGAACATTCTCCAGAATAGATCACATCTTGGGTCACAAATCAAGCCTCAGTAAATTCAAAAAAACTGAAATCATATCAAACATTTTCTCTGATCACAATGCCATGAGACTAGATATCAATTACAGGAAAAAATCAGTAAAAAATACAACCACATGGAAACTAAACAATACACTATTAAACAACCAAGAAATCACTAAAGAAATAAGGGAATCAAAAAATACCTAGAAACAAATGACAATGAAAACACAACAACCCAAAACTTATGGGATGCAGCAAAAGCAGTCCTAAGAGGGAAGTTTATAGCAATACAGTCCTACCTTAAGAAACAAGAAAAATATCAAATAAATAACCTAACCTTACACCTAAAACAACTAGAGAAAGAACAAAAAAAAAAAAAAAAAAAACCCAAAGTGAGCAGAAGGAAAGAAATCATAAAGATCAGATTAGAAATAAATGAAAAAGAAAGGAAGGAAACAATAGCAAAGATCAATAAAACTAAAAGCTGGTTCTTTGAGAAGATAAACAAAATTGATAAACCATTAGCCAGACTCATCAGGAAAAAAAGGGAGAAGACGCAAATCAACAGAATTAGAAATGAAAAAGGAGAAGTAACAATGGACACTGCAGAAATACAAAGGATCATGAGATACTACTACAAGCAACTGTATGCCAATAAATTGGATAACCTAGAAGAAATGGATAAATTCTTAGAAAAATACAATCTCCCAAGATTGAACCAGGAAGAAATAGAACATATGAACAGACCAATCACAAGTATGGAAATTGAAACTGTGATTAAAAATCTCCCAACAAACAAAAGCCCAGGGCCAGATGGCTTCACAGGTGAATTCTATCAAACATTTCGAGAAGAGCTAACACCTATCCTTCTCAAACTCTTCTAAATTACAGCAGAAGGAGGAACACTCCCAAAGTCATTCTACAAGGCCACCATCACCCTGATGGCAAAACCAGGCAAAGATGTCACAAAAAAAGAAAATTACAGACCAATATCACTGATAAATATAGATGCAAAAATCCTCAACAAAATACTAGCTAACAGAATCCAACAGCACATTAAAAAGATCATACACCATGATCAAGTGGGGTTTATCCCTAGGATGCAAGGATTCTTCAATATACACAAATCAATCAATGTGATACATCATATCAACAAATTGAAGGATAAAAACCATATGATCATCTCAATAGATGCAGAAAAAGCTTTTGACAAAATTCAACATCCATTTTTGATAAAAAAAACTCTCCAGAAAATGGGCATAGAAGGAAACTACCTCAACATAATAAAAGCCATATATGAGAAACCAAAAGCCAACATCATCCTAAATGGTGAAAAACTGAAAGCATTCCCTCTAAGAACAGGAACAAGACAAGGGTGTCCACTCTCACCATTATTATTCAACATAGTTTTGGAAGTTTTAGCCACAGCAATCAGGGAAGAAAATGAAATAAAAGGAATCCAAATTGGAAAAGAAGAAGTAAAATTGTCACTCATTGCAGATGACATATTATACATAGAAAACCCAAAAGACTCTACCAGAAAACTGCTAGCACTAATCGATGAATTTAGTAAAGTAGCAGAATGCAAAATTAATGCGCAGAAATCTCTTGCATTCCTATACACTAACAATGAAAGAGCAGAAAGAGAAATTAAGGGAACTCTTCCATTTACCATTGCAACAAAAAGAATAAAATACCTAGGAATAAATCTGCCTAAGGTGGCATAAGACCCGTATGCAGAAAACTATAAGACACTGATGAAAGAAATCAAAGATGACACAAACAGATGGAGGGACATACCATGTTCTTGGATTGGAATAATCAATATTGTGAAAATGATTATCTTACCCAAAGCCATTTACAGATTCAATGCAATCCCTAGCAAATTACCAACAGCATTTTTCACAGAACTAGAATAAGAAATCCTACGATTTGTATGGAAATGCAAAAGACCCCAAATAGCCAAAGCAATGTTGAGAAGGGAAGATGGAGTTGGTGGAATTAGGCTTCCTGACTTCAAACTATACTATAAGGCCACAGTGATCAAGACAGTATGGTACTGGCACAAAAATAGAAAGGAAGATCAATGGAACAGAATAGAGAACTCAGAGGTAAGTCCAAGCATATATGGGCACCTTATCTTTGACAAAGGAGGCAAGAATATACAATGGAAAAAAGACAGCCTCTTCAATAAGTGGTGCTGGGAAAATTGGACAGCAACATGTAAAAGAATGAAATTAGAACACTTCCTAATACCATACACAAAAATAAACTCAAAATGGATTAAAGACCTACATGTAAGGCTAGACACTATAAAACTCCTAGAGGAAACACAGGCAGGACACTCTATGACATACATCAAAGCAAGATCCTTTTTGACCCACCTCCTAGAATAATGGACATAAATCAAGAATAAACAAATGGGACAATGAACCTTAAAAGCTTCTGCACAGCAAAAGAATCCATACACAAGACAAGAAGGCAACCCTCAGAATGGGAGACAATACTTGCCAATGAAGCAACGGACAAAGGATTAATCTCCAAAATATACAAGCAGCTCATGCAGCTTCACACCAAAAAAGCAAATAACCGAATCCACAAATGGGCAGAAGACCCAAATAGACATTTCTCCAAAGAAGACATACAGATGGCCAACAAACACATGAAAAGATGCTCAACATCACTAATCATCAGAGAAATGCAAGTCAAAGCCACAATGAGGTATCACCTCACACCAATCAGAATGGCCATCATCAGAAAATCTGGAAACAACAAATGTTGGAGAGGGTGTGGAGAAAAGGGAACTCTCCTGCACTGTTGGTGGGAATGTAAGTTGGTACAGCCACTATGGAAAACAATTTGGAGGTTCCTTAAAAAACTACAAATAGAACTACCATATGACCCGGTAATCCCACTACTGGGCATATACCCAAAGAAAACCATAATCCCAAAAGAAACATGTACCATCATGTTTATTGCAGCACTATTTACAATAGCCAGGATATGGAAGCAACCTAAATGCCCATCAACAAATGAATGGATAAAGAAGATGTGGCATATATATACAATGGAATATTACTCAGTTATAAAAAGGGATGAGATGGAGCTATATGTAATGAGGTGGATAGACCTACAGTCTGTCATACTGAGTGAAGTAAGTCAGAAAGAGAAATACAAATATTGTATGCTAACTCACATATACGGAATCTAAAAATGGTACTGATGAACTCAGTGACAAGAACAAGGATGCAGATGCAGAGAATGGACTGGAGAACTCGAGGTTTGGGAGGGGGCGGGGGGTGAAGGGGAAGCTGAGACGAAGCAAGAGAGTAGCACAGACATATATATACTACCAACTGTAAAATAGATAGCCAGTGGGAAGTTGTTGTATAACAAAGGGAGTTCAACTTGAGGATGGAAGATGCCTTAGAGGACTGGGACGGGGAGGGTGGGGGGGGGGACTCGAGGGACGGTGGGGGGGGGGAGTCGAGGAAGGGAGGGAATACGGGGATATGTGTATAAAAACAGATGATTGAACCTGGTGTACCCCCCCAAAAAAAACAAAACAGATGATTGAACTTGGTGTACCCCCCAATAAATAAATAAATAAATAATAAAAGGCATTTGGATTGGGGGGAAAAATCTAGAAACAACAAATGTTGGAGAGGGTGTGGAGAAAAGGGAACTCTCTTGCACTGTTGGTGGGAATGTAAGTTGGTACAGCCACTATGGAAAACAGTTTGGAGGTTCCTTAAAAAACTAAAAATAGAACTACCATATGACCCGGTAATCCCACTACTGGGCATATACCCAGAGAAAACCATAACCCAAAAAGAAACATGTACCGTAATGTTTATTGCAGCACTGTTTACAATAGCCAGGACATGGAAGCAACCTAAATGCCCATCAACAAATGAATGGATAAAGAAGATGTGGCATATATATACAATGGAATATTACTCAGCCATAAAAAGGAATGAAATGGAGCTATATATAATGAGGTGGATAGACCTAGAGTCTGTCATACAGAGTGAAGTAAGTCAGAAAGAGAAAAATAAATATTGTATGCTAACTCATATATACGGAATCTAAAAAAAAAAAAAAAAAAGGGTACTGATGAACCCAGTGACAAGACAAGAATAAGGATTCAGATGCAGAGAATGGACTGGAGGACATGAGGTTGGGGGGACGGGGGGTGAAGGGGAAGCTGGGACAAAGTGAGAGAGTAGCATAGACATATATATACTACCAACTGTAAAATAGATAGCCAGTGGGAAGTTGCTGTATAACAAAGGGAGATCAACTCGATGATGGATGATGCCTTAGAGGGCTGGGATGGGGAGGTTGGAGGGGAGTCATGGGAGGGAGAGGATATGGGGATATGTGTATAAATACAGCTGATTGACTTTGGTGTACCTCAAAAGCTGGTACAAGAGTGTAAAGCAATTATATTCCAATAAAGAGCTTAAAAAAAAAAAGATGTATATGTATATACTTACAATGGAGTAGTACTCCACCATATAAAAGAATGAATCTTGCCATTTGCAACAAGGTGAATGGACCTAAAGGGTATTGTGCTTAGTGAAATAAGCCAGACAGAGAAAGACAAACATTGTATGATTTCACTTATATGTGAAATGCATAAAAGCAAAGCAAATGAACAATCAAACAGAGCAGTTATAGATATGGAGAACAAACAGGTGGTCACTGGGTGGGGATGGGGAGGAAAGAAATAGGTGAGAGAGATCAAGAGGTAAAACTTCCAGCTGCAAAATAAATGAGCCACTGTTATGAAATGCACAGTGTTGGGAATACAGTCAATTGCTATGTAATATCTATATATGGTGACATATTGTAATTATTGTGGTGGTCCTTTTGAAATATATAAAAATATTAAATCACTATGTTGTGGAACATGAACGAACATAGTGCTTTAGGTCAGTTATACTTCAAGGAAACTCATCGTAAAAGTGATCAGTTTATGTTTACCAGTTGCAGAAGATTCAAGAAGGGCAATTGGATGAAAGCAGTCAAAAGGTACAAACTTCCAGTTATAACATCAATAAGTACTATCAATGTAATGTACACCGATAAATATAATTAACATTGCTGTATGATATATGAACTTTGTAACAGCAAATCCTAAGAGTTCTCATCACAGGAAAAGTTATTTTCTACTTTTAAGTTTTTACCTGTATGAGGTTATGAATGTTAAATAAACTTACTGTGATTATCATTTCATTATATATATATAAAATACAAATCATTATGTTCCTTTTTCTTATACACTGCCTTCTAGAATTATATCTCAATAAAACAAAAAGAGAACAAATTTGGAAATAATAGCTCAGAACTTGCTAAACCTGGAGAAGAAACTGGATATGCATGTCCACAACACTAACAGAACATCTGATCTCAATGCAAAGAGACCCTTAAGATATATTACAATATAAGTATAAAAAGTCAATGATCAAGAATTTTAAAGGCAACCAGGGGAAAAAACACAGTAATCCATCAGAAAAAACAAAGAAACAAACACCCATTAGGATCTCAACAGATTTCTCAACAGAAACTCTACAGGCCAGGAGAAAGGGCAATGGCATATTTAAAAATTGAAAGACAAAAATTGCCAGCCAGGAACACTCTATCTGGCAAAGTTATCCTTCAGACATGAGGATGAAATCAAGGCTTTCCCAGACAATAGCTGAAGGAGTTTCACCACCACTAGACCTGGTTAAAGAAATATTGAAAGGAGCTCTTCAAGCTGAAACAAAAAGATGAAAGTACACAAAACTCAGATTAAAGTGATAAATAGAAAGCTGTAACTCCAGTTTGAAATAGTAAATATAGCAGATACGTAAGAGGAAAAGAGCACTGAAAATAACTATACCTACTACAATTTGCAAATAAATTCACAGCATAAAAAGATAAATTGTGACAACAAAAATTATATAATAGTGGAGGAGTAGGAAAATGAAACCTTTATAAGCCAATTAAGATAAAATAGTCCTTCAGTATTACAAAGCTACAGAAATCAAAACAGCATGGTATGGCAGAAAAACAGGCATATGGAACAATGGAACAGAATAGAGAGCCCAGAAATAAATTCACACACCTATGGTCAATTAATATTTGACCAAGGAGGCAAGAATATACAAAAAAAAGAGACTGTCTCTTCAGTGAGTGGTGTTGGGAAAGTTGGACAGCTGCATGTAAATCAATGAAGTTAAAACACACCCTCTCACCACACACAAAACTAAACTCAAAATGACTGAAAGACTTAAATATAAGACATGATATCATAAAACTCCTAGAAGAGATCATAGGCAAAACATTCTGAAACAAATTGTACCAGTGGTTTCTGAGGTCAACAGAAACAAACAGAAACAAAAGTAACAGGACAACAGAAACAAAAACAAAAGTAAACAGGACCTCATCAAACTTAATCTTTTTCACAGCAAAGGAATCCACAAAAACAGAAACAAAAACAACAGTAAACAGGACCTCATCAAACTTAATCTTTTTCACAGCAAAGGAATCCACAAAAACAAAGAAACAGACAACAAAAGGACAACCTACAGAATGGGAGAAAATATTTGCCAACGATGGGATCAACGAGGGCTTAATTTCCAAAATATACAAACAGCTCATACAAATCAACAACAAAAAAACAAACTCTCTCCAAAAATTGGCAGAAAACCTATATAGAAATTTCTCCAAAGAAGATATATGCCGAGACCAGCTCGGCGACTCGAGGTGAGTGACGGGTGCCGCAAGCTTGAAGAAGACACAGACACAGACTGAAGAGAAAAGTGGGACCGGGGGGCTCAAGACCTCTCGGATCAAGAGCCCTGCTGACTCATCCCAGGCTGCTTTTATTGAGTTCGTGGGCTAACATTCTCAGGTTACACTCAAACAATCAAAGGCCTCACATGACTGAGGCAATTATCTTTGTTTACTTCCTGGGTCTGAGTTGAGCAGGTGTGGATTTGAGCTGGGGGTGGAGAGCAAAACAGCCCTGGGGGCAGGAGACCTCTCTCAGATATTAGGGGTCTGTGCCCCACCTGTGTTGGCCCCTCTGCGACTGTGCCTGTCTTAGGTTGTTCCTCCCTTGAGGAATCTTACCCGTCTCTGGCTAACCAGTCATCCCTCAGGGCCAAACACGGTGATATAAGGAAGGTTCTATGCACCACCCCTGTTGGCCCCTCTGCGGCTGTGCCTGTCTTAGGTTGTTCCTCCTCTGAGGAATCTTACCCGTCTTTGGCTAACCAGCCATCCTTCAGGGCCAAACAGGGTGATATTAGTCTCCACGCCCCGCACCCTCAGCTCCTCCACTGCTCAAGCAGGACATTCTGAATGCCATCGCTTGGCCCACATACTTCAACATTTTCAAGGTTTCAGAAAGGTTCCAGAATGTCTTCCCACATCTCCCCCTTTTTGTTTTCGTAGGAGAAGATAAGCCTGTAGGAGAAGATAAGCCTATTCGAGTTATTTCTTTTTCAGTCAATCCTTGGAGCGTTCTTCCTGTGCACCTGAGAACTTAAACATAGGATAATTAAAAGACAACAAAAAGTATCAAAATGCTTAGGAGACTGCTATTCATGCCTTTTATCCAATCCAATGGATGCAATGCTTTTAATCCATCAGCCATACTTTGTAAAGTAGCAAATTTGGTGTAGAGACTGCAAAAATCATATTGCATGCCAGTTATTTTAGTTTGTAATTGTTGTATGTCCAGTGTGAAACCATTTGCTCCATATCCCAGCCGATGTGTCACTGGCATCATGGCCATTCCAGATTTGTAATGTTCTTAAACTTAAGGGAAGTTTCCATATTTCTGTTTGAGCTCTGCCATTCTCTAATTGAGGCCAAGGAAGTATTAATCCAATCCTAAGCCATAAGATGGGATAGGGCGAGTGCATGGCAATATTGGTATATGCCATCACAACCTTTTATAGGGATTGCAGGAGGAGTTTTTTTGGTGTAAACCATTAGAGACTGCATACCCCTTAGGGGACCAGTTTCATACTGTTCCATAGGAACCATTAAGTAGTATCACACCCTCCGTCCCACAGCAAACATCCCAAAGAATCTGATCTTGTCTGTCAGCCCATATCCGTTTTATTTTACACAAAGGTCTATCAGGGATGGCATAATTAGTAAACAGTCTCCAAAGCTCAAACCTGAAAACAAATGTACAAAGTTTATCTCTGGAGATTCTACATCCCATTCAAAATGGCGTTTCTTTGGAACGCTCATGATATGGCTTAATTCTCCGAGATGGAATCCACACAGGTTCCAGGCCTTGTCCTGGTGACACACAAGCAAACCCTCTTCCCCATGTGATTAACCTTCCTGATGACCAGATATTAGTCAATGGGTCCTGCCACCATATCAGCGGCTGTGCATCATTAAAGTGAGTCACATTCTTAGACGAGGCTTGAAAATGCCTCTCAGCTGCTGTATCTGTAGCCTGTGCAGATACATTCAAAAAATTAATAGTAAATAAGGCTTTATTTAAAATTGTTTGTTGCCCTTGGGTGATTCCCCCTTTTTGTTTTTGGAGCATGTTTTTAAGTAGTTGGTTTGCTCTTTCAACTATTGCTTGTCCTTGGGGGTTGTAAGGAAGTCCTGTAGAATGTGATATAGACCACATATCAAGAAATTGTTGAAATGCTTTACTAATATAAGCAGGGCCATTATCTGTTTTAATGGCTTGTGGCAACCCCATGACTGCGAAGCATGCATATAAATGCTTTTGCACATGCTTTGCAGTTTCACCAGATTGGGCAGTAGCCCATATAAATTGAGAAAATGTATCAATGGTTACATGCACATAGGAGAGCTTACCAAAGGATGAGATGTGAGTAACATCCATTTGCCATAAAGAATTAGGGCGCAAGCCCCGTGGGTTTACACCAGGTTCAGATTGCTGAGGATTATTAATAATTTGGCATGATGGACACGTTCTTAATATATCTTTGGCTTGATTCCATGTAATATCAAACTTCATTTTTAAGCCTTTAGCATTTACATGAGTTAATTGGTGGAAATGTTGAGCTTCATCCAATACGGGTGCAACAAGTCTATCAGCAGCTCTGTTACCTGTTGCCAGAGGCCCAGGCAAAGTAGTATGGGCCCGAATATGGGTAATATAAAAAGGAGCGTTTCTAGAATGGACAACTCGTTGAAGTAATAGAAAAAGATCATAAAGAGGCTGTGGAATAGACTGCTTGATAGTAGCAGTTTCTATCATATTAGTGGCTTGAACCACATAGGCAGAATCAGATAAAATATTAACGGCCTGAGGTATGTCTTGCAAAGCACAGATAACTGCATATAATTCTGCTTGCTGAGCTGAAAAGTGAGGGACAGGGATTTGTCGTGTTTTAAATCCCGTATATCCCGCTCGGCCCTTACTAGAGCCATCAGTAAAAATTATAGAAGCATCTGGTATAGGATCAGATTTTGTTATTCGAGGTAGAATCCATTGAGTTCTCTTAAGAAACTGCAAAATGGGATTTTTCGGATAGTGATTATCAATTTTCCCAATATAATCAGCAAAGGCAATTTGCCAACTTACACAATTTTGGAAACAAGCCTGAATTTCTTTTGTAGTTAATAATTATATGTGAAGGGTCAGTTCCAATTAAATGCTTACTTCGAGTTCTTCCCTTCAGAACCAACTGAGTTAATAATTCTAAATAAGGTGACAAGGATTTTACCATAGTATTTGCTAAAAACAACCATTCCACAATTCCTTCATTTTGCATTAATATCCCCGTAGGTGAATGAGGAGAAGGTAATATAATTAATTGCAATGGCTGATTAACAGTTACTCTCTGTAACTGAGAAGAATGAATTTTATTTTCTACAAGTTTTAGTTCCTCTAAAGCAGCTGATGTTAAAGTTCTTGGACTATTTAATTTTGAATCTCCTTTTAACAAAGCAAATAGGTTAGACAATGCATAGGTGGGGATCCCTATGCATGGGCGAAGCCAATTAATATCTCCTAGGAGTTTTTGCAAATCATTAAGAGTTTGGATTTGATCTGACCTCAGTTCCACCTTTTGTGGTCTAATAGTTGTTCTATCAACTATTGTGCCCAAATATTGATATGGGCTATGCATTTGTACCTTTTCTGGAGCTATTTTAAGTCCTGCTCTATCAAGGCAAAGCTGCATGTTAGTGTACGCAGAAGTAAGTAAATCTTGATTAGGAGCAGCACATAAGATATCATCCATGTAATGGATAAGATAACAATTAGGAAATTCTAGTCGTACTGGTTCAAGGGCTTTAGCAACAAAATTCTGGCAAATAGTAGGGCTATTCAACATGCCTTGAGGTAACACCTTCCATTGAAACCTTTTTCGAGGTTCTTTATTATTTAGTGCAGGCACAGAAAAAGCAAATTTTTCTTTATCTTTGGGATGTAATGGAATGGTGAAAAAGCAGTCTTTCAGATCAATAACTATTAAAGGCCAATTAGCAGGGATCATATTAGGTGATGGGAGGCCTGGTTGTAAGGCCCCCATTGGTTGTATAACTGCATTGACTGCCCTGAGATCTGTTAATAAACGCCATTTACCAGTTTTTTTCTTTATTGGAAATACTGGAGAGTTCCATGGGCTAAAAGATTCTTCAATATGTCCTTTTTCTAACTGTTCAGTCACTAATTCTGTTAGAGCTTCTAACTTTTCTATGGTTAAAGGCCACTGCTCAACCCATACAGGTGTATCAGTTTTCCAGGTCAATGGGATTGGTGCTGGGGGAAGCAGTAAGCTTTTACGAACAGTGGCCACTAGTGAAAAGACTGATATCCAAGACCTTCTCTATTTGCATTACCTTCAGCTGGAATGGGAAATAGTTTCCCTTCATGATATTTACCAAAACCTAACCCTGGCTGATATCCTTGATTTATTTGCATTTCTTGACTTTGCATACTATAAGTATCTATCGTTGGAATGTGGATTTCAGCCTTCCATTGTTGCAATAAATCCCTTCCCCATAAATTAATGGGAAGGTCTGCTATATAGGGTTGTAAGTGGGCTGGCTGTCCATCTGGGCCAATACAAGGCAATATTTTAGCACTTTGCTGCAAGCCATGAGCTCTACCTAAACCTACCACTGTAATGTCTGCAGGACAAGTAGGCCAGCGAGAAGGCCAATGATTACTGCTTATAATTGAAACATCAGCACCTGTGTCTATTAATCCTCTAAAAGCCTTTCCATTTATAGTTACTGAGCACGTTGGGCGTGTTTCTAAAATTTTTTCAGAGAGGAAAACTCCAGCCTCTCCTGTGCTTCCAAAGCCTTTCGTTCTCCTTACTTTTGTACTATTGCCAATCTTATAATATGGCAGAATAAGCAACTGTGCTATTCTATCACCTGGATGGGCTTTCCATGGAACCGAAGTTGATATCATCACTTTAATTTCTCCAGCATAATCATTATCAATTACTCCAGTATGAATTCTAATTCCTTTTTGTTTTTCAGTTTCGTTTGGCACCGCACATGCCCATTGGTCCTCTGATGGACCGGCTTCTTCATCAAAGCTATCATTTGAGCCTTCAGGAGCCCATAGAGGCTCTAATAGAGGCTCTAATACTGACTTAATCAGAGACCACATTTGACCGAATAGAACCTGGTACTGGAGTCCCTTTAGAATGCAATTTTTTAAGTTCGTTCCCAACCTTATCCCTAAGTACATAAACCCAGTGTTAGCCTAAAGAAGGAAACCACATACAGTATTCTCAACTATTTACAGAATTTCTAACAATCGACCTTCACTTGCTTTTTACAAGACCTTCACTTGCTTTTTACTCCACCTGCCCTTAGGAGCTGCCGTAACAGGCATACATCTGGTCGATATTAATCTGAACTTTCTTTATTTCCCATATTTTACCCCGAACACAAACTACCCAAGAGATTTACTTACTGGCAGGATTTTTTCAGAGGCCTCTTACTCTCCTCTTGGGGGCTTCACGGCACTTCCCAATTCTTTACTTTTATCAATTTCACTTTCCGTGAACCTTCGTCACTCAAGCCTTTCGAGCCCCACGTTGGGCGCCACTTGCCGAGACCAGCTCGGCGACTCGAGGTGAGTGACGGGTGCCGCAAGCTTGAAGAAGACACAGACACAGACTGAAGAGAAAAGTGGGACCGGGGGGCTCAAGACCTCTCGGATCAAGAGCCCTGCTGACTCATCCCAGGCTGCTTTTATTGAGTTCGTGGGCTAACATTCTCAGGTTACACTCAAACAATCAAAGGCCTCACATGACTGAGGCAATTATCTTTGTTTACTTCCTGGGTCTGAGTTGAGCAGGTGTGGATTTGAGCTGGGGGTGGAGAGCAAAACAGCCCTGGGGGCAGGAGACCTCTCTCAGATATTAGGGGTCTGTGCCCCACCTGTGTTGGCCCCTCTGCGACTGTGCCTGTCTTAGGTTGTTCCTCCCTTGAGGAATCTTACCCGTCTCTGGCTAACCAGTCATCCCTCAGGGCCAAACACGGTGATATAAGGAAGGTTCTATGCACCACCCCTGTTGGCCCCTCTGCGGCTGTGCCTGTCTTAGGTTGTTCCTCCTCTGAGGAATCTTACCCGTCTTTGGCTAACCAGCCATCCTTCAGGGCCAAACAGGGTGATATTAGTCTCCACGCCCCGCACCCTCAGCTCCTCCACTGCTCAAGCAGGACATTCTGAATGCCATCGCTTGGCCCACATACTTCAACATTTTCAAGGTTTCAGAAAGGTTCCAGAATGTCTTCCCACAGATATACACATGGTAAATAGGCACCTGACAAGATGTACAACATTGCTAATTAGTAGAGAGACGCAAATCAAAACTACAGTGAGGTACCACCTCACAGCAGGCAGAATGGCCATCATTAAAAAGTCTACAAATAACAAATGCTGGAGGGGATGTGGGGAAAAGGGAATGCTTTTACACTGTTGGTGGGAATATTAACTTGGTGCAGCTACTGTGGAAAACAGTATGAAGGGTCCTCAGAAAACTAAAAACAGGATTACCATATGATCCAGCAATCCCACACCTGGGCATATATGCAGACAAAGCTCTAAACCGAAAAGATACATGCACCCCTGTGTTCACCCCTGCATCACTACTCACAATAGTGAAGACATGGAAACAACCTAAATGTCCATTAACAGATGAATGGATAAAGAAGACAATGGAGTGCTACTTAGCCATAAAAAGGACAAAATAAGGCCATTTACAGCAACATGGATGAATCTAGAGATTATCATACTAAGTGAAGTCAGAGAAAGAAAAATACCATTTGATACCACCTATATGTGGAAGCAAAAACAGAACACGAACTTATCTATGGTCAGAAACAGAATCACGATCACAGAGACTGGTGGGGAGGTCTAACAAAGAATTCCAAAAACAAACAAATGAAAAATTCCAAAGACCCCTACAATCACCTAAGGGGAATACTCTGAGTCCAAAAATATCTAACGTTCAGCAATCTGGGCCCCCACAATCAAGTAAGGTCAAGTTTCTTGGGTCTCACAATCACCTACAGATTCCTGGGCCACCTCAGTCAACTATAAAGTCTACTTTTCTGGGCCCCCACAGTCAGTTAATTGGCAGAGGTCCTGGCTCACAATCAACTAAGGTAGAGTTTCCTGGAACCCCACAGTCACCTAAAGGTACAGTTTACGGGGCAGCCACAGTCACTGATATAGAGTTTCCTGGCCTCAAAAGCAGTAAGGTATAGTTTCTTGGGCACCCACAGTTATGTAAGCTAGTGTTCCCTGGCCCCCGTAATCACCTTAGGTAGAGTTTCATGGACCTTCACAAACAACTAACCTAGAGTCTTCTGGGACCCGAAAATCACCTGAGAGATCCCTGACCCCTACCATCACCTAAGCTAGAGCATCCTGGGCCCCAATCTTCACCTGAGGTAGTTTCCTGAACCCACAATCACCTAAGGCAGAGGTTTCTAGACCCCCACAATCACCTAAGCCAGTGTTTCATGGGTCCCCAAATCTCTTCAAGTAGAGTTTAGATGATTGTGGGGTCCCCCACAATCATCTAGAGATTCCTAGGCCCCCCAAATCAACTAGGATCATTGCCAGAGCCTCTACAAACACATAAGGTAGAATGTCCCAGGTCCCCACAATTACCCAAGTATACTTTCTTGTGTGCCCACAATCACATAAGGTAGCATTACCTGGGCCCCAACCATCACCTAGGATTTGTTTCCTGGGCTCCGACAATCACCTAAGGTATTATTTCCCAGGTCCCCACAACCACCTAAAATTGAGTCTCTAACTCCCCAAATCACCTAGATTAGAGTTTCCTGTGTTTCCAGCATGACCTAATGTAGAGTTCCCTGGGACCACACAATTCCCTAAGGTTGGGTTTCCTGAAAGCCCACAATCACCTGAGGTGGAGTTTAGGCCACAATCACCTACGATAGAACCTCTGAGGCTCACAGCACCTAAGGTAGAGTTTTCCAAACTCCCACTATCACCTAAGGTGGACTATCCTGGCCCATCATCACCTCAGCTGGATTTTCCTTGTCCCCCACAATCACCTACATAGAATTTCCTCAGCGTGCCTCATTACGTAAGGTATAGTTTCCTGAACTGCCCCCAAATCGCCTGAGTCGAGTTTCCAGGGCCCCACAATACCCCTAAAGGAAGATTTGATTAGGCCCCCACCATCACTTAACAGAATTTCCAGCCACCCAGATCACCTAGGTAGAGTTTCCTGGGCCCCCACCATCACCATAGCTAGATTTTCCACAATCACCTAAAGCAACAAGTTTTTGACCCCACAGAATTACTTACGGAAGAGTATCCTGGGTGGCCACAATCGCTTAACATAAACTTTCCCAGCCCTCCGCATTCCCATAAGGTAGAGTTCCTTGGGCACCAACAATCACCTAAGCTAGAGTTTTCTGGCCCAACAATCACCTAAGTTAGACCTTTCTTGGCACCCCACCCTCCACCCCAATCAGCTAGGGTAAATTCCCTGTGCCCCTCAATCACTTCAGTTAGGGTTCCTGGGCCACCAAAATAACCTAACAGTTAACCAAACTACCACGATCACCTATGGTTGTGTTTTTAGGGCCCACACAATCACCTACACTGGAGTTTCCTGGGCACCAGAATCACCTAAGAAAGACTATCCTGGCCTCGTCAACACGAAAATGTAGAGTTCCTGCACCTCCCCCAAATCACCTAAAGTAATAGGTTTTGGCCCCTACAATAAAAAGAGGTAGAGATTCCTGTGCCCCCACATTACTTATGGTAACAGTTCCTGGGCCATTAAAATCACAATAGGTTTTCTAGGGTCCCCACACTCACCTAAGGTACAAATACCTTTGCCTGAACAATCACCCAAGGTAGAATTCCCTTGGTCTGCAATCACCAGACCCACAATCACTAGAGGTAAGGATGCCGAGCCCCACCAAAATCACCTAGGAGTCTCCTGAGCCCACAATCACCTAAGTGAAGTTTGTTGGGACCACTTCCACCCAAGGTAGAGCTTCCTGGGCCCCCAACACCTAAGGGACACTTTCCTCCGCCCTATCACCTCTGGTAATTACCTGGCCCCACAATCGCCTAGGTAGAGATTTCCTTCAGTTAGAGATTCCTAGGCCCACAGTCACCCAAGGAAGACTTTTTGGCCCACCACATCCATCTCGGTAAAGTTTGGGCCCCCATCACATACTTTAGAGTTTCCTGGGCTCCCACAATCACCTAAGGTAGAATTTTCTGGGCCCCTGCCATCAATTCTAAGGTAGAATTTCAGGACCCCACAATGAACTAAGGTAGATTTTCCAGAGTACCAACCATCACCCAAGCTAGAGTTTCCTGCCATCCCCCCCAACCACGGGAGATTTCCTGGGCCACCGCATCACTTAGATTTTTTCTCACCCCTCAAAATCACCTAAGGTGGAGTTTCCTAGGCCCCCACCATCAACTATGGTATAGTTAGCTTGGACTACACTCACCTAAGGTACATCAGTCCCCCGGAGCCCCACACTCACCTAAGTAATAGTTCTGGGCCTCCACAATTACCTACGGGAGAGACTTCTGGACCCCCGCAATCACTTACGGTAGATTTCCCAGGGCACCCACATTCATCTCTGGTACAATCAGCTAAGGTAGAGTTTCCTGGGACCATAATCAGCTAACGTAGAGTTTCCTGGGCCCTCCCAATCACCTATCTAGAGTTACTTAACCTCCCAATCATCTAGATAGATTCCCAGCCCCCTACAATCACCTAAATTGGGGATTCCTGGGCCCACAATCACCTATGTTGAGAGTTTTCATGCCCTCACAATCACCTGAGATATAGTTTCCTGGGCCCTATCACCTAAGATAAAATTTCCTACCAGGAAATGGGCTCTGAGTTGGCCAGAGCTGGCACATCAGTTAAGTGGCTCTCAACTCTAGGCGCACACAGAATCACCGTGGGGAGCTTCACACCAATGCCCAGGGCCTCGCCCACCTGCCCTGAAATTCTGATGTAG
The DNA here is from genome assembly GCF_030028045.1 of Hippopotamus amphibius kiboko. Taxonomy (NCBI): domain Eukaryota; kingdom Metazoa; phylum Chordata; class Mammalia; order Artiodactyla; family Hippopotamidae; genus Hippopotamus; species Hippopotamus amphibius. Next base: position 194,511,810 of record NC_080187.1, on the reverse strand, counting down.
TCGGTCTACATGCCAACTGCAGCATTCCCAAGTGATTCTAATCAGCAGCCAGAATGAGATGCGATCTAGACCCTCATCAGTAACTAATACTTAACCCCCAAGCTTCACCAAATGTTGAAAGAAATCTCCAACTGCACAGAAGTAACAAACATGGCAGAAAGAATATTTCCAAGGGAGCAGCAGCAGCAAAGAAGAAACTAGAATACAACATTAATGCCTCAGATTTGGAAGCCATATAAACATCTTCCTGGGATAAAGTTCTTGGAAATCATTACTGAATTGAATTTGATTTCAGTAAAAACATATATTACCGAAATGAGTTTGTTGGGCATTACCGCCACTAATTTTTGCAATTTTTACATAAAATTCACCATTGTAACCATTGTAAAGTGTACAGTTCAGTGTATTTACAATGTTTATGCAACCATCACCATTATCCAATTCCAGACATTTCCATCTCCTCAAAAAGAAACCCCACATCCGTTAGGCAGTCACTCCCAATTCTCCCTCCCCCAGCCCCTGGCAACCAGTATTCTACTTTCTGTCTCTGGATTTGCCTAATCTGGACATTTCATGTAAATGGAATTGTACAACACGTGGCTTTTGGAGTCTGACATCTCTCAGCATAGTATTGTCAAGGTGTATCCGTGTTGTAGCATGTATCAGTATTTCATTCCTGTTTACAGCTGAGTGATACTCCATTGTATGGCTGTACCACACTCTGTTTATCCATTCATCTGTTGATGGACATTTGGGTTTGTTTGCAGTTCTTGGATATTATGAATAATGCTGCTATGAACATTCTTTTGCAAGGTGTTTAGACATATATTTTCAAGGTATCTTCCTAGGCATGGAATTACTGGGCCATATAGTAGTTCTACGTTTAACATTTTGAGGAGCTGCCCGACTGTTTTCCAGAGCCATCGCACTAGTTAACATTCCCATCAGCAGCGCAGGAGAGTTTCAACTTCTTCAGCTTTCAAACCTCAGGGTTTCAAAGGGGAAAGGGAAAGAGCTTCCTGGAGACAATCTGAGGAAAATACACCTTGTGCCTTTAAAATGCCGAGAGGACCGATGACCTGTGCTCCCTGACCCTCGACTTTTCCAGTGCCACACGGCCACCCATCCTGACTTGCCAACCCCACAGCTGACAGGCAGGTCACCTCTCCTAGACGAGGTCGGAGGTCAGCCGCTCACGCCTCCCTCTGCCCTGTCCAGAGCCAAAGGTGCTTCTGTTAACCCACAACGCTCAGCCACCTCTGCCCCAAGGACTCTATCCTGGTTTGTCTGCCTTTCAGCTGCTGTTACAAGTTCTGCTCAAGGAGCTAACGGAGTGGGTCAGTTTACATTTCTCAGCCAGACCTCTTCTAATATCATTTAAAATTCAAAGGAATTGAAAATGCAGGTGACCACAGTTAATAAAGACCCTGAGACAAGGCACTGCTGTCCCCATTTGGTTAGGCACACGCTTGGGGATATGCTTATGGCTTACCGGCTACCGCTCTCCAAGTTTCCTCGCCAACATAATAAGGTATCCCTAGTTTGAACCCACAGATCCAGACAGCGCCTTCCTCTGCAACGCTAACCCTTTTCAATGTCCTTGCCGAGCTCCCACGGAGGCCCAAGGCTCTGTAGAGCAGCCGCCGCCGAGGGCACACCTCGCACAAGTGCTTTCCCTGCCACCCAGGTGCACTCCTCCTCCCAGTTGGCTGCCGTGTGGACCTCGGCACCAGATGGGAAGCCAGGTGCCTCCCACTACACTGAGACAGCCATACACATCAGGCCAGAAGTGTGGGCTAATGCTGGAGTACTGCAGGACCTACCTGGCCCCCCACATTTTTTCCAAGGAGAGGATCAGGGGGTGCGCAGCAAAGATGAGCTGGGATGGGAGGATTGCATGAAGGAGGAAAGAGAAACCATGAAGGGGAGCCACTTGGCACCAGCATCACCTCCACCTTCTGCCGCCTCCCAGCAGCCCTCCTGGCTTCGTTTCTGGAGGCCCTTTCACCCTGTGGATATTTAACCCAGTCCTGTCCCAAACTTGAGCCGTCCACCTTGAATTCTGACTCTCATTTGTAACTACCAGAAACCCTTCATACAAACACCTCAGTGATGATAATACACACAAAGCACTTAGAACACTGCTATTCTATCTCCATTCTGATCCCAGGGCCAGCCTCAGAGAGATCTAGCAAAGCCAGTGTCCACCCTATGCCTCAGATAAGGGGACCCCATAACTGTCGAAACTGTATCCTAAGAGGTAAGACACAATGAGACCATTGCTCTTGACTTGGATTGATTTCCTGACAGGGTCCTGGATATCCTGGCACAGTCTTGCCTCCAAGTGTTTTCTGCATTTAATTTATGAAGAATGCCAAGTGGGGAGGATGTTTCTGCTGACCTAATGCTTGTCCATAAAACGTATTTTTAAAAATAGGATTCAGACCTGATGAATCATGAAGTCATCCTGCCTCAAGACTAATAAAAGATGGTCTGGCAGCCCAAAGGGAGGTATGGGATCATAAAGGGGTCACCAGTTTGCACTTATCATCTGCTAAATATAATCATTTTGAGAGCTTGATTTTCTGTGTTTGTGTTTTCAGGGGTCACTGGCTAACTTGTGCTCCGATCACCTGATGAACAGGAAACCTCCCAGCACTTGGTTTTCAGGAGTTGAAAATGCAAAAAGAAAGGATAAAGTAAAGAAATCTGTGATCTGCTCCCTGCACCCTTATCCTGTGTTGAGACTGTGGAGGCCACTGCTCTCCTCACTTTAGGATTGTAGTGACACTGACCTTGATTTCTCCATACGGCCTAGATACCCGGGCCCGCCTCCATGCTGGGTCTGCATGTCCGCCTTCGCTTATATCTTCCACATCACCTCCTTCTTCTGGAAATGGGGTCAAACTCTTCATTAGATTCTGTCCCACTGATTAAGTATCCTATGGGCTGCGTTTAAAGGCAATAGGGTAAATTTTAAAATATGTTCCTTGGATTGTCAGACCAGTGGGTCTCAATCTTGATACACATCAGAATCACCTCAAGTACTTTTAAAGCTAGGGATGCCTCTGCCAGTCTGGAGACTCAGTTTGATTGGCTTAGGTGAGGCACAGCTTAAGCAGATTCTAAAAGTTTCCCAGGTGATTCTAACACGCAGCCAGAGTTGAGAACCACCGCATTAAATGAGTACCTGATAGTTAACCTTTCGTGATAATACAGTTCCATTTGAGCTCAATCAAGTTAATTGAGTCAACTAAGATTTCAGTTAAATCTTAAGATACTTAAAATAAAGATGTCTGTTTGAATCAGATGAGTGTCAAATTTCTTTTTTTCTTTTTTTACTTTTTTTTGAAGGTATATGTAGTCGTAGTGCAAAGAATCTAACAGTTCAGTAAGATCTATTAGGAGAAACAATAGTTTCTAGTCCCCCTCCTGCCATTTCCCAGCCCCAGAGACAATTCCTTTTAACTCTTTTAACTGGTTCTTTTAGTATTTGCCTCCATATCTTTAAACAGAATGCTTGGATTGCTATTTCTTGATTTTCAGTTTGGGATATTATCTGTTGTCTTCACACCATGATAGTGAAGATTTATCTCTTTCCTGCCTCCCATCTCCTGCCACACACAGATTTCTGTCTCCCTACCCCCATCCAATATAGTTATATCATAATTTTGCTTAAATAAATATTTATTTTTTACATTATTATGATTTTGTATGTCATTCACAGCTGAGCCATGTAACAAACTATGATTACTTCTCCTTTCATGTACATTTATTTCCTTGAGTTAATATTCATCTTAATTTTTCACTTGATTAGTTTTTTTATTAGCTTTCTATGAACTTTTCATTAATCCATCCTTAAATTCTCCACCAGTTGTTTAAATCTCTTCTCAAGACATTCATTCACATCAGGTATTTTATAAATTTCATCTTCCTGAAGAACTGTCTCCCAGAACTTTCTGACCTGCTCACATCTGGGCTGGTTGCGCTCTGTACCTGGTATACGATTGTCATCCTGCAATAGCCTTTCAGTATCATCATCCTGGGATTCCCTTAGCTTTTATGGCCTGTGTAGATCTCCTGTTTCTGTATCCCTGCCTTTTCTCTTTCTTGGTTTACTCCCTCATTTTGCTGAAGTACATCCTCCAATAACTTCTTAAGAAAGAGTATGTGGGAAGCAAAAAATCTGAAGCCTTGCATGTCTGAAAATGTCTTAGTTCCACCCTCACAGTTGATTAATGCTTTGAGTATAAAATTCTAGATTGTAAATTATTTTCCATCAGAATTTTAGAGGCATTTCTCCATTTTCTCCTCGCTGCCAGTGTTAAAGGCAATCTTCCATGTTCTTTTAGCTTGCAGTGTTGATCCTGATCCTTTCTGGTGGCCCATTTTTTTCTCTCCAGATGCCTGAAGGATCTTCTCTATGACCCTAAGGTCCTAAAATTTCACAATGATATATGGGTATATTTTCATCCATTGTGCTGGGCACTTAGGTGAGCCCTTTCAGTCTGGAAACTTGTGTCCTTCAGTTGTGTAAGTTGCTTTCCCAGCTGCCTTTACAGCTGCAAGTGTGCATGTGACATGGTCTGGCCAATGAAGTGTTAGCAAAAGTCTGTCGGGAGGTTCTGGGAAATCCTTTGCTTCCCTAACAGACAGTGCTAGCACGGTGCCTTCTTCTTTCTCCTTGCCTTGAATATGGATTCATATGGATAAAAATGGAGCTGTAAGGAACTCCCTGGTTGTGCAGTGGTTAGGACTTGGCACTTTCACTGCCATGGCCTAAGTTCAATCTGTGGTCAGGGACCTAAAATTCTCCAAGCCACACGGCATGGCCCCCCCACCAAAAAAAAAGAAAGAAAAAGAAAAAGAAACCAAGGAGCTGTAACAGTTATCTTGAACCCATGACGGAAAGGCAAAATAATCACAGATGTTATCTCTGATATTTTTTTTTTACCACTAAACCAACACCAGAAGCTGCATGTCTCCTGGATTTTTGTAACATGAGAAAAATGAATGTCTATTTTTAAAAAACTCTGTAGGTTGGTTTTTCTGTTACTTGCAGCCAAATTTATTCCTAACTGATAGATTCCTGCTAACAGTAGATACTTGATAAACATTTGTTTGGCTGAATTCTACAGCAGGGATGAGAGATTTGAGCTCATAGATGTCATATGTGAAATTGTGTCTTCTCCAAGGGAGAAAACTGAGAAAGAAACATGCCCAGGTCTCTCTTGGTGTCTTCAAAACCTCTAAAAAAGAGGAACTCTATCAAAGTAGGCAAAGATACAAAAGGTGCTTGGCAGAAGTGAGAAGAGAGCAGTGTCATGGCTGTGAGAAAGCATGCAAAACCCCACAGCACACACTTAACATAGTAGTTGGACAGTAAGGGGTGGCATTTCTTAAAGTAAAAGGAGAGGAAAAAGACCTAAAAGCTCTGACAGAGGAATGCTTGGTTTTATCTAAGATACTGGCTTCTTGCCTGTTGTATATATTGAACCTAAATAATAATTACACTGTAATCTGTGCTCCCAAGGTAGACCATCCTAGAATCAGAGTTTTAACAGTGATCAAAAAATGGCATAAGAAATAAAGCTCTTTCATTCTATAAACCAGACATTGAAGCTTTCTAGAAACAAATCCATTTCGGCATGATTGTATGTTTCCATTACCCGAAAAAATCAAGCAGCTAAAGCAAGAGAAAAGTTGATTTAAAGGACATGTATTAAGCACCAATTGCACATCCAGAAAAGGCTCCGTTTGGCTCTGAAATTGATCTCCTGCTGAAAAGCCAGGCAGGGTCAGATAAAAGTGGATCCAGGGCCATCATCCACCACAGGATCCTGTGTACCTTCGGGAACTGGAGTTTCGCCCACAGCTGGAGACCAGAGTAGCTATTCAATGGGAGAAGACTATGTCTCAGAAATCAGTTTTCAGGAAAGAGAAGTTGGGTTTACTGTGGTTTGACAGCTCTGACTGGTCTTTACTGAAGCTATTTCTATTTTTAAAGCTGCTTTCCAGTAACTGTGAACAGTCCTCAAGGTTGGCAACTCTCCTAGGAGGCTGGTGACCAGGGCCTGCTCCATAAGGAGATGGGGGTCAGGGGGCGAGGGGTGTGAGGACTGAATAAAAGAAGGGGCCAAAAGACAGCAAGTGGCATTGTAGTGAGGGAGCGAGAGGGCACCTGGTAGGCTAAGGGCAGCGGGTGACCTTGTGCTGACTGAGCCACTGCGTGGGGCGAGCTGGCACCTATGCTGCCTGAGTGGGGCACTCAGATACAGCCCTGCTCTCTGCTGGTCTCCCGACATGACTTCCTTCATGGGCACCGATGAGATGAGAAGAGGCTCTCGAACAGTAAAATCCTTAGCAATCCTGGCTCCTCTCTTCGTTGGCGGTTTCAGAGGGTCCCCTGGTGGTGAGGCAGAGGGATGAGGGCCCTGGACGTGCTGAGGCAGGAAGGTTGCCTTCGCCTCTAGGCTCATGGGGAAGGCTTGGGTCTTCTGGGGACCCAAGGTACTTGGTTTGCCTCTTTTCTGCTCCTGAAGGAGAGAATAAATGAGCACAGAGGCACATGCATCCCAGAATTACCAGTGTGGTTCGTCTGGCTTATCTTCTTTTGAAGAGAATTGAAATTTCTCTTTCAACCTTAGCTCTTTACCTGTTCAAGCTAGATTTTTTAATTACTTACTCAACTTTATGAACAATTAAATCCCTGCAATTTTTTTTTAGAATGAATTCTGTTTAATCCTGAAATTTTTTTACAACTTGGTCCTTTTTATGTGGCACAGCCACTTTTCATTATTTTTAAATTTCTATTATGGACAATTTCCAAAATACAAATTTAGAGGAAATGACATAATGAATCCTCACATACCCAAAATCCAGCTTGAACTATTATCAACTCACAACCAATCTTTTTTCATTTATACCCTCCCTTACAACCTATCACTTCAAAAGGCAAATCCCAGCCACTCCATGCAAGTTTCTGAGTTCTTTAACTTGCACATAGTGGTCTTCAAGTGGCCCTGTTTTCTGGTATGACAAGATGTTCCAGGTTCATCCTGTACTTTTGCTGTCCCAGTGGAATCAGCCATTCCCTTTAAATAAGAAATAGTATTTTGCGAACACAGTCTGGGTTCTCAGGGTGCTGTTGCATCTGAGCTGATCACTGTTTCTAGGATACAATGCCCACTTTGGCATTCTTTTCAGGTGCTAGTAAACATTTGGACTCACATCACTGCAATGGCCCACACTTGGCATTGACTTCACTTAGAATAAGGATACAGGACAGGAAACACAGCCCACCAGCAGGGCAGTGGCAGGCATTTCTTTAGGTACCCTCACCCCCTGGCCCTTGGAGGAGGTCATCAAAAGGACATGACTGCCAGTTGACCCATGAGCTAGACCCAGGCAATCAGAGGTCCCTCACCTCCTCCCCTGTCCTTAGAATGTGTGTTTTGCCAACCATTCCCACAGTGGGAGCTGTTCCAAGGACTTGGAACAGCTTGAGAGAGTAGGTATGGTTGAGACCATCTGAAGAGTATACATGACTAAACCCAGTTAAGGCAGTCAGCCCTCTGTATCCACAGGTTCCACATCCTTGGATTCAACCAACCTCAGATTGAAAATAGTCAGAAAAAAAAAGAAAATCCAGAAAGTTCCAAAAAGCAAAACTTGAATTTGCCAGTGGACTAGTAACTATTTATTGAATACATAGCATTTACTTTGTATTTATAACTACTTACATAGCATTTACATTGTATTTGGTATTATAAGTAATCTAAAGATGATTTAAAGATAAGGAAAGGGACTTCCCTGGTGGCACAGTGGTTAAGAATCCGCCTGCCCATGCAGGAGACATGGATTCAATCCCTGGTCCGGGAAGATCCCACATGCCACAGAGCAACCGAGCCTGCGCTCCAGAGCCTGCGAGCCACAACTATTGAGCCCATATGCAGCAATTACTGAAGCCTGCATACCTAGAGCCCATGCTCCACAACAAGAGAAGCTACCGCACTGAGAAACGCACACACCGCAATGAAGAGTAGCCCCCGCTCACCACTAAAGAGAGCCTGCATGCAGCAACGAAGACCCAACACAGCCAAAAATAAATAAATAAATAAATAAATAAATAAATAAATATTTTTTAAAAATAAAAAGTAAAGATAAGGGAAGATATGCACATACATTTTATGCAAATACTATGCCATTTTATACATGGGACTTGAGCATCCATGGATGTTGGTATCCGTGGGGGTCCTGGAACCAATCCCCTTAGGATACCGAAGAGCAACTGTTTGAGCTTTTAAGTTTCTGACAGGTGGGTGCAGAGATCTACTCATCTTTCAGCATCCTACGACAAGCCTGGTATGTAAGTTATCTTGTTTATTTAAAACTTTCCCTCTACCAATCTGGAGCCGTCTGCCTCTTTCTTCAGTCTCTCCTGGCTCTCCATGTATGGGGGCCAGTTTGCAAACCAACACCACCTCCCCTCATAGGTTGCCAGATAAAGTACAGGATGCCCAATTAAACTTGAATTGCAGACAAACAATGAACATGTCTCATATTCCAGTTAGAAACCAATATCCTAATATTAATAATATTTTTATGGGACAAGCTTGCTTCCATTTTCCCTCAAGGGATATGTCCAGTTCCAAGAGTCATAATTCTCAGGAAACTTCCAAGCCACAGCTTTCCACCAGGTCTTTCTAATTCATTCACAGTCTTCACTGTCCAGATGCAGTGGGTCATTTTTACCACAAGCAACGTTGCCTAGTAACATAGCTGACATTCTACCTTCGTCAGATTTTCAGGAGAAGAGAGCTATAAAAAGTAAATTTCCATAGAGAATGAGAAATGATTTTATTTTAGCCCTTTACATACATAGGCCTTTTCAGTAGTCAGAGCTAGAACAAAATGAGACAGACAGATGACAGACGATAAAGGAAAAACTCAGTTTTCCACCTGAGTAGGGAAAAACCCAGTACTTCCCTACTATGTCTTTCTTTCCTGTGTGTCTTCTTTACTATGCACACAAAACATTTCACTTCTGACACTTCTGGTCACCAAATGTATGGTGGTTTTTCCCCACGCCAAGCAATTCTCTTGTGACACCAGCTGAACGTCCTACAATTCAACTTAATTCTGACACTGTGTACCTGAAGACAGTGTCAGATGCTAAAAATGAGCAGTACCCTGTGGGGCCCTTCCAGGTACAAAAGCCTTTCCATGTTCCCCATTTCTTGTTTATAAGAAAATGACTTCAGCCTCCAAGGCCTTCTCTGAGTTTCAAAGGTCAGATTCAGACAGCTGCTTATCAGGGAAGGGAGGGGATGCAGAGATAAAGGAGGAGCAGCCAAGAAACAATAGTGCAGCTCTGGGGCAGGGTCCTGGTTCCGCCTCAAAGAATAGTCATGACAAAATACCTTTGAGTTCTTCTGTGGGAACTAAGGCCTCCACCCAGATGGAGGATATTAACTGTAGGCTGAGCTCAAGATTCCTGGAGCACCACCCTGTTACCTCATCACCAACCAATCAGAAGAAAGTCTGCACACAGTGAAGGATAACAAAGACCTCTCCACCCCACCCCAAAATATTTCTCCCTTTAAAAACTTTCATGGTCAAGCAGAACCTTCAGATTTGGTTTTTGTTTTTTCTCTGGCCACGCCATGGGGCATTTGGGATCTTAGTTCCCCTACCAGGGACCAAACCCAAGTTTTTGGACACAAGTCCACCTTCTCTCCAGGTTTCCAGCCTTCTGAATAAAGCAAATTTTCCTTTCCAGTCAACATTCATAGCTTGAGTATTGGCTTTCAAGTGGTGAGTAGCCAAACCTGAGTTCAGTAACAGTATACTTTTTTGTTTATTACATATGCTTATAGTTTTTAGTAATTAAAAAAATGGAAGACATATAATGTTGTCATCCTTCCACAACGAGTTATTTAGCACCTACTATGTGCTTGGCACTGCTCTAGGCATTTGGGATACATCATTGAACAAAACTGACAAGGTCCTGCCTTCTTAGAGCTTACACTGAGGTGGGGAGGGAGAGACACACAACCAATAAACATACTAAATAAGAAAATTGTATAATAGGTTAAAGGTGATAAGTGTTGAAGAAAACGAAAGTAGAGCAGGATGGGGAGCCATAAGTGCTGAAGGGTGGGGCAAGGGCTGGTTGCAGGGCTAAACAGGGGCACAAAGACTTGAAGACATAGGGCTTAGGCATGCTGCTCTCAAAAGGAGGAGCACATCTATGCACAAAAGTACATCTATGACCTCACCTGTGAAGTTTATATTTTAACTTCTATACTACATATCTATCCTTATGTAGTTTCTTTACATATCTCATACTTTCATAGAAAAAAAACACTCCAAAATGTCAACAGTGGCTATCTGTGGAAGGTCGGATTGTGGTGATTTTTTATTTTCTCTTTTTTATAATTTGCTGTATTTGCTACATTTTATAACATGAAATAGGCCTAGTTTACTATCAGGAATAAAACAATATATAATATTACATGTTTTAAAAAGCAGAGGCTCTTCTACCTTTCAACCCCAGGAAGGATTTTCTGAAAGGAGCAAGGAGATGTGGTTTAAAGGCTTGAGGGTTTTGACCTGTCTGAGGAAACCATGTTCTTCCTCAAGAGGGAGCTTTGCCTTCAAGTAATGAGGCAGCTGAGCCCTGAGTCAGGAGCTGGATGTCAGGGAGTGATGTGCAAAGGGTAAATTTTTTGAAATTCCACCTCCACACCTAAGAACCATGCTCAGAGTGTCTCAAAAGCTTCTGGCACTCTAACACCCGCCTCCCTGGTCAGTAATGAAACAAAAGTCCATTTTCCTTGAAATCAGTGAGCAAGAACAGTTTAGTAAGGTTTGGACTCAGCAAATACAAGAAGGAAGAGCATGTTCCTTGCCCTTGGGGAGTTAATAACTCAACCAGAGAGGCCAAACTCACAGTAACCCTTCCACTGGGAGAGGAGGAAGAGACCTATGGGGCAAAGGAAGATCTGAGATTCATCAATCCAGAAGCAAATGTGAATCAGCGCAATGTTATCAGATGCTTGAAAGATGGGTACATAGAGGAGGGAAGGGCTCTGCGGGAAGAAGGCAGTTGGAAAAGCAGACAGAGACAGAGGCCAGCAAGTACATACAGGAGGCACAGGCAGTGCTGTGAAACGCCTCTGACCTCAACTGGTACTGGAGATTTTGCAACCTAATGACCCCGAGGAAAGGGTTACCAGGAACTGCACTCCTGGCCACGGGTCTCTGAGCAAACCTGACTTACATGAAACCCAAGAGCAAAGGAACACCTATGGCTCGTGGTGCTGACACAGCCATTCCATCGCTGCCAGCTAATTAGGCTTGCATGTATTTATTTACATGGTCAGAGGGAAGCTGGGTGTGAAACAGAGCGGGGCCCTGTGGGGCTCCCAGGCACTGAACCCAAGTGGGGCCTGGGCATGGAGTCCTCCTTTTGTCCACCATTTCTTATAGGCAAGACTCCAGCCTCCATGACCTTCTCTGAGTTCCAAAGGGTGGATGTGAACAGTTGCTAATCAAGGAGGAACAGCCAAAAACATCACCTGAGACAAGGTTAATAGGGGCCAGAGAAGCTCATCAGAGAGATGACCACCTGAGGGAGATTAAGGGGGCACAACCCCCCCCCCCCCCACACACACACACACACACACACTAATCTTGTCAGAGACCCCACCTTTGAAGCACTGGTATAAAACCCTTCATCAAATCCTCTGAGGTTGGGATTTCCCTGGTGGCACACTGGTTAAGAATCCGTCTGCCAATGCAGGGGACATGGTTCGATCCCCGGTCTGGGAAGATCCCACATGCCACGGAGCAACTAAGTCCATGCACCACAACTACTGAGCCTGTGGTCTAGAGCCCGTGAGCCACAACTACTAAAGCCTGCGCGCCTAGAGCCCATGCTCCACAGCAAGAGAAGCCACCCGCAATGCGAAGCCCGCATACCACAACGAAGAGTAGCCCCCATTCTCTGCAACTAAAGAAAGCTAGCATGCAAAGCAACGAAGACCCAACTCAGCCAATAAAGAAATACATAAATTTATTTTTTAAAAAAAGCCCTCTGGGGTTAAGACACATAGTCTTTTGAGGCAGAAGCCTGGTGTGTCTCCCTTCGCCTGGCAAAGCAATAAAACTATCCTTTCCTACTTCACCCAAAATTCTGTCTCGGGGATTTGATTTAGCACCAATGTACAGAGAGGCTGAGCTTTTGGTAACAGGTGCAGTCCCACTTGCATCAGCACGGCTTGCTTCCCTGCATGCTCGGAGACATAGTGGGGCAGGTCCTGGCCAGAAGCCTGGGGAACGAAGGTAAATGAGACATGCCCCTGGCAGAAAATGTACCTTTCTCATCCCAATACATAATGTGATAGGAATAGAGAAAAGGACCCCCCAACCCAACCTGGGAGTCAGGGAAGGCTTCCTGGAGGAGATGGTACTTGAGTTAGTTGGGAAGGACATATGGGAGTCTGAGAGGAAGAAAGGGTTCCAGGCAGAGGGAGCAGCACAGGAGAGAGAATGCGGCATTTGTCCATGCAAGCAACTCAGCCTGGCTGGAGCCTGGAGTGAGTGTGTGGTTGTGGTGAGAGGCGTTGCTGGAGTGGAAGCCACTTTCTCTGGAGGGCAACAGGAAGCTTGGAGGGTTTTAAATCCCTGAGTCAGCTGATCATTGACAGAGAAGTTTGCTAAAGTCACCAATGACCTCTGTGTTGCCGTATCCACTGGGTACTTTTCAATTTGCATCTAATGTGAATTCTCATGGTAGCATTTTGTCCTGCTGCCCCCTCCCTCCATCCTGGAGCATTCTCACGTCTTCCCTTCTCAGTCACCACATTCTCCTGGTTTTCTGTCTGCCTCTCTGGTCACTTTTTCTCAGCTTCCACTTTGACTGCTCCCCCCCTCTCTGGGCTCTGAATGTTGGTGTACCATAGGGCCTTGTCTTGGCCCCTTCTCACCATTCATTCTTGCTCTTAACCACCTCATTTATTCCCATGGTTTCACGTGCATCTGTTATATGTAATAGCATCAGGGGAGAGGGGAGGAGCTGGAATCAAGTCAAATCAAGCATAGGGTCCCATCTCCTGGGTGTCACAGCTGAGGTTGCATGTTCATACTGAATCAAGAGTAATTGTGGGATGAGTCAGGGTGGAAAGGGTCAGAATGAGTAGTTCAGGGATAAGCAGAGGCATGTAAAGAGGGGCCGGGGGGTGGAGGTGGGGTGGAGGACAGTTGCTGATTAATGTAGTCAATGTCCTGAATCAGGAAGAAAGCAGAGAACACAGCTCACTGTTCCCAAGTGTGGAGGGAGTGGTGGACACTGTGATGTGCATTAAAAGACCAAGTCCAAGGTCTGAGAAGAATGTGATTGCAGGGAGGTACAGGAAAGATGTGTGGGCCCAACTGACTCCAAAGTCCAGGAAATCACCAAAGCCAGGAATCCAGACCACAAGAGCAAGGCCAGCAGACTGGTGGCCCCTGGCCCGGCTTGGACCTTTGCTGGAGTGTGGGCGGGCAGGCACCCAAGGATGTGCTCCCAGCCTGGGGTCAAAGGCTTGAGGGTGTTGGTGGGCTCTGTGTGCTGTCCAGACCACACTGACACATGCATGATGAGACAGGGAAATCATGAGCCATTCCTGGTCCCTTCTGTTTTCCAGCCTCACATGCCAAGAGGACAAAGAATTTCTCAAGGCTCCAACATTATAGCCACTGATAAAGCAAATTCGTTTTGAGCCTCATCAGGACTAAGTTTGCAATCAAGATCCAAAATGGCCTAAAGAAGTTTTGTGGCATTTACAATTAGTAGGAATAGGTAGATTATTCAGTAAATGATGTTAGAACAATTAATTATTTACTTGGGAAAAAAATTAGAGTCCCACCTTAAAATCACACACAAAAATAAATCTAATAATTAGTAATTAATTTTAAAACTTCCCAAAGAGAAAAACCTAGGCCCCAATGACTTCACTATGAATTCTATCAAACATTCAAAGAAGAACTAATACTAATCTTCTACAAACTCTTCCCCAAAATAGAAGGAATATTTTCTATATCATTTTATGAAAGGACAACCCACAGAATGGGAGAAAATATATGTAAATCATATATCTGATAGGGGATTTGTACCTCGAATACATAAAGAACTTTCACAATTCAATAATAAAAAGACAACCCAATTTAAAAATGGGTGAAGGATCTAGGTAGACATTTCTCCAGTGAAGATATACAAATACCCAATATACACATGAAAATATCTCACATCATTAGTCATTAGGAAAATGGAAATCAAAACCACAATGAGACACCAGTTCATACTTAATAGGATGAATATAATGGAAAAAAGAAACAGGCAATAACAAGTATTGGCAAAGCTGTAGAAAAATTGGGACCGTCATACATTGGTGGTAATATAGAATGGTACAGCCACTATGAGAAAGAATTTGGCAGTTCCTCAAAAAAATTAAACATAGAGATACCATATAAGCCACCAATTCCACTCCTAGGTATACACCCAAGAGGACTGAAAATATACTTCCACACAAAGATCACACATTAATGTATATTGCAGCATCATTTGTAATAGACCAAAATGAAAACAAACTAAATGTCTACCAAATGACAAATGCATAAACAAATTGTGGTGTATCTATACAATGGAACATTATTTGGCAAAAAAAGAAATGAAGTACTGATGCATGTTACAATATGGATGAACCTTGAAAACATTATCCATTGAAACATTATCAGTGGTGGCAGGGGAACGGAGAGGGGGTGGAGATTGGGGAGTGACTGCTAATGGGACAGGGTTTCTTTAGGAGAGAGAAAAATGTTCTGATATTAGAGTGTTGTGATGGTTGCACAACCCTGTGAATACAGCAAAAAACATTTCATTGTGCACTTTAAAAAAAGGTGAATTGTCTGTTATGCAAATTATATCAAAATTAAGCTGATAGGGTTTCCCAGGCAGTGCAGTGATTAAGAATCCACCTGCCAAAGTAGGGGACACTGGTTCAATCCCTGGGCCGGGAAGATCCCATATGCCGCAGAGCAAACTAAGCCTGTGCGCCACAACTACTGAGCCTGTGCTCTAGAGCCCGCAAGCCACAACTACTGAGCCCATGTGCCATGACTACTGAAGCCTGCACACCTAGAGCTCATGCTCTGCAACAAGAGAAGCCACCGCAATGAGAAACCTGCATGCCATGATAAGGAGAAGCCCCCACTAGCCGCAACTAGAGAAAGCCAACGCAGCAACATAGACCCAACGCAGTAAATCAATCAATCAAATTAATAAAATATTAAAAATTAAAAAAAATTAAGCTGATAGATAAATCTGAGGTGGATTGAATATATAAATGTAAAATAACCTTTAAAAATAAAAGAAAAATATAGAAGACTGTATCAATAATTTTGGTGTGGGGAAGGCAATTCTAAGTATGATACAGAACTCAGAATACATAAAGAACAATATTGACAGATTGAATACATTGGAATAAACAATCTTCAATGTAGAAAGACACTACAGAATTTAAATAAATAAATAAATAAATATATATATATATATATATATATATATGAATGACTTTTGCAACATGAATAACAATTGTATTTAGAGAATAGTCTTTTAAATCATTAGGAAAAAGATGAACTCCCCAATAACATGCAGTGCCAGCCAGAGTGCGAGGAGATGGCCACTCGTGTGGAGAAACGGCAAGTGTAAGTTAGTGCAGCCAATCGGAGGGTAATTTGGTGTCTAGGAGTGACCTGCAAAACATGTTCAATATGTATGGCACCGTCTGAGTGAGAAGCACTGGCTGTGAACAACCAGCCTCCCACACTGAGGCAGACAGGCTGAAAGTTAGCCCTGGGGGATCTTTGAAATGTTCAGTGTAAGCAGAATTTTGTCCCAGCATTTCTAGTTCTAGAATTATATCCTCAGAAACGTTTCAAAGGCACATAAAGAATGCTTACTACAGTTATATCGGTAGTAGTAAACAAAGTCCATTCATAGGAAATTGGTTATATAAATGATACGTCCTCACCATCAGATACTATGCAGCCATTAAAAAAAAATAACATCACTCAATCGCTGCTGACATAGATGCTTGAAATGCACTGTTAGAGAAGAAAAGTAAGTTACAGAACAGTACGTATAATGTGATCCCAATTTTGAAAAAATAATGGTATGTTTGTACATGCATAGAAAAAATTCTGGATAAATGCACAATGAACTGTTAATGGTAGTTACCTGTGAAGACTGGCTATTCGGAGGAGAGAGAGTATAGAGAGAGGGGGGAGAAGACAATTATTTTATATTCCTTTGAATTATTTTTATACTTTGGTAAATATAGAAAAATAAAGCAATTACCTTAGGAGAGAAAAAGGAAGGAAGCAGAGAAGGTGAGAGGGAAGGTACAATATATGAATGGTAATTAACAGTGATTATACTGATTAGGTGATGGAGTTTGGGGGAATTTTTCCCATTTGCTTATCTGCATTTTGTAATTTTTCAATGAGTTTTTATTAGTTGTTAGAAATAAAAGAACGTCCTCATGCCTTTCTGCTCACCATTTGGACAGATAAGGAAAGGCCTAGTGATGTGACTGCAAAAGGAGACAGTTTCTAAACAATGAAGCCATTTAGAAGATAATGTTAAGAGAGTTGATGATGGAAACACATAAGAATGAAATCCTAAGTCACATAATTAGTAATCACAAAAGTGTCTCTGAGACATTAGGACTTCAAAATTTTAAGGTATTCTTTGTGAAACATGGACTTGAAACTTGAAAGTTCTATTATGCTAATTGGTTATTATGGACAACAGAACTCAAATGACATCTGTGAGTCCAGATGGCATAGAAGGTAACATTTTAATTTGTTAGAAGTCTTAGAACCCCTTTGTCATTTCTCCCATTGTGCAAGAAGATAGCTAAATAATTGAGTCAGGTAGGTTCCCTGTCTTAAAGCAATACGGACAAGGAAATTTATTCCAACAGTATGACATTTGTTAAAAACAATCATTTTTTAAACTCTAAATGTACATTTGCACGTGTGTGTACATTGTGTGTAGATATCTATCTATCTTCTGGCTATATTTACTATAGGTATACCATGTAAGGATACATGGGATTACCAGGCATGCATGGTGGGGCTTTATGAGCGGGTGAGGAGGTAGACAACTGGGGAGAACCAAGCAAAGAAAATAAAATGTACTAAAAATGTGTGAAATTACATTTATGTATTTGTGTTAAAACAAAAATAGATTCAACAAACATTTGAAGATTTACTATATGCAGGCCCTGTTCCAGGTGTTGAGATACATCAGTTAACAGCTCTGACAAAGATCCTTATCCTCGTGAAGCTTATATCCCAGAAAATAATAAG
Organism: Hippopotamus amphibius kiboko; assembly: GCF_030028045.1. Classification (NCBI taxonomy): domain Eukaryota; kingdom Metazoa; phylum Chordata; class Mammalia; order Artiodactyla; family Hippopotamidae; genus Hippopotamus; species Hippopotamus amphibius. The sequence goes on along the minus strand of NC_080187.1, from coordinate 194,494,392 downwards.
CCACAGACATAATGTGTTGGTAAGTCATAAATTACACAACTGTGGTGATAAAGAAGGAACTAAGATAAATTGAAATATTAAGTGAATGAGTTTAAAACCTACACTTCTCCTGTATGTCTTTCCTTTACCCTCACACTACTCCACCACACTCACAACACTGTGACACCATGTCAGGAGGTTTTCCAATTCTGCAACACCAGCTGGGTATCGCACAATTTAACTCCATTCTGACACTGTTTTCCCAGCGATAACATCAGATCCCCTAGGTTAAGGGGATCTGAGACTGTCCTCCACTTCAGATGCCAATCACAAGCAGTCGGTCCCAGATTACCTGCCACTTCTGTCTGACTTGGCTACAAATTCCCATGACCTTCTCCCCTTTGGATTTGATTATTTGCTGGAACAGCTCATAGAACTCAAGGAAAAACCTACTTATGCTTACCAATTTATTATATCATAAAGGATGTGATGAAGGACGCAGATAAACAGGCAAATGAAGAGATACATAAGGTAAAGTCTGGGAGAATCCTGAGCACGGGAGCCTCTTCCTCCTGTGGTTGAGTGAGTCACCTTCCCAGTACGTAAAGGTGTTCATCAGCCTGGAAGCTCTCTGAATCCCATACTTGTAGGATTTTTATGGAGGCTTCATCACATAAATATGATCCATCAATAACTCCATTTTCAGGACCCTCCCCCATCTCTGGAGAATGGAAAGTGGGGCTGAAAACTTCAAGCTTCTAATTATGGCTTGGTCTTTCTGGTGACCAGCCCCCACCTGGTCACCAGCAGAAGCCCACCAAGGGTCACTTCCTTAGAACAAAAGACACTGCTATCACCCAGGAAATTCCAAGGACTCTGTGGCAGAACTAAGGTCAAAGACCAAATATTAGAACATAAGGTATTCCTAGCGGTCTATCACTTAGGAAATTACAAGGATTTTTAAAACCGTGCCAGGAATCAGGAGCAGAGACCAATACATATATTTCTATTATCGCACAATGAAAAAATATAATTTTAAGAATTATAATTAATGGTAATTAAGTGATAGATGTATAAAAATTAAAAGAACATATACACATTTTTAAATTAAAAATAATAAATTGCTTTATCATTATTTTAGCATTTAATACCACCAACTAAAAAGAAACATATTGAATGGTGTGACACTTAGCAGACATTTAAGGAAATTTTTATTCTAATTTTTAAAAACCTGAAAAAACACCCAAGAATTAGGTGGCCTGAATTCTAGTCCTGAATCCACCACTGTCCAAAGCTGGGCTAGTTACTTAATTTCCCTTTCTGTATCCTTAACTTGCAATTGGGGAAAATAATATCTGGTCTACCTGACTTCATAGGGTTACTGTGAAACTCACATGAAGCATAGAAGTACACTCTAAAAATCATCAGGGACTTCCTAGGTTGCGCAGTGGTTAAGAATCCGCCTGCCAATGCAGGGGACACGGGTTCGATCCCTGCTCCAGGAAGATCCCACATGCCGCGGAGCAGCTAAGCCCACGCACCACAGCTATTGAGCCCATGTGCCGCAACTACTGAAGCCCACACACCTAGAGCCTGTGCTCCCCAACAAGAGAAGCCACGACAACGAGGAGCCCACGCACCACAACAAACAGTAGTCCCGGCTCGCCGGAACTGGACAAAGCCTGTGTGCAAGCAACTAAGACCCAACACAGCAATAAATAATAAATAAATTTATAAAAAAAATAAAAATCATCAAACACTATATATAAGTCAAAGAATTGGGATTGATAAAGCTATAGATTGTTCTGATGAACCCAACAAGAGACAAGCCAGTGGAATCAATGCTTGGAGGACCCCAGTGAATCCAGTTGGAAAAGCATTGTCCTTCAGAATGACAGACAGGTGACTAAAATATGAGGCAAGAGATAGTTTATTACCATGTGTTGTAGGCACACTGGGGACAGACAGCTAAAAACAACCCCCCACCTGCCTGTCACTCTCCATTAACAAGGGCTGACTCCCAGCAGCATTGTTCTCTCCACACAACTCTGCCACTTGGTCATAGTTAACTAGAGGTGGGCCAATATGATATTTTTCCAGAGAAACTTTGACTTAGGAGAGGGAAATAGAGGGATGGACTGCCAGACAGAATTCTGTACAGCCAGAATAGCTACATTTGAAGTTGGAGCTATGAGCAGCCTTCTTTGGGCCAGGAAGCCAGGTTGGTCTAGAATGAGGCAAAGCTGAGAAATAGCCCAACCCTCCTTGGGCTGCTGGTGCCCTCCGGCTTGGTTCTGGTTCTTCCTGAGGCCCAGTTCTTGGGCTCCATGAGTCACCCTTGAATCCTGATCAATTTTCAAAGGTTAGCACAGTTTCTGTGGCCAAAGATCCTTAACTAATCATATAATCTAGGCCTGGCTCATTTGGCAAGGTTACGATTAACAGGAATAGCACAGAGGCAGTTAAAAAATAAACCACCTTGCACTGGCTTAACTGGGTCACGAACATATTGTGCAACCCTGACAGGTACAGTCATTCCAACAAAGAGAACAGGAAAATAGGCAAGCAGCTGACTCAGGAGCAATACCAGCATTAACCTAAAATGCACTCACATTTGAAAATGCAATTCAGGAAACTGAACCTGCCCAAACAGACGACATTTTTTGAGAATTTCTAACTGCTCTTGGGACTGCTTAGGGCTTCCTGGTTCTGGAGAGTCACACCGAAGGAACCCCAAAGTTACACACTCCCTGCTGCAAATCCCAGAAAAGTTGGAGAACCATGAACACTAACTTAACCTCAAAACTATTAACAAACCCCAGAAATATCAATAGAGCCTTACTGCCCCTAAGCCCCATCAATCCAGAAGAATTTAGAAAACAGCAGTTATTGTTCATTTCCTTCATGCTTTCATTCATTCAACAGATACTGAGTGCTTACTATATGCCAAGCTCTGTGTCAGGGGTTGGGGATACAGCTGTGAAAAAAACCAATGAAGTCCTTGCCTCAAGGAGCTTATGGTCTAAGTGGAGGAAGAGAAACAATATAAAATCGGAATATAACATGTTGCATGTGCTAGAAAGAAAATTCAAGAAAGGCAGGCGTCTGGAGTAATGGATGTGAGTTACTTTACACACGTTGGTCAGGCACAGCCTCTGTGATAAAGTGACATTCGAAAGAGACTTCTCAGAAGGGAAGGAGAAAGGCATGCAGCTCTCTGGGCCAAGAGCTTTCCAGGCAGAGCGAAGAGCTAGTGAACAGCCTAAGGTGGGAGCCAGTGGGAGCCCGTGTGCCTAGAGCCCCACGAACTTTGGAAGGAGTGGTGGAGGGGTGCCTGTAGGCCTTGGTAAAAACTCACATTTACTCTGAGGAGGGGAGTCATTGAGATTTTGAGTAACTAAGGGAGTGACATGGTCTGACTTTTGGTTTAAAAGGATCCCTCTGGCTTCTGTATGGAAAATAAACTGTGGGAGGCGAGTAGAGAGACTATTGCCATAGTCCAATAGACAGATGGTGGATGAGATCACGTAGCAACAACAGAGATGGTCGGAAGTGGTCAGATGTTGGATATCGCCATAAGACTCACTGAGGGATTGGATGTGGGTTTTCAGGGAAAGGAGTACAAAATGACTCCTAGGCTTTTGGCTTCCAAATGAAGATGCTTGTTCTCGGGGCGGCGGGGGAGGGGCCCACAGGCAATGCAGACTATTTACAGCAAACACAGAAAGCAGACATGAGCTCAGTGTAGTCTTTATGGAGCTGATGAGCAGTAATGGCTAGAACAGAATGCCACCTGTAAGTCAAGGCCAGACGTTAAGATACTTAGATAAGGGGATGCAATGCTGAAAGCAAAGTCAAGGCCAGAGTTCAGAGTTTCAGTCCAATTTGGGAGGCAAAGGCAATAATTCAAATGGGACAAGAGCAAGGATAATTTATGAAATATGAGGCATTCTGCAAAAAGGCTTTGAGTACATCTCATTTAATCCTTACAACGACCCCACGAATCTGGTGTCATTAGCCCTATTTTACAAATGAGGGAAATCCAGAGGATGCATAACCTACACATGGCTGGTAAGCAGCAGAAAACAGTTTTAAGCTTAGTTTGGATCTGACTCTGAAGCATGTGGTTTAAGCTTAAAGACTGAGCAATACTGCAAGTTTCAATGTCTCAGTAGGAAGCTGAAGTCATCTCAGAGGTTCAAGTTAGGTGGGTGTGGCAGTGGTGAGCACAAGTGGAAGCAGAGTCCAAGTATAACAGACAAATTTGAATCCAAGTTTGTGGTTTAAGCTGGATGTGAAAAAACAGGCCTGGGCTGGAGCTTGAAATCAGGAGCCCAGGATCTGGTAAAGCAGCACACTCACCCTACTGCAGCAGCATCAAGAGCTAGGCAAGGCATCCCAGATGCAGAGGGTGGTAATGCAAGGTAAGTATTTGGCTGAGCTAGATTTGTAACACTGCCACTGTATTATACCAAGGCATCAAGGGTAAGCATGCAAATCCAGTGGGAACTGATTGTTAGACCTCTGCGCTGGAAATGAGACAGTGTTCCAACTGTCTTTTCTGTGTACTAAGCATTGGAAGAGCTCATAAAGATCCTTTTCTTTACTTGGTTTATTTAAAGAGCTTGCCTCAGGCACTGTGAAGAAGGAGCTTGGTGAGTTCACAATGCTCTTTTAAAGGTAAACAACTTTGGGCTCCCAATACTCTTCTTTTTCTCCACCAAATGGAGGAACTAAATGCACTGAACACAAAATTTCATTCTTAATCTGCTCAAAAGGCACATTAACGCACTCAGTCCAATGCAACTATTATAGAAATAAGACCTGTAAGGAGTATATACTGGTAAGGGCTAATCACCGCAGGTATTAAAGTGGGTAAGATTTCAACAAGGTGCTGTCCTGTTTAGAGTTGTGTCCTGTATTGCTGTGCCCTGTATTGTTAGGCTCAAGTAACTTGCATCTTCTAAGTTAACAAGGACCTTAGGCCCATAGAAATAAGTGCCATCCAGTGACAGAGAGTGAGTTAGTGGTAAAAGTGGATCCAGAACTTGAACTTGGATCTCCCAATTCCCAATTTGTCCTTTTTCTTCTCTATCTAGATTTTAATGAGATATTAGATTTGAATAGTAAGCAATCTTAATATGAACAGGCATAGGATGAAACTACAATTACTACAATTACTAATATTAGATACATGATAAACCCATTTAGGGTAGAGCCTCTACTTGTTTTGAATTCAACAGTAAATGGGAACTGAAAAGGCCAAGATTAGGAGATGAGCAACTGAAAGAATATGACAACCAGCCCACTAACTAAATATGCTAATACACATGGTAGCATATGATGGAAAACAGTACTTTTAAATAATTTTGTAAGGAATAATACTATGCAGAACCTACACTATTTTAACCCATAAGAAGCAAAGGTGACAGCATATTGAATTTTATTTTAAAAAGTTTGATTCATAATGCAGTTTTGACTCCTTAGATGTAGGCCTCAGTATACACGTATATAATTGGCTCAGCCTTTATGATACAAACCACCTGTTCCCAAGCTGCAGCAACTGCAGCAGGAAATAAGAAACAAGACGATCTTGTCATCATTGATGTGGCTGCATAAGGATCCCTAAGGTGTAGTCATGACTTTGTGAGCTTGTTTGGAATTAGAAATTCCAATTCCTACTGTAGTTAAAGTAAACTAAACACAGCAAGCCATGATAGGGTTAATTGAAAAGACCTGGTTTCTTATTTGGGAGGATGTGGATGAACAGGAACTCTCATACGCTCTCAGGAGTGTAAATGAATATGTTCACTTTTGGACAGCAATATAGCATCTCACAGACTTGAAAATACACATTCTCTGCAACCCAGCAACTGTACTTCTAGACATATACCCTAAAGATACTCTTATACACGTTTACAAGAATTCTCAACGCAAATGTGTTTGTAGCAGCAAAATTTAAAAAACAAATATTTTAAAAATGGACAGGACTTCCCTGGTGGTACAGTGCTAAGGATCCGCCTTCCAACACAGAGGACACGGGTTGCAAGCCTGCCTGCTGCATGCTGCAGAGCCCTTGTACCACAGCTACTCAGCCACCCCCCCCACCCCCCGGCCCCGCAAAGAAGGAAAAAAATGGTTACATTGCAACATGGCAATTAAAATGGAATTAGAGCTACGTATATCAACATAAATTTCAGAGACATGTTGAGTGAAAAACATAAGTTGAAAAAATATGAATATGCCATGAGATTTTAAAACATGCAATATTATGTACTTATAAGGTCATCAGAAAAGTATAAAACTGCATGAGAATGATAAAATTCAGAAAAGTGTCTACCTCTGAGGAGGGAGGTAGGGAAATGAAATGTGGGAGGTTAAAGAGAGGGATTCAATTGTATCTATAGGTGTTTATCTGATGCAAATTGACATTAGATGAACTGATAAAGTGGTACATACATGCTTTTTAAAAAATTCTACACACTTTTTCTATATGCTTAAGATCTTACTTAAAGAACAACCAAAAAGGGGGGTGGGGGGAGGCAGGGGGGTCTGCTGTTTCCAAATTAAACCTAATATCTAAGATTCAGAAATAGCTCTAAATATTGTAATGCCAAGGCCTCAGTTCAGGTATGTGACTAATCTCATGACATAGATCATCCCAGAAGTCTGAAAGCTGCACAACAGCTGGAACATTCCTCTAAGTCAGAACTAGTAATCTAAAAAGTAAATTATTTTTGTATATAAGCAAAATGGCAGAACAGAAAACTCTAGACTTCACTACCCCACAGAAAAACTGACTTAACAGATGGTCCAAAAAGCCTTTATGAGAACTCCAGATACCAGTTAAGAAGTCAGATGGACTTCCTAGGTGGCGCAGTGGTAAAGAATCTGCCTGCCAATGCAGGGGACAAGGGTTCAAGCCCTGCCCTGCGAAGATCCCACATGCCACGGAGCAACTAAGCCAGCGCGCCACATCTATTGAGCCTGCACTCTAGAGCCCGTGAGCCACAATGATTGAGCCCATGTGCCGCAACTACTGAAGCCCACACGCCTAGGCCCGTGCTCCACAAGAGAAGCCACTACAATGAGGAGCCTGTGCACCACAATGAAGAGCAGCCCCCTCTCGCAGCAACTAGAGAAAGCCCGTGTGCAGCAATGAAGACCCAACACAGCCAATAAATAAAATAAATTTATTAAAAAAAAAAAAAGTCATAGAACCCCCAGACAATCTCAAAGCCAAGAACAGATGCATTGAAATGCATAATTTGAAAAGCAGTTTTGTTTCAACCATGTCAGCCCCTTCCTCAAGCCAGCACAGTTCATGCTTGGGAGGGAAAGACCACCCTGTAGCTTCTTCTTTGGGAGGGAAAGAGAGGACTAGAACAATCACCCAATGTTCCAGGCTTTGCGGGGCTGCCCAAGAGATTGATTTCAGTCTGGCCTGATTCAAAGCACCACTTTGGATGCCTGGGGACCACTGAGAACATTAGAGAGCTCAAGGAAATGCTGCAGCATCAGAGAACCTGCAGTACCTCAGACATACACCAGACAAAGCAAGAGACTACAACCTCCCAGAAAAGAAACTTGGTTGGGGGAATGAAAGATTGGTTGGGGGGGGGGGGGGGGGGTCACACACCCAAATACAGAGATTGCACAATCCCATAAAAACTCTGAGAATCTCTAGCTAGGACAATTGGTAAAGATACTCTCCAGCACAAGCCAGTCTGTGAAGACAGGCAGAGGCACCTGTTTTTTCAAATACAAAAATCAGAACAAAAGAAATAATGACACATGAAGAAACAAGGAAACATGGCCCAATCAAAGAAATAAATCTTCATAAACTGATCAAGAAGAAATGGAGATCTATGAATTACCTGACAAACAATTCAAAATAATCATCTTAAAGAAGCTCAACGTGCTACAAGAGAACACAGATAAACAACTACACAAAATCAGGAACAATGCATGAACAAAATAAGGATACAAAAAAGATTTAGAAACTATAAATTCACAAGAGGTGATCAACATCAGACTTGATTAAGCAGAAGAAAGAATCAGTGAACTCAAAGACAGCTCATTTGACATTATCAAGTCAAAGGAAAAATTAAATTAAAATTAAATAAGAACAAAAACGAAACCTAAAAGACTTAGGAGACAAAATCAAGTGGACAAACGCCTATTACTTAGTAAGAGAAGCCAACCTGAAAAGACTACATACTGTGTGATTTCAATATATAACATCCTGGAAAAGGAAAGACTATATATGGTGAGTAAAAAGATCAGTGGTTGCTTTGGTTGGGGCAGCGGGGAGGAGGGATGAGTAGGCAGAGCATAAAGAGGATTTTTAGGGCAGTGAAACTACTCTGTATGATACAGTGGTGGACACATGTTAGTATACATTTGTCCAAACCTACAATATGTACAGTATCAAGAGTAAACCCTAATTAATGTGAACTATGGACTTAGGCTGATACTGATATGTCAATGTTATGCTGACAACTATAACAACTGTACCACTCTGGGGGGGATGTTGACAACGGGGGAGGCTATTTATGTGTAGGGACAGTAGGTACTAAGCATATCAGAAATCTCTGTACCCTATGCATAATTTTGCTGTGAACCTAAAATTTCCCTAAAAAATAAAGTCCATTAAAAACAAACAAAAAAAAAGGCTTCAAATCAACAATCTAACTTTACACTCAAGGAGCTAGGGAAAAAAAAGAAAAAGAAAAAACAAAAAAACTAAACTAAACCCAAAGTTATCAGAAGAATGGAAATAAATATTAGAACAGAAATAAGTGAAATAGAGAATAGAAAAGACAAACAAATTTAACAAATGCTTAGCCAGAATAAGAAAAAGAGAAAGGAGTCAACATAAGTCAGGAATGAAAGAGACAGAAATTAAAAAAGGATCACATAAGACTATAATGAACAACTGTGTGCCAAACAAATTGGATCACCTAGAAGAAATGGATAAATTTCTAGAAACATGTAACCTACAAGAGTGAATTGTTAAGAAATGGAGATTGAATCATCAAACATCTCCCAACAAAGAAAAGCCCAGGACCAGATGGCTTCACTAGAGAAGTCTATCAAACATTTAAAGAAGAATTAATACCAATCCTTCCCAATCTCCTCCAAAAAACTGAAGAGGGAATACTTCCAAACTCATTCTATGAGGCCAGGATTATCCTGATAACAAAATCAGACAAAGATATAAGAAAATAAAACTACAGTCCAATATACCTCATGAATATTTATATTAAAATCCTCGCACAAAAAAAGTACTAGCAAACTGAATGCAAGAGCACATTAAAAAAATTATACATTATGAACACGTGGGATTCCTGGAACATAGGAATCATTCAACAAGGACTTCCCTGGTTGCACAGTGGTTAAGACTCGGAGCTCCCAATGCAGGGGGCCTGGGTTCCATCCCTGACCAGGGAACTAGATCCCATACGCATGTCACAACTAAGAGTTCACATGCCGCAATTAAGGAGCCTGTGAGCCACAACTAAAGGAAGCCTGCCTGCCACAACTAAGACCCAGCACAACAAATTAAATAAATAAATAAATAAATAAATAAATAAATAAATAAAATCGTTCAAGAGACTTCCGTGGTGGGGCAGTGGTTAAGAATCCACCTGCCAACGCAGGGGACACTGGTTCAATCCCTGGCCCGGGACGATCCCACATGCCATGGAGCAACTAAGCCCATGTGCCACCACTACTGAACCCATACGCCACAACTACTGAAGCCCACACGCCTAGAGCCCATGCTCTGCCAACAACAGAAGCCACCACAATGAGAAGCCCACGCAACGCAACAAAGAGTAGCTCTCTACAACCAGAGAAAAGCCCATGCGCAGGAACGAAGACCCAAGGCAGCAAAAAATAAGATAAACAATAAAGAAAAAAAAGTCATTCAGCATATGAAGATCAATGCAATATAGCTCATTTTCAGGATGAATGACAAAACCCACAATTATCTCAATTGATACAGAAAAAGCATGACAAAATTCAACACCTTTTCATGATTAAAAAAAAAAAAAACAGCACTCAGCAAACTAGGAACAGAAGAAAATTACTTCAATATAATAAAGGTTACATATGAAAATCCAGTTAACATTATATCCAAGGGTGGAAAACTGAAAGCTTTTCCTCTAAGAGCTTGCCTTTTTAAAGTAACTTGAGCATACATTTAAATTCACAATATCCATTGAAATCACTAAATTCATTGAAAATATATGCATTTTTAAAACCTTTGTGAATCCAGATGAAATCAATAAATAGGTCAGTGGAAAGGTTGAAATCCAGATATTAAGAGAACTGGCTTTGTACAAAACAGAAATGGAAGACAAACAGAAAACTGAAGTTAAAGGAAGAATGGTTATATTTGGATAGGTAAATGGGTAAGTTCCTGAGCAAAGGAAAGATGATGTAAAGCAAATACATATAAAGGAGGTTCCTCCAACTGCACAGTACAAAGCTTCCACACACATCTTACATAACAGTTTTGAAATCTATAAAAGCCCTATTCCATTTTAAATGTGTGAGGTTAAGTCAACAAGAGATTTTTGTGTGGAGACATTTTTTAAGTCTTTTAGCCTAACATAGTTCAAACTGTAACCATGATTCAAAGATGTTGAAAAGTGGAACTAGGTAAGATTCTGCTAGTGATTTTCATTCTAGCAGGTAATTATTTTCATTACCTAAAGAGTTAAACAGGAGCCATATTTGCTGGCCATGTTTTATTTCTCCTTTTTCTTCAAACAGGATAACCAAAGATACAGACAGTATTCAATAAAATAAAATAGATGAAACAAATTCTAAGAGACTGCAATGCCACATGCTACATTTAACCTAATTTTATTCATGCTTGCCTTGGGATGGGGAACAGATCATTCAGTAAAAACATACAGTAAAAACAAAATATGTCTTATCATGTACAACTTTTAAACTACAATAATGATGTACCTTAATTACTTCCATGCACACAAGTCTAACATTACAGTTTTTTTTTAAAATAAACACAATTAAGACTTCTAGGAGCATTGTATAATAAAGTAATTCCTAATTTTTCTTTGTAGATAGATCAAGCACCTCCAAAATACAAATTCCTATACACAGTGAGCGCTTTACTTAAAATGAATACTTAAGTAAATTAAGTACGTGGACAGCCTTAGGATAAGCTGACATTATATCTCAGCTAAGTAGGCAACAAACCATAGTGCCAAATGGAAAAAGTGTATTTGCAAATAAATTTCAAAAACTAAGTTAACTTTTTATAATTAAATACAGAAAATATACTGATTTGCTAAAATAAATAAGATGTGATGTAGTAACACTTCACTATAAAGAATGCATACCAGAACATTTATAAACAGTGAGTGAATCTTATTAAGAATAGTTTACTACAATAAATGCTGGCTAAATAGAAGTGCATATTGTGAAGCACTATGGGTGGTATATGTTTCGCCACATACTTTTGTTACCTTGAGGTAGATAACACATGTGTACCAAATTCGGCATTCATTTTCAGTTGCTGCTGGTATCATGTGTTTTTAAGAAATGTGTACAGTATGAAAAACTTGAAAATACTCATGAATGAAAAATGTTTTAGGAAAAAAATAGATATTTTCATGCAATTATGTACAGTCTCACTGTGTAAATATCAAGGCAAGATTTTTGTTTCCTGTAAAACAGATCACTGTTCTATGAGAGAATGTTTTTTACTTGTCTTAGTGCATTTCTTTTGTCTCCTCCTGCATTGCATTATTTTGCTCTATTCTTTACTTCTGTGTGCAAAAGACATGCCAGTTAAAATGAAAACCATCTCACGTGTAGAAAAAAAGTCTGGATTTTAAAAACCAAGAAAAAATCCTTTCTAAATGACACCATCTGATTCAAGTAAAAAAAAATGACTTAAACACTAGTAATAAAAAAGACAAAACACATTTCATGAAGAATACAAAAAGAAATGTCTGCTGAGTGTTTTAGTTCAGATGTTTCAGAATGCTGCTGTATGTTTTATGAGGAATCTGAGGGGAAGATTTCATAGCAGAAGGTGTTAATGTGGCCTGTATTGACTTAAGTGGTGACCCAACTGGACTGTGAAACTGTGGGATGCCTATCGATTCAAGCTGCTTGTTAAAGAGGAACTCTCCACTGTTGTTCAGAAATCCTTCCTCATTTCCTCTCTCCCCAGGCTTCCCGTCCTCTCCCGGCTCAGTCTCCAGCATCTCAGTATCTTCCTTCCTGCTGAAGAATTTGTCCAGGTAACTGGTATAAGTGTTTTCCTTCTCAATTTGCTCATCCTTCCTTACCTCGCAACAGAACTCATTTATGAGAAAACAGTCCTCCCCACCACCCACAAACTGGCTATCCCAAGAAGACTGGTACAAGGCTTCTAACTGAGCCAAATTGGCCATTCCTTTTTCCTGCTTTTCTCGGCTTACTGACTTTGATATCAAACTTTTCAATTCTAGTTGGGACACTGAGCTATTCAAGTCATTTAATTTGTCTACAACATCAGTAGGCTCATGCTGTGAACTAAGCTGAATAGTTCCTGCAATAAAGGAATCAAAGTCAAATCCCTGATTCTTTTCCCTTTCTTTTTCAGCCAGTTGCTGTGATGCTTCCTCTAGAGCTATCTGGGCTTTAACCAACCCATTCCTTTCACATTTTGACTTTCCTTTCTTATCAGATTTTTCTTTGCTTTGTTCTTTCCAATTGGAAAGATCTATAATAAGCTTGGGTTCATAGTAATGATTAACTTCACTCTCTCTCCAAACTAAGTTATCTAAGTACGATGATGACCTCGTTTTGTAGTTACAAGTATGGCTACACTCCAGATCACAATATTTGTTTTCATGATGATCTGGGTATTGCCAACAAGGCTCAGTAGAGTAACTGGTGTCAAAAGCAGGATCCTCCAAATACTTTTCACGATCTCCATCCAAGTATTTTCGAGGATCAACTTGTACTTCTTCTTCATCAGTGACATCGGACAGAGCTCTTGGGTCAAGCTGAACTTCATCAATATCAAAGTTGTTATGTATAGGCCAATCATGCTCTGAAAACTGACAATCATGGTACCTAAAAAAATTAATACATTAGTGTTAGTCCAGGTGTATGATTTCATTTTCAAATTCACTGTGTGCCTTGTAGGTCAGAGCACTGTGTTTGCTAGGTCTATGAGGGGATAACAGGATTGTTTAGTCATGAGCCTTCCTCAAAGAATTTATAATTTATAATTGGAATGGATAGGTAAGCTCTGTTACTATATAAAGCAATATGAGGCAATATTTGGTAATTATCAATGAAGTATATAATTATATAAACTGCACATAAACATCTGAGTTTCTGGCTGGTCTACAGTTCAATGCTAACACAGTTTCACACAGAAAATATACTTTATGGCCACAAAACGTAGATCTCTAATCTCAATCAGGTATCATACAGATCTTCACTCTACTGGTAATAAGGCAGACTAGAAGAGGGCTTGCTAGAACTCATCACCATGAATAGAAAAAACAAAACAGAAAAAACCAACAAGTCTCCACATATATGTGTTACTGAATGTGGTGTCCTCTTACTGACACATTACAGTAAGGTGACCATACCGGCTGTGCAAGTAGAGGTAGACTGAGACACACATGAAAACAGTGGGGGTTGAGGAGGAGGGACTAGAAAAGAGATTAGATAACTTAACTAATAAGTATGATAGAAAATGTAGAGACTGGAAGACTAGATGGTAGAAATATTCATGTGGAGAAAGAAAATGGTTGGCAGATGTATGTAAACATATTCACAAATACTTCAACATTTTAGAAGTAAAAAAATGCAACAAGTAAACAAACTACTTTCAACATTAACTACTTCTTGTTTCAGAGTAGCATTTAACTTTTCCCAATATGTATATCCTTAGCAGTAACTATTAAATATTTAAATCACATAAAGGTGATTCAAAAATAGCAATAAGTTCAGCAGAAACCCAAAAAGACCATTTCTAAATTTTTAAGACTTCTACAGTCTTATCATACATAATTTAAAAATAAAATCCATTACGGTTTATTGAAAATAAGGTATTTTTCTAATTTAGAGTCAATTTACCTTTCCCAGTTATAAATGTGACTATGAGTTTCATCCATAAGCAAAATATCATCAACTTCATCTTCAATATGAAAAGGATGACTTGAAATTGGCTCATCCATTGGAAAAGAATAAATGCTCATGTAAGGATGGGAAAGCGCTTCCTCTGCTGTCAACCGATCCATAGGGCTAAATGTCAAAATCTGTTCCAGGAAATCCAGTGCTGCAAAAGAGGAACAAAACACCTTACCTATACCAGAGGTCCACCAACCCATAAAGGGGAAAAGGGGATGATACAATTAGAAGGTAAGTTAAGTTTTATCGGAGAAATAAAACTAACTTACCTGATTCATTGATTGAAAAGACATGCGTCCAAGAAACAAATATTTGAAATATACCCCAATCTCATATAATGGCCAGTTATAAAGAAAAAGGAATATGTTAAGATGAACCATATGAAACCTTCATTTTTGTCAGTCAAAAACAGTCAAATAACAGCAATTTCATATGGTGCAACCTAATACATAGGTCCCAATTTCAGCTCTGCAACTCACTAGCTTAGCTGAATTACTAGCTATGTGGGACTGCACAGGTTACTTAAACTTGCTGAACTTTAGTTTCTTCATGTATAGAATGAATATACAGATAAATATCTTATAAGGTGTAAAAATTAAATGTATAGTGTCTAGTGCTTAATATAAAGCCCTTTCCCACCCTTATCTCACTGACTAGCTGTTGATTTGTTGATTTGTACTAATGTGTTGATTTCTGTTTCACATCAATCACACTACAGCACATCACATAATGCACTTGATCATTTTAGGGCTACGATGGAGCTACCACAAACCCAATTCTTCCCTCTGACTTAGTCTTTTAGGCCTTCCTAAGCTCCTTACCCAGCCTGAATCACTGTTACCAGCCCTCCACCACCACACATTTGTATGCCTTATGACTGACACCAATCTCCAACTCTGAATCATTCCCACCTTCCACTTTCTCCATTTCCTAGCAATACAGTACTGATAAAAGCTAGATGCAAAATCACATGTATACCTAGCTCTCTACAAATTCATACACACTGTGGAATTTCAATTTGGTCTTTGCTATTGCTTACCAATGTTCCTCACCGTCTCTTTATGCTCTCAATCTTCCCATTGTTCTCAACAGATAAACCTACTTCACATTTATCTCAATCCCTACTTCTTCACTATGGCCTGCCAATACATCTACTTATCCTTACCTTCTGTTTCAAAGGAAAAGCTAGCTAGCCCTTTTCTCTAAAACTAAGCTGCACTCTAGAAAGGACCCTATTCTCAATTCCCAATCTCTCATTACCATGGAAAAGAGCTGACATTTATATGGCCATTTATATTTTCACCTTTTCCCCACTCCTCTCTCTATTACCCTAATCTAGGAAGTCATTTCATGATACATCAAGCTGTTGTTCTTGGTCCTCCTGCAAGAGTCAGTCTTGGGCCAGGGCCCATGTGTCTCAAGGCAAGAGACAATCTAAGGCACAGAGTTATGGATGGTCCAATCAGCATAATCACCATTCTCAGAGGGAAATATATTCAACTGCACAAGAGGAATATACTCTAAAATACCTAGCATCTGGGAACAGTAGATAGCAGGTAGAAATAGGCAGAGGTAACAAAGAAACTAGTCAGGCTGTGCCCCCAAATGTATGCAAATAAAAAACATTCCCATCATTGTTGCAAATGCTATTGGATAGCACTGCTCTAGAGGAAATCGGTCTGTTTGCTACAAGGTGTTGGAGTATGCTATGATATAGAAATAAGTGGTGAACTATAGAGAAAGAGAGGATAAAAAGTAAGCATGGAGGGAAATCTAAAAGATCGGGTATCCATCTAAAGACACTAACTAGAACAGGGTTCCTAGCAGTCTTAATTCACATGTACTTGATCTTACTGGCTTTTTCCCTCTAAAGATCATGAGCAGAATGTGGAAAAAGAAAACATATCACTCCTAGTAAGAGTTGCCCGCTGCTTAGAAGGTACTCTGCCCCCAAATAAAACTCTACTGTTAATCAAGAAGAAACTGGTGTAGAGCACATCTGTGTTACAAATCTTTAGTTACAGGAACTTTAAACACTCTGCATTGCACCTGTATATGAGGACAGTTCTATCGCTTGTGAATACCAAGAATCTTTGCCCAACGGTTAAGTTAATGAATCTATTATCAAAGACATTTGTTCAACACATTATGAATAAATCCCAGCCATCAGCCAAATATTCGGATTGGTTCACCGCTGACAAAGTCATGGTCCCTACCACAATGAGGGAAGGGAAAAAGAAGATTCAAATGTAACTAGATTACAAATGCCTGAACAGCAATGTCCTATATTACTAGCCTGCCTCTTTTGACAAGACTCAGCAGTGACAACAACGACTTCAAAGCCAATTCCTGAGCACTATCTCTCAGCCTGGCTGAGCAGGGTCATATCTGCAGAGGATTTAAAAACAGACACATGTCCTGCTTGCCACCCCACCTCTGGGTATTAAATATTCTGATTTAATATTCTGCATTTTCAAAGAACTCCCACAGACAAGTGTGAGGCACAGTCAAGTGCCACGTGACTGCTGCTCAGTTATGAATAGGGATGTCGTCATGACAGTGGCTACAAGATTAGGAGTAAGAAAGTCAGCAACATATTCACTGATTGTGAAGACAATCTAAAAGACTGGTTAGAAATGTAGAACTACTGAAAAGGAAGCTTGCAAAACCTGTTGAAATTAAACACAGCTGCTTCCTTTTCATTTAGGCATTCACTATGTGAGTTCCAAGCATATCTGAGGGAAAAAAAAAGACAATGTCATCAAGGTTTTGCCATCCAGTGTCTTAACTATTTCTCAAAACACTTGCTACTTTAAAACACTTCGATATACATTAACCTGAACCACATACAATGATCAGAGTGGGTGATATGAACAATGAATGTATAATTAGGAGAGAATTTAAGATGTTTAGGAAACTATATAACCCTATCTTTATGATTCATGAAAGAACTATTACAATTCCAGCACTGATATAGTTAAATACAGTATAATAACTATTAAAGATATAAGACACAATCAACTTTTAAGAAAGATATTTTTCATGTCTAATGCTCTTCTTTTAAAGGATGTTACCACAGATAACTACTACAGGCATTAGACTTTTGTATCTTATTTGTATCAACAAACCCTAAAGATATATCTATTCTGAGATATAAAATTAATTGCTTTAGTGGTCAACAATTTTGATCCTCTCCAAGTTCTTACTACTTTCAAGTTTGCACAAACTCTCACATTTCGCACCTAATATTACTAACACTGATCTGCACAAGTTTGCTTCACATGGAGTTTTTTTGTTTTTGTTTATGTTTTAATATTAACTTCTATTTATTTATTTCGGGTGCACCGGGTCTTAGTTACGGCACGAAGGTTCTTTGCCGCAGCATGCAGGATCTTTTAGTTGCGGCATGCATGCGGGATCTAGTTCCCCGACCAGAGAGCAAACTCGGGCCCCCTGCATTGGGAATGTGGCGTCTTACCCACTGGACCACCAGGGAAGTCCCTCATATGGAGTTTTTAATCTTTCCTTCATCTCTTCCTTGCTCTGAAAGCTTTGCTTTCCCCCGACTCAATTCCCTCTTTCATATCTAGATCACATTTATATTCACACCCACACTTACATACAGCCCTCAGAGAACCCCATTCCAGCTTAGTGAGAGTCAGTGATTAATATGTTCACCTAATGCAGACAATCAAAGGTGTAAGTTGGAAAAACAGATGGAGTTAGAAGCAGGAGAGAGGGGTATACTTTCTGGAATCTGGAAAAATTATTCAGAGCAGGGACTCCCAGGGACTTCCCTGGTGGTCCAGTGGTAAACAATCAGTCCTGCAATTCAGAGGACATGGGTTCAATCCCTGGTTGGGGAACCAAGATCCCACATGCTGTGGGGCAACTAAGCCCACGAGCCATAACTACTGAGCCCAAGCACTTCAACTAGAAAGCCTGTGAGCCACAACTACAGAGCCCACGCACCCTGGAGCCGTGTGCCACAACTAAAGAAAAGAAAAGCTGCACGCCACAACTAGACAGAAGCCCTCACGCCACCAACTAGAGAGAAGCCCATGTGCCACAGTGAAGAGCCCTCACGCCGCAATGAAAGATCCCACATGCCCCAACTAAGACCCAACACACATAATTAAATTAATTATAATTAAAAAAAAAAGAAAAAGAAAAGAAACAGATCCCAGCCTAAGTGCCAGGTCAAAAATGGAAAGTGAGAGCTGAAGTTTTAGGTATACCTTAAGTGTATAAAGACTACTTGAGAGAATAGTACATATCTAAGGATAAAAGGCTAAAGCTTCCCTACACAAATGCTGCTTACACACAAACACACCATTACACGATGACTACTCTTCAGTTACAGTACCTTCTCGACTAATTCCCGGAAGCAGCTGAGTTAAAGGTTTGTGTGGCTCAGTCATGTCATTTCTAATGTAAACTGGAATTACGCTGAGAAGCTCCTGACGATCTTCCTCATGTACAACAGGAATAGATTCCAAAATCAGCTGCATCTGTTCAAGTTCATGTGCACCTGAGATCAAAAAACACCAAATACAACAATAAACACATTTCTCAATGTTTACTTATTGGCAATAAACATTCTAAAGCTATAGGAAACTAACTTAAACCACCAGGGGGGAAATGGTTTTCACTGAATCACTAACGAGCACATTTCATTGCTCTGAATATCATCAGTAATCTGCTCAAAAAAGCATATCTATTTCAATTTCTGCTCACTGATATGTTTAGTTCTAGCTGCATTGTTTCCATAAGAAACTGACTTGAAGTGTGGCCTCATATTAAGGTATGACAAAGTAGTGAAAAAAGCAATGAATTGAGATTTAAAAGACAGATTCTAGTCCAAACTGTGCCACTAATTAACTCACTACAACTCTGAGAATACTTAAGAGGGTGATGACTTAATTTCACTATCAATAAAATAGAGCCTTGGACTAGATTTGTGAAACAAAAAGTTTTATAGTTATGTGTTGGGCTCAGTTAACATTTCAGGACCACTATTAAAGAAATAAAAGGGGAAACTTCAGGCTAAATGGGCAACTAAAATTTTAAAAAAAACATTCACTTGCTTTTCCACTTATTTCTAGAAATTCATTCAACATTCGAATTTTTTCTTGCGTGCCTACAATGAGCAACGCACTTTTAGAATATATCTGTGAAACAAAACTGACCGAGTTGCTGCCTTCATGGAGCTCACAATCTAACAGAGGAAGACAGATAATAACTCTGTAAACATTCACGTCAAAGTGAAAGAGTAGCACTGACATATACCAAATGTAAAATATATAGCTAGCACGAAGCTGCTGCATAACACAGGGAGATCAACTCGATGATGGGTGATGACTTGGAGGGCTGAGATAGGGAGGGTGGGAAGGAGTCGCGGGAGGGAGGGGATATGGGGATATATGTATAAATACAGCTGATTCACTCTGTTGTACAGCAGAAACTGGCACAACAGTGTAAAGCAATATACTCCAATAAAGAGCTTTAAAAAAAAAAACACATTCATGTCAAATGCTGTCAAATGCTATAAAGAAAAATAGAGTAAGCTAAGGAGGACAGAGAGCACTGCTGGGGGTAGAGTTAATTTATATTAACAAGCAAGAATAACCAAGGAAGGCCTCACTGAGAAGCTGAAAATTAAGGAAGTTAGGGAATACACCATACATTCAAATGGAGGAAGGGAGTTCCAGGAAGATAAGAGAAGCCCCAAAGGTCTAGAGGAGACAGTGGGCTTGGTGTGTCCAAGAAACAACAATTAGGCAAGTGTAGCTGAAGTACAGTGGCTCAGGGAAGTGATAGGAGATGAGGTCAGTGGTACCAGATCACAAAGAGTTTACTTTATCCTGAATTTGATAAGAAGCCATTACAGAGTTTTGAATAGAGAAACGACATGAGCTATGTTTTCAGAGAACTACTACACTGCTATGTGGTAAACAGACCACAAACAGCAAAGGTTAAAGCAGGAAAGCCAGTTAGGGGGTCATGCGTTAGACCAGGAGAGGTATAATGGTTTACTGAACTGGCAGGAGGTGGGTAGTGATAGAGATACTAACAAGCAGTTAAATTTGAGACACATTTTCAAACAAGAGCCCGCAAGATCTGTGCTGAGAGAAGTGAAGGACAATGCTGAGATTTTGGTCTGAGCAACTAAGAAGTGGGTCTGGTTTGTTAAATTTGAGATGCCATTAGACATCCTAGTGGAGATACTGAGTGAGACCGAAAAATAAGGCTAGGACACTCACTATAGGTTAAAAATACACAGATTTCCAATGAAGGCTTAGTCCTTGCCTTTTATTGCTCTGTTAAAATGAGGCTTATACTAACCAACACTTAGATCTCCCTTGTGCTGCTTTTACTGGATGGTTAACAAACCTACCAGAAAGACTTTAAAAGGGAACTAACTACAACTAAATCTTCCAAATCATTTCACAAACAATTCTCTTTAATTAAATGTTTAAAGTTTACAAGGGTTTAAGATAAAAAATTGTTATTTAAAGGTTTTTTTAAAAAATCCACCTTAACTAAAAATTCTCATGCACTTTTTTTAGACTCCCTCATAGCACCAAACTCAGCAAAAAATTGGTTGTTTCTGAAATATCACAGCAGTCAGACAACCGGTTATGGCAGTTCAAGCAACAGCGTTGATACGGGACAAAGGAAGAATTACTGAATATTCAACAATAGCTAAAAAATATTACCAGAAAGTGACAAACACTGACAGAATCAGACAACTCGGTTATCATTTAACACAGATAACCAACAAATATTATGGATCTACAAAATATGAAATTACGTTTAAGAAATAAGATATATACAAAAGAACACTAGAATTCTGATTAAATTTACTGAGTGAACAATTCAGTGAATATGTAAGTTTTCTCCGTTTTTAAGATATTAAAAACACTATTTTATCTTTCATTTCAATATTCTAGACTACAATAAATTACTTTAAATCTTACATAAATCTTGCTTCATAGATATACACAAAATTATTTCTCTTTGGGATAATTTTTTCCCCATATTTTAAAATTTCTAACCTGCAAAGAGGGTTTTACCAGTCAGCATTTCAGCAAAGATGCAACCTGCAGCCCACATGTCAATGGCTTTAGTATAATTATTAGGAGAAAGTAAAAGACGTGGAGATCTGTACCATTTAGTAACCAATCCTTCAGAAAGATGACCCTGAAAAAGAAACAAAAATATACTTTCTACTTTAGCTGAATAACAGTACATAAAACATGATTCATTAAAGAATCCTTAATGTAAAAACAAACTGCTATTGTAAAATCCTAAAACAATACTGTTGATTTCTATGCCTATTTTCAAGGCTCTTGTACTTTTCAGGCTGAATGGAGGTTAAACTCCCCCTGTAACATACCACCTATAAAATGATGTTCACATGAAGTCTGCTAACCAAAGTATACTGTAAGAATTTAGTGTTAACTCTAGGCCACATATTTAAAACATGTTTCAGAGGAGGAGCTATTTTTCACTTCAAATCTCAAGTTAATGAAGGAGCAGATATGCTTTAAATCAATGAGAGAAAGGCAGGAAAGAGCACCAGAGTCGCTGTTTATAAAACATAGCCAACCTCCTTACTGATAACCCAGAGGACCTGGCTTTACTGCATACCCCGTTCCTAATCAATTTTACTGCTTTACTTTTAAGAATTGTTTGACAAAAACAGTTACACATATATTGCCTTATTTCATCCTTAAAACAACCCTAAGAAAATGTGAAAGTAGATATCAACACTCAGATTAAGGCATCTGCTTAAGGTCATACAGCTTAGCTGGATATAGAAATGGAACTCAATTTTAGATAGTGTAACTCCTAGCTCAGTGTTCTAGCCAAAATACTTCACTGTTATCGATAAACAGGATGTGGTCATCCATTTCATTTTGGTACTCAATTTCTATGTTAAAGTTTTTTAAAAAATTAAGTTATACTCAATGTGAGAAGATACATGGAAATGAAAAGACCTGTCATGTGCTATGGGAAGCCAAGCAAGCAGGCTTCCTAGGGATGCTTTATAACCAAAGCAGCTCCATTTTTATATTTTAAACATCAGAGTCCCAAATATGATTTCACTTGAAAACTAAAAGACCAGTGTTTGGCTCAGCAAATTAAAGCAAGCTTTTATCAAACGCAAAGTTACTATGAATCCTTTTGGCTATTCTTATTGCCTACTTTACGTGAATTTATATTTCAAACTAAATTAAGTTTACTAAACAAGGCATAACAGAATAGTATACTCAAAAGGACCAAAAAAGACATAAAAGTTGAAATACCTTCAGATAGGACCACCTTCTGCCCTAAACACATAAGGATACATTCTACTTTTAAATGAGGGAGAATTTCAGTTATATAATAAATATAAATCAATATAATAAATAATCTTACATTTTTAAGAATTTGTATTTAGTTAGGATCCCACTCCATCTTCATTTCAAACACAGGGACATTGTGAATGGAAAAAAGTTACTATGTAAAGTTTAATACAATTAACTAACATTCTGCCACAACACACAGAGGAAATAGAAGCACCTATATCTGGTCAGTTTAAAGGTCTGCCTCAGCTGACTTTCCACATACCTTATGGGAATAATGGGGATCCATGATCCGTGCAAGACCAAAGTCACCTATCTTCAGCACCAAGTCTTCAGTATTAATGAAAAGATTAGCTGGTTTGAGATCTCTGTGCAGTACATTTGCTGAGTGAATATATTTGAGCCCACGTAGCAGCTGATACATGAAAAGCCTGGCATGCTCTTCCAGTAAAGGGCCCTGCTCCAGCACATTAGCCAAATCTGTCTCCATGTACTCCTGAACAATGTAAACACTGTTCAGTTCGGTAAGACAGCCCACATCATCTGTTAACTGGCTTCCACTAGGACCAAGAATTTCGAACACCTTCACAATGTTATCATGGTCAAGTCTTCTAATAATTTTGATTTCACGTAGAGCATGTTTGACACTCTGGGGATCAGTAAGGACAATTTTCTTGATGGCTACTCTTTTGTCACAGTCATTGTCTACAGCAGAAAAAACCAAGCCATTGCCTCCACAACCCAATGGTTTTAAGTCCATATACCTAGAGCCCAGATCAAAACCATGAATGTTCATCAGACTTTCAAATTTCTCTGCCATTATGAAACCCTTACTATTGCCTTTTCCTTTCGAATTGTTGAACTTGTGTAAATAAGGAAGAAAACTGGCATCAAAAGGAAAGATCTTTCAAAAAGGTAGAAAAAAAATAATTTTGCTTCCACAGCAAGATGGTTTCATTGCATATGCCAACCAGGCCCGTTGAGTTCCCCTTAGATTTCAAGCTCAAAAAGCTCTACTCATACTGAGAATTAAAATGATTGCAGTACTCATAGTTCAAGAAAGGGGCAGCAACTCTGCAGACATTTAAAGAAAACACTCAAGAAACTCAAACGGAATGAAATGACATACTATGCACTCAGATTTACTGTGCTGAAGGATTTAACATTTAACAAAAATGTGAATAAATATGCACACAACAGGCTTCTATGAACATTCTCCTCACAGTGCAGATACATTCAGTGTTGGACTGGTCCTGAGCAGCATCATTCTAAGGTGCTGGTAAGCACTATTTCCGTTTTGCTTCTTTTCTTCCTCTGTTGCTGTATAGCTCAACAGGAAGCCCTGGCGGCTGTTGGTTAACAGAAGATGTCTTTTGTTAGTGATCAGGTGGCTCCAGCTCACCACAATCACAATCAAAGCTACCGTCCATCTTACTCTGATACAACCTGGAGGATGAGAAAAAGAAGGAAAAGAGTCACCACTGTAGGAAATGCTCTTCGTCTTTGTTTGGCTGCACCTCATGGCATGCGGAACTTCTGTTATCGAACCCATGCCCCCTGCAGTGGAAGCAAGGAGTCTTAACCACAGGACCACCAGGGAAACCCAGGAAATGCTATTTTATTCAACTCTGTAAAATCACACAAACTGGGCATTTAGCTATAGGCTATTACTGATACATTAAACTTATATATTTACAGTCACTAAATGGAAAGATTACCATCAAAAACAGCTATCCATGTTGTAAGCAATTCACATGCGTTGGCTCAGATGCCAGACCCCACCATACTAAGATCCTTTATATTCTTTAGGTCATTAGCTTGTAAAATTTCTTAAATGCCAATGAGCAAAGGAAGGCTCATAATATTTTTAAAGAATTCTTTAGAATTTTTGAGGGGAAAGCATTAGTAACATCTTTCTAAATATATGTATGTAATAGCCTGCAATATGTTAGTTCATTAAAGAACATGTTTACTTATTAACTTTGCCTAACACTATCTAATGAACAAAAATGTAGCAGTACAAATAAGAAATTTGCCAAACATGTTCTTAAATTTACACACAAGTGAACTTAAACACTGAATAAACCTATGACTAAAGCCCATGAAATGATGTTTAACTTCACTGATAATCAGAAAAATCAAATTACTTCATGAAGATAACATTTCAGATTGAAAAACATTTTTAAGACTCTCAACTGTTAATATCAAGTCTGGAGAGGACTGTGCAAAAGCAGGAACTTTCATACAATACTGGTGAGTTTAAATCAGTAAAAACATCAAAGAACAATTTGGCATAAATACATAAGCAAATAAATATCATACCTATGACTTGGCAATTTTTCTTCAAGGAAAACTCCTTAGAGAAATGGTTGTAAATGAACATACAAATGTTCACTTTTTTTGCAATGCCAAAATATCAAAAACAGCCTAAACCTTCAATAATAAGAGAATGAGTTATATTCATATAGTGAACTACCATATAACAGTAAAAACGAATAGAGATGGTTGAAATCATCAAATATACACCAAATTTAAAAAGCAAACTGCAGATAGGAATATGCGTGCTGAAATCGGTTATTATCAAGAGGATAAACATGAAAAACAACGCTATTTTAGGGTGCACACAGATGTAGCAAAAGTACAAAAAACATAAGATTGATAAATAACAAATTCATGATAATAATTACCTTGAGGAATGAAAGAAGGGATAAGAATCAGGGTAAGATTACACAGCATGCTTCAACTGTATTTTTAATGTGTTCTTTAAAAAACACTGAAGTGTGACAAATTATTAGAATGTTAAAGTTAGGCTGTATGTAAATGAAGAGCTCACATTATAGTGGGGGAACACAAGCAGACAAAAAAAAGTAAAACACTGATATTAGATGGCAATAAGTGGTGTGGAAAAATAAAACAGAGAAAGGGGGCAGAGGGGATAGTTAGCAAACGCCTCTCTGATAAGGTGTTATTGGAACAAAGCTCCATCGGAGGAAGTAAGGAAAGCGGGTGTGCCTTAGAGATGCTATGTGGGAGAAACTGTTATAGACAGAGGGGCTAGGACCTGAAAGCCACTAAGATGAGTGTTTGTCTTGTCCCAGAAGCAATGAGGAGGCCAGTGTAGTAGCTCATTTAAATGTACAAGCCTATAAGCATGTAACACAGCCTAACCCTTAAATGTAAAGGCTTCCTCTTGCTGACTTTTGATCTTAAAGCTGGTATAAGGGTATATACATCGCTATTTTCTGAATGGGTTTGAAGGGATTGGAAATAGGACAGCTGCAACAGTCCTCTGTTCAAAGAGCTAATCGTTTAAAGGCAAGGAGAAAATTTATCAGTGTATGAAATAAAGCACTCCATTCTGAACCTGAAGATGTAACAACTTTCAATCACTTTCAGGTGTGGCTTAAGAACTGCTAGGACGCAAACACATCAGCTATTTCGGTGGTGAAGCTTTTGTACAATAGAATAATCTACCTTTATTTCCTGCCTGCTTCATTCACATACCTATATACTTCAAATGTAGAAATAGAAGATTCTGAAAAATAAAATAAGGTAACAGCATTTGCCTCAATCTGAGCAAATCTTCAATTCTGAGAAATCCACAAACATTAAAAATAATGTGTGAAGGGGACTTCCCTGGTGGTGCAGTGGTTAAGAATCTGCCTGCCAATGCAGGGAACACAGGTTCAATTCCTGGTCCGGGAAGATCCCACATGCCTCAGAGCAACTAAGCCCGTGTGCCACAACTACTGAGCCAGCGCTCTAGAACCCACAAGCCACAACTAGTGAGCCCACATGCTGCAACTACTGAAGCCTGCATCTAGAGCCCGTGCTCTGCAACAAGAGAAGCCACCACAATGAGAAGCCCACGCACTGCAACAGAGTAGCCCTTGCTCTCCGAAACTAGAGAAAGCCCGCATGCAGCAACAAAGACTCAACAAAGCCAAAAAAGAAATAAGAATAAAAATAAAAACAATAATAATAAAGTTCTCTTTAAAAAAATATGTGAAGAAGAAATTGATGATACTAATAACTCAGAAACTAAGTAGATAAATGATCCTTATGGCAATAGCTTATTTAATAAAAAGTGATTTACTATCCCTGAGTTATTTTAATAAATGAGTGTTTCTTACATCTACTTAATATTGCAAAGAACGTTAATAGCATAATAGCTTTCTTTGTTTCACTATGACAGAGATGGCTTCTTCTGTATGCAAGTATTTTGTCTGCTTCTCAGAAAAAAAAAAACAAAGCCAGAACAAAACAAACCAAAAAAAACACAAACAAGCAGACTCCGCAGACTCCTAAAAACTCTGTAGCTTATTAATCTATTTGTAGTAAAACATTTAAAAGTTAAATTAAGGTTTGCAAATAAACTTTTAAATTAGAAAAAATACTTCAGATTTTCAAAGCGCTTTAATTAATACTGCGTGCCTCCCCCCACTCCAATTTTTTCTATTTATATACATCTTGATTTTTCCTGTTCCCTACCAAATATCCTAGAAAAAAAAAAAATCAGTATGTTTTGGGACTTCCCTGGTGGTCCAGTGGGTAAGAGTCCAGGCTCCCAATGCAGGGGGCCCAGGCTCGATCCCTGGTCGGGGAACTAGATCCTGCATGCATGCCACAACTAAAAGATCCCCCACGCTGCAACTAAGACCCAGCACAGCCAAAATAAATAAATAAGTGCCAAAATAAATAAGTACATAAGTAAATAAATAAACAAAATAACAATGATTTTTTAAAAAAATAAAAGAAATATTTGCTTATTTTAAAAAATCAGTATTTTTCAAAGGCTGCCCAGTGTTTCTGAAATTTTACATTTCTAGCCTCCACGTGAAATAGAATGTTTGTTCACATCTATCTTCTTTCACTAATGTAGACAATTCCTTAAAGCTGTCAAGTTTTAAGTTTTTGATAAATGTACATTTTTATGTCAGTTTAACAGACTTAAGAACCGTAAAACCTCTAAGTACTCTCTTAAGCTTCCAGTTCACTAATACAACAATCATGCAAAAGCAAATATAATGCTTCACTAAAAACAACACCATTATTATAATAGCACGATAGTAGGAACTGCAGCCAGATTATGAGAGAGAGAGAGCTCTCCTCAGATTATGAGAGATTTCTACTCAAGACCTCCAAACCACATCTGCCCCCTTTCAATTTTAGTGGGACCAAGCATTACAGACCAGAAACAAATGGAAGGATGAGAATGCCCTTTCAGAAACCTCAATGACTGGTCAGCATTTACAGGGGTAAAGAGTGGGTAAAAATTCATTTTGGGGAAGGCAGGAGCTTTTGCCTAGGCTAAGAACTGCAGAGTTCTCATTACAGGTTCAGAGGATGATGATACTGAAAGCCTTGAGCAGACTCTACAGAAATGTGAGACCAATCTAAAAAAAGAAGGTTAATATTTATCAATAAAAATGTAATTCCACTAGACAGTGAGGACTGTACCAATAAAAAATGGGAGGAGGGGTGAGAAGAATATCCCATTATTTACAATAGTGCTTGCCCAGTGAGTTGCCTCACTGCTCTGAGTAGTATTCTTCAAAGTCCTTCAATATCTATTTGACCAAAAGCTATATAGCACCTTTTCATCCAGGAGCCTGAAGAGTAAACCCACCTTAATGTGTAAGTTGGAGGTAATGTTATACCTCTGGATGATAGAGTGGATCCAGTAAATGTTTTCAATTCAGTCCTGCTCCATTCAGCAAGTATTTGCTAATTATATGTTACATACTTGTCAATATACTAACCACTGGGGATAAAATGGTAAGTAAAAATAGGCTTGAGCCCTGCCCTCATGGAGTTTATGGTTGGAGACAAATAATAACAAACAATAGGAAAAAGGGGAATGCAGAAGGGAAAAGTGGTACAGGATGGTACAGGATGCTATCAGAGCCTAGACACTGGGGGATCTGACCTAATTAGAGAGGTCAGGATGTGTGCCTCTGGAAGCCCTAAAAAGCCAGAGGTCTCTCATGCTCCTCCTTAGTGACCATGAAAACAGCTTCTTCCTTATCACCTTGACCCTTATGGCAGCTATATTCCAAATCCTGATCTCTCCAATCACCCCCATCTTTCACATCCATCAGAGAGCTCCTTGGGCATGTACATGCAACTCAACTGGATCATCAGATTACTCGTCAGTGCATTCTCCATCCACATCAACAACCTCTAGAAATGTCTCTCATTTACACCATTTTCTCCATAATCTTTCATGTTTAACCTCATAAAAGCAAAGTTCAAGGCTTAGACTCAGGAAAGATCTGTGGTTCTGTATTCCTTTTGCACTTTCTACACACTTCAAGGGAGGAAAGGGAAAACTATGACAGGATAGTAACTTAAAAATGACCCTTCCCACACCTTTCCAATTTCTGCCTCCAAATATTACCTGTGCCGACCAGCCTCAGTGCTAATACTGTGTTGCTTGGAGAGAGATCACTGGTTAAGTTTTAATTAGCTGAGTCAATGTTGTTTTGTTTTTAACAACTTGGTAAATAAAATGAAGTGCAGAGAATGATTTATAAGAATGAAGTTGGCTCTTTGGTCTTCTTTCAGTGATTCACCATAACATGGAAGTAAAAGCTCTCTGTGTAGCCTAGGCTGGGTACCAGCTTCCAACACTTATAAACACAGAACTGCATTAGACATAGCTGTTGCCTCAAGCTCTCCTTTCGTCCTTAAATTGCCTCCTGCTTCCTGTCAAGTTAGCCTACCCCCACACCAAGGGAAATGCAGGTACTCTGAGTCAAGCCTAAGTGTGTGAAGCAAAGTTATAACATGCAAAAGAAAGAAAAGACAGTAGAATAACTTCACTCTGCCCCATCTCCACATTCTATAGAAATTGGATTTTCCTTCCTTTCTCATCCAGGAACAACTTGGTCAGTGTCAGAAAGTACCAAGTTTGAGGTGAGGGCCTTAAACATAAAGGTTATTTGTTTGGTTTTCTCTTCCATCTTCTATTCTGCTGCTTCTCCGGTTAAATGCTGACTTGGGTCAGCCTGATCACACTCACTCACTCAATAAACACCCGCCTCCCCCTACCCCAGCTCTTGCCTATTTAGCTCCTCTCCAGGGTCAAGTGAGTAATTTGAGTTAACTGGCATTTAGCCAGCCTCATATCTCCTCAGCCAAAACTCAGTTGCTTCTGGAGTGAAGGGAAAGGCTGAGCTCTACTTACATTCACCCAGGACTGTCTCCTAACCCTGGCACGGTGAGGTGTTGTTATAGCAAATTCACCCTTCCCAAAGATCATGTTCTCAAGCTCTCATCAAAGCTACTAAGTTTCTAGGGCAGAGAAGGCCAAAGGCTACAGCTTAACTGTTTGCTCATATGTATTCCTGACAAAGCCATTGCTCCTAACGTAGGGTTAAGCCTTCAAGAGTTATCAGGGACCTCTCTCAGGATTTAGACCCTAAAGAGGTCCAAAGTGCAAACCTGTGAGTGAATCATCTTAGGAACCTGGTGTGGGAGGGAGGACCTTAACCCTTAAGAATGTTAGCCTAAAAGACTTTGCCTGCTCTCAGTAACTACTGTTAGCTACAGAGAAAAACTTTCAAAGATGAATGATTACATAGCTCCTAACAAAGTATCCAGTTTTTTAAAAAACTCCTCTTCTACTCCTAACTTCTGTTCTTAAATTGTCTGAACCTTTGTCTAAATACATTTTAACATTAGGGACTTCAATTTTAAAAGGCCATTATAAGATAAATGTCATCACGTTTATTTTGATACCCATTTCTAGTTGCTATTTACCCTAGGTACCCATACTGGAATATCGGAACTTCACAGACCAGCTAGACAAGGCATAGAATCTCTAAAGACCCATCTATAGAAACACAGTACAAGTGTTTTACTTCACTAGTTTTTGCTCCCACTTATGCTGGGATGCCCAGAATGGTGGAAATGTGACTGAAATTGCTATAAACCTAACATTAAACAAACACAATCCTTTTTACAAATTTATGGCTGGAAAATTTAAAATTATTATAATAACACTTCATCACTCTCCTATCTTCCTGAGCTCTCATTTCTAACGTTTCTCTCCTTACTAATGGTAAGGAAACACTGGAGGCAAATAAATAAGCAGGAGGCATGTAGGCAGTTTCCTTCCTCAAGTACTTTTGGAAATCTAAATCTAAGGATTCCAACCAAACAAAAATGAATATAAACTTCTGTAGCAGTCAAGATAGGTTATACAGTGTTACAGTAACCAATAACCCTAAAATCTCAGTGACTTAAAAAACTTTTAAGTCTGGCTCACGCACATGCAACAAGTCCAACATAGCTGTTACCTAAACTCTTGAAGTAGCTACCATCTCTGTCATTGCCACTCAATGTGGCAGAGGGGAAAAAAGTGGGAATATCTCACTGGTCCCTAAACCTTCCTCCAAAAATGATACATTTCACTTCTATTCACATTTTATAGACCAAAGCAGGTCACATGGTCACACCTACTTCCAGGCAGTAGGGAAATGCAATCCCAACATGGCCCAGAAGCAGAGAAAACCTAGACTGTTTTGAACAGCTTTCACTAAACAGCTTCAATTCTTCCATCCATCCACTACATTTTTATTTAACAAAACCTTGAGTGCTTACCAAATGCCAGGCATTGTACAGAAGGGGTCAAAATAGTAAAAAAAAAAAAAAAAAAAAAGAAAAAAAAAGTCTCATGGAGCACCTACTCAGCACATACTCACTCCTAGAGCAATGCGGTATCAAGACTGTTGTCGTAGATTCCTCCCTGTCCCACTAGGCTTTCTTTCTCTCCTCTTTTCTAATAGCATTTTTCTTCCTCTGTCTTTCACCATCCATTCCCAATCTCATCTAATCTCTAATCTTCAAATCCTCTCATCTTCACTGTCTAGGGCACCACCCCCCTTCCCTTTGTTGTAGTTCTATTTTAAAATAAAAGGTTTGGGACTAAGTAGCTTTACTGACATTTTCTGAGCATAATTCCTAGTAATTTAGTAAGCACCTTAAAAACTATGAATGAATTAGTGTAAATAACATTCTACTTGGTAGTAGAAAGTTTTGGAGAAGACAAGCTCTACCCTCAATTTTTTCAGAATTTGATCACATTCTGACCTACCAAGTGGGAACATCAATGATGACTCCTAGATATGGTACTTTCCTTTCCAGGCATTCCCCCAGGAACCTCACCCTATGGAGAACACACAGGTCTGCCAACACAAAGCAATTGATTTCAACCCACTCAGACTGAAGAAACAAAAACAGTTCAGCTTTGTTATAGCTCTTGGTTTGTTTTGCTGAGAGGGACTGTGCCACTGAAATAGTGTCCTATATAACCAGATAAGCAGGATTCTATAAAAAGTCCTACTAACCTATGTGATAGCAAGGAGGTATCATGAAGATGAGGTATCATGAAGATATGCAAGACTCTGACATTACTCTGATTTAACTGTTCTTTACTTCATCCTAATAGGGCCTATGGCATCTAGCACCACAGCTTTCCAAACTACACATCAAAAGTAACAGCTGTCATTTTTGAGCTAATCCTGGTGAGAGTCTTAAGAAGGCCACATTGTGCAAGGCCATACAAAACATTTCTGGACCCTCAACAAATGGAGACAACCACATGCTTGGTTTTACAGAGTCCCCAATTTTTAAAAAATGATTCAGAACGGCATGTAACTTTTCTGGAATATCTTTCCTCCTTTGTTTCTCATTTTCTCCAGACCTGAACAAAGTTTGCAAAAGAAAAAATAGTGTAAGTTTCTTAGCAGATTCACACTACAGTTTGTCACTGTTGGAAAATTCCTGTCTGATTTCACTAACCCCATATTAAAAACAAAGAAACATGAACTAAAGAGATCTGAGGTCTAGTCCATATCTGTGGCTAAATTAGCTTTGTAATCAAAGTATCTCACATTTCTACATCTCGGTTCTTCATCAGGAAAACGATGTAGCTAAACTACGTGATTTTTATGGTCTCTTCCAGCTCCAAAATGTTTTAGGTTTAGTGAAAGGCTCAGGATTTCCACTCTTGATTAGAATGCAGAAAGTTGCAAGACACCCTTACTCTCACTATAAAACATGATAAGCTGAATAAGCTACAAAATTGTATCTTTTTTTTAAACATCAGAAAGCTAAGGATGCAAAGAACTCTAAATAAATTCTAGAAAATGTCAAGCTCTTCATAAAACAAGAGACCATGGCTATTCTCATTTCTTGTAAAGTGGCAAAAAAACCAAGAGATCTTCTACTAACAGGACTAAAAAGAAACCAGCCAAAATGATAAATTTTAATGGCTACATGTGGATTCAGGTAACAGATTAGAATTCAGAGGAAGCCCAGTTACAAGCCCCACCTGCTAATTCTTCCCCATGGGTGTTCACTGAGTGCACAAGTCTGAAGCCAAGGCTGGAAAGCTGAGAGAAAATCTCATGAAGCATATGGGCCTGCACTGTGTACAAGACAGATGCCCTCTTAAGGTGGAGGTCAAGACAGGAAGTATGAGATAAACCCCTCCAAGGCACTCTGAGTGTATGGTAGATATTCTTCCTAAGAAAATGGGCAAAAACATGAGGTAAAGAAAACCTGAGGTGGTACTGGAAAGTGAATAAAATGTCCAAGCAATCCGAAGAGCTGGCAGCTGGGCCCAAAAGTAGAGAGCCCAAAGGTTCAGAAAGCTAACAGGGTAGAAATATGTGATGAGACAATGGACAAAAACTTTCCAAAACTGATAGAAGACATCAACTCACAGACCTGAAAGCTCAATGAACCACAAGCAGGATAAATACAAAGAAACCCATACTTGGGCAATCATAAACTGTTGAAAACTTGGGGTGGGAAGGGTGGAAGAGCAACTCAAAAGCAACTATGGAAAAGAGGAAAAGCATATACTAGGGAAAAACAATAGGAAGAATGGCTGATTTATCATCAGAAACAATGAAAGCCAGAAGACAACAGAACATCATCTTTCAAGTTCCAAAAGACATGATCAACCCAGAATTCTAAATCTAGGGAAACATACTTCAAAAATGACGAAACTGGGACTTCCCTGGTGGCACAGCAGTTAAGAATCCGCCTGCCAATGCAGAGGACATGGGTTTGATCCCTGACCGTGGAAGATCCCATATGCCTCAGAGCAACTAAGCCCGTGTGCCACAACTACTGAGTCTGCGCTCTTGAGCCCACGAGCCACAACTAACTTAAGCCCGCGTGGCTAGAGCCCGTGCTCTGCAACAAGAGAAGCCACCATAATGAGAGGTTCGCAAGAGTATCCCCCACTCCCCACAACTAGAGAAAGCTCACACACAGCAACAAAGACCCAATGCAGCCAATAAATAAATAAACAATTTTAATGATGAAATAAAATCATTTTCAAAGAGACAAGAACTTGTCTCCAACAGACTTTCACTACAAGAAATACTAAAAGAAGTTTGTTACAGTGAAGGAAAATAACACCAAACAGAACCCCAGATCTGCAGAAAGGATCAAAATCCCTAGAAAGGGCAAATAACTGGAAAAGACAAAAAGCCTTAAAAAAAAAAATCAATCTACATGTTTAAATGTCTTTAAGACACTATTGTTTAAAGCAAAAATAATAACTGTATTGGGGTTATAGCACACGTAGAAGTAAAACATAAAGAGCACAATGTGTTAGAAGGGGATAAACCAAATCATGCAGTTGTAAGGTTTGCAGTGTTAGTGAAGTAGTTTATATTATTCAAAATAGACTGTGATAAATAATGAAAGGCTCATGGGTCATCTTTAAACGCCTTCTCTCTTTTTGGTCATTATGTATACTTAATAACATGCCCATCAATGGGGAGTAAAGGGAAGGAAAAAGAGAGAGAATTAAGTAAATCAACAATTGTAAGTAATGATTTATTTTGCCAAGCAGTTTTTGTGTACTTTTACATCAGTAATAATACAAATACATTAACATTTAAATACCACAGATTCAGGACTTCCCTGGCAGTCCAGCAGTTAAGACTCCGACTCTGAGCCCCCAATGCAGGGGGCACCGGTTTGATCCCTGGTCAGGGAACTAAGATCCCGCATGCCACGTGGTGTGGTCAAAAATTAAAAAAAAAAAAAAGAGAGAGAACTTTAAAAATTACATTATGGGATACAGCTCAAAAGTTCCAACTTGAGAATACAAATAATATTATCTGCTACCTATATATCCTACATTATCAGCTTTTATAAAAGCAATTAATGAAAAATATTTGTTTATATTATAAAGGAAATCATAGCACTGAACATGAGAACAGAATTTTTTTAATACTTGAATTTTAAAAGAATAGAAGAAACAATAGCAAGCATAATAAGAATGTATTACATGTGAAGGATACTACTCTTACACTACATCCTCCTAACAACATTGCAAAATGGGTCCTAAGATCTTTAGAGAATTTAAATAATGCATTAAAAATCACACATCAGTGACAGCCAGAATTTGAACCTCAGGTTTCAAACCAAAGCCCACAATCGTCTCTCAAATAATAACGTAATTCACTGACAAGTACACTACACATTCCCTCCCAACCCTTTAGTAGGAGAGTATATTTCTTATAGGCAGAACATTCTTCTGCATAATCAAAATATAATCATCAAAGTCAGGAAATTAACACTGGCATAGTACTACTACCTAACACTCAGATCCCATTTAATAAAGTTTTTGCAATTGTACCAATAATGTACTTGAGAGCTAAAAAAAACCCAGTTCAAAATCACATTACAACGACTACAATGCAATCTTTAATGAATGAAAAACAAACATTTTACATAGTGCACAAAAATTTACTGAGCATTTGCCACGTGTCAGACACTGTTTCCTGATACAGTGAATAATAAGACAGTTAAGGTTCTTCTGCTTCTAAAGAGTTTACATTCTAGTGAGGGAAGACTAACAAGCAAACATAACTTCAGGTTTGGCCAAGTGCTATGACTGGGTGGCTTGGAAATGGCTATCTAAGGAGCTGAAGCCTGAATAATAAGATGGAACCAGTATTGCTAAGAGATGGGAAAAGAGTGTTCCAAACAGAGGGAAAAGGAAATACAACCTAGAGCAGGACATAACTTGGTATTTTGGAGGGAAAGAAAAGATGCCAGTGTAGTGACAGTGTCCTAAGCAAAGGGAGCAGAGACTGATGCAAACACATGAGGCAGGATTCTGAATTTTATAACTAACAAAGCTACTGAAGGATTTTAAGCAGACAACTGGCATGGTTTCATTTCCATTTTTAAAAGATGATTCTTGCTACTGGGAGGAGAATGCACTGAAGAAGATGGTCAAGTGAAAGCAGAGACTAGTTAAAAGCTATTTCAGTAGGCCACATGAGATGATGGCGACTGAGAATAGGCTGGTAGAAATGAAGATGAAAAACGGGACAAATCCAAATGATATTTTGGAGACTAGGAAAACTTGGTAGGTTAGATACAGTGGATAAAGGGAAAAATAGGATTTAAGGATAACTCCTAGGTGAGAATTACTGATGGGGAAGACTTGGAAAACAATATGAGAGAAAGAGGTCTATTTTGGATATATTAAGTCTATTTAGGTGGGAAGGCTAAACCAAAAATATACATTTGAGAATTATTCACATTTAAGTAGTATTTTAACAACTCAACTGAATGAGACCACCTATGGAAAGAATCAAGAGAAGGGGGGAAAGTCCAGGATTAACCTCTGGGATATGCCAATACTTAGGTGAGAAGAGAGAAGCCTGTAAAAAAAAGTATGACAAGGTGTGAGGTCGAAGGAAAAATGAGAAAATGTGTCCCATAAACTAAGAGAAGCAGGTGAACAGGCAGAAAACTGTGGTCAACAATACTGAATGCTGCTACAAGATCCTTTAAGGTGGAATTGCTAAATGGGTATCACTGGTAACCTTGACTAGAGTGCTTTCAGTGGTGAGATGATGACAGAAATCAGTCTGGAGCTGAAGAGCAAAAGTGGAGAGAGCACACAAAGACAGTTCTTGAAAATCTGCTTGAAAGAGGATCAGAGAAATGAGGCAGTAGCTAGAGAAGAACATGGACTCAGAGGAGGTTTTATCAGAGATTTCTATTCTATATCTGCACTGTCGAATACAGAAGCCAACAGCTACACACGGCTACCAAGCAACTGAAATGTAGCTAGCTAGCATGACTGAGGAACTGAATTTTTAAAAACTAATTTCTGTTTAAATAGCCACATGTGGCTTAGTGGCTATATTGGACAGCATAGCTCTGGAGCACACTTGTATACTAATAAAGATGGCCCAAAAGAAAGGGCAAAATTCTTGATGCAGGCAAGAAATGTGACCTTAAGAAGTCAAGAGAAGGAATCCAGAGCACAAGTGGAGGAGTATACAAGGGATATAACATGAATGAAACAAGCATGAAATCATGTAATCCGTGGGAACCACCAAGACCTAAAATCAGAATATGCATTAAGTTTGGTTGGAATCTTAAACATAAGACTAAATACAGAAGGCTATAAAAAGCTAAGCACAAGGGGAAGGGAAGGTAATTCAAATTTACTATCTATTAAGTGCCAGGCATTTTCTAAGTGACAAGCTATTTCTGTTACTCAGAACCAATCTCATTTTACAAACAAGCACTTTTGCTCCGAGAGGTAAAGCAAGTTCACTGAAATCACACTTGAAGTAAATGTCAAGATTTGGACACAGGCCATCCTGACTTACTCTAGGGTTAGAATCTTCCACAGCATAAGGTGGGAGGTTAAGAACCACTCAATGCTTCTATGCCTGGAAATAACAAATGGCAGATCAATCTAGCAGCTATCAAGAAGTGCCAAAAAGCTTGGAGGTACTTGGCCAGAGGCAAAACTGTCCCCTCAATGCTATCTGCAAGGTAATTAAAGAACATTTACTTAACATGTTATTTTTTATATTTTTAAATCCAAGTGACAATATCTTTATTGAGACAAACAGGAAAATGTATATTCCTGCAACTTTGATTATCTACATTACTGAACACAGGAGTATCAATCAGAAAATTGACATTGCTTTATAATTACTAAAATAATTAGTACGGACGCATATTAGGAAAGCAGGTAGTTAGAAACCTATTATCTCTCCAGTTTGTAAATGAAGAGGGAAATTATTAAATTAAGCCTAATCAGTTATTAAATTACAGCTTGGATTATTTTAAACTTAGTGTGGGCAAAGATCACCTAAATCTGTGCTGTCCAATATGGTAGCCAATGACTTCATACATCTAGTTAAGTATAAATTAATTAAAATTACCGGGCTTTCCCTGGTAGCAGAGTGGTTAAGGATCCGCCTGCCAATGCAGAGGACATGGGTTCGATCCCTGGTCAGGGAAGATCCCACATGCTGTAGAGCAACTAAGCCTGCGAGCCACAACTACTGAGCCCAAGTGCTGCAACTGCTGAAGCCCGTGTGCCTAGAGCCCATGCTCTGCAACAAGAGAAGCCACAGCAATGAGAAGCCTGCGCACCAAAACGAAGAGTAGCCCCTGCTCTCCACAACTAGAGAAAGCCCGCACACAGCAACAAAGACCCAATGCAGCCAATAAATAAAAATAAATTAATTTTTAAAAATTACATAATATTAAAAATTCAGTTCCTCAGGTGCACCAGCCACCTGTCAAATGCTAAATAGTCACATATGGCTAATGGTTATCTCATTGGACAGCACAGAATAAAGCACTTCCATCATCACAGAAAATCCTATTGGACAGTGATTAGATCCTCAATCTTCCTTTTGACTTTTCTTCAGCAGGGCCAATGGAAAGAGCAACTCAGAAAACCTGAGTTTTCCAACAAATCAGTCACTAACCAGCTGAGCAACTCATGTATGCATCACTTAGCAGTGCTTCCAGAAATGAACGTGCATTTTAATCATCTGAGAATCTAGTTAAACTGTAGGTTCTAACTCTTGAGATGGGGTCAACAGTCTGCACTTTCAACAAATTCCCAGGTGCTGCTAATACTGCTGGTCCAGAAATCACCCTGTGGGTACCAAGGTCTTAGATCTCTCTGGGCCTCAGTTTCTTTAACTGTCAAATGATGTACCTGGGGGAAGATCATGTCCATGACTCCTCCGTAAAAGCTGACATTTTATACTTTTATGGTTGTACAGAATTAAATGCACATAAATGTCTCACACTCTGAAGAGGCAGTCTCTTCCCTGAAGTAATTGCTAGGATTCTAACAAACAATTTTTGTGATACCATTTTTCCCATTTAAAAAAAAAAAATCAACTTTAAATGAAAATCAATGGGAAAATGTGATTCACTACAATCTCTGCACAACTTTTCAGAAATGGATTTAAAAGGCTGACATGTAAGACAAATCTTTTAAAAACTATCAGAGGGATACACTATATTTTCCAAATATGCAGTTCATGGAAGAAAAAACAACGGTGGATTCAGCCCACACCACTGTTACTTTAAATGCATCACCTCCACATGAAAAGCAACTCCCAGGCGAAAAAAAAAACAGTAACTACAATAACATTATTGTTTTTGTAAAGTCTCAGCCAGGACTCTGAGCAATAAAACCGACCAAAATCCCCATACCTCTAGCAGGCTGTGGAGCGACCTAACAGTCCACAACACAAGCTGAAGATGGTGACAGCGGGAAGCCAAATATGCTACAAAGGATTTACTTTTGAGGCATCTTTTAACAAGGGCCCTAGAGCAA
Organism: Hippopotamus amphibius kiboko; assembly: GCF_030028045.1. Taxonomy (NCBI): domain Eukaryota; kingdom Metazoa; phylum Chordata; class Mammalia; order Artiodactyla; family Hippopotamidae; genus Hippopotamus; species Hippopotamus amphibius. The sequence continues at coordinate 194,455,233 of NC_080187.1, read as the reverse complement.
CATGCAATTCAAGTGGGCAATGCAAACAAGGAACTGGATAGCAGTGGTGAAGCTCCTCGTTTCATGAAGCAATACCTCATAGAAAGGAGACAGACTAATATACCCAGTTCATTTATAAATTCTGAATTAAGCATGACAGGTAATTACCTATATTCTTAAAACACACACACACTGGAAATACATGTTCAACCTCTAAATGATAGGATGCTTTGAAAACATATATTTGTATTTTTATATTTCCTTTAGTAGGAAATACAGTTTAAAGTTTGAATTAAACTTTACTAAAGTTCCTCTGTATAAATCATGCAATGTTCTTCCAAAAATCTCTGCAAAGATATGATTTACATTAATACACTTTACTGCCCACAAAACCCTTCAAATAAATCACTGAGAATTTAAATAGTATATACAAGAAAAACCTAGGAGTGGGGAGTTTTTTCTTCTCACTTTTAAAACAAACTGCTATTCTCAATTTTTTTTCCTCAGTCTTATTTTAAGCCAACCTGCTAAACAATGGCTTTCTACAAGTCAAAATATTTTATTACCAAATTTCAACGTAAGTCCTAAATTTGGAACTGTACATTCGGCTTATCTTAGAAAAAGACTGATGAAAAAATAGTGCGTATAACAATACCTATTCTAAGCTGTCTTTATTAAAACAGCAAATTCATATAGATCAGAAGAAAGCCCTATATATAATTCCATCAGAGTGAAAGGCTCATGTTCAGAGCTTTATCTGATTAAACACTGCTGTGCTTTTATAACACTTATTTAACCTACAGTAATTTCTAGATATTATAGATAAGTTTTACATTACCAATGAAAACAAAAGGTTAATTTCTATCCATACCATAAAAGTACTATCTGTCCTTTATAAATGATCCATAAAAAACCTCTCTCAATAATAACTAAGGAACTGCTAGTATCAAATATTTAATTGCAGCAACTGACCAGCAATTAATTTCACCTTTCCTCTCCACAAACGTTACAAAATTCCACCTGTAGGATATATGATATCCTTTTAAAATGCAATTTAAGAAGCCATTACTTTTTAAAAAAAACTGTGGCTCCTCTATGAGAGAGAGAATTACAATGTGGACAGGAGCATTTTAGCCTATCATTTAAAAAAATACAGTGTATTAAAAAAAAGGGCCACGTAGCAGTCCGTGGGCAGGATGAGTCATCATCCAACTCAAAACTTGCAGCACTTCTAAGCTTCCTCCTACCCGACCCCATCCCCTTCAGCAATGTACCCTGAGTCAGCAAACCTTACTAGTTTGTCAGTTATGAATCCTCACGATGCTTAAATGAACTTATGCAAGATGCTGCCACACTCTTAGTACTAACATTTGTCATTAGAACACGTGCTTTTTCTATTGCAAAATCAACTGACCTTCAATCTTCTCTGGATTCTTTATTACAGAAAGTAGCAAACACTTTCAATCCTCTTTTGCAAGTAAATGAACTGCAAAATATGGTCACATATAAAGGTTTTTCTAAATAATTCTCCATTTCCCAGAGCTTTTTTCTGAACAGTAATACTTAGGTGATTAAAACATATCCTGCTCAAAACTGGCATATTTCCTAGATGACTGCAAAATTACCGAATTTAGGACACCAATAAGTAACTTTACAAGTTTCACAAGGCAATTCTTATTAAGTGACGTAACACATATATATGAAAGGACTCTACGCTCCGTGGCACATAGTAAGCCCTTCATAAACATGTTTTAACTACCAGTTAAAGAAATGTAAAGTCTCTGCCACCCAATTAGAAATTATATCTCAAACATAAATATCTGACATTTCTAAGAAGAAACTCTAGAGGCAGTTCCCTTTCAGGGCCCAGTCTTGTTTGGTCCCTTCATTTTTCTAGTCAAGAATACTCTTTCCATCTCAGTTTCCCAACGTTAAAAAGAGAGGATGTGTCCAATAAGAACTTTAAAAAATAACAAGGCTAGACGAATCAAACATTCAGAAAACTACTCTGAAGCTGTTTTCGTTCCATTTTTGTCCCGTTAATTTTTCTTTCCCTTGACAAATCATCTTGTATCTGTAAAACAGTTAATACTCAGACTGACTTTAGGGGGCATTTTTAGCATTGAAGAAAAGAACATGAATTTTGCTGCAAAAGCAGTAGGTTTCTAATTCCACCTCACTATTTTCCCTTTACTGGACCTTTTCCAATGAGCGAGCAAAGGAAAAAATAAAACCGGAAAGGAATCAAAAAGATCCTGCTTTGAAGCGCTCCTATATAACACCTGAACCAGTCTTACTAAGCCAAGGAACAAAAGGCGGCCCCAACATCCTTACTTTTCAAAGCACCTCACCAAGTCAGAGGAAAATGCACAGCGCAGCGAGGAGGCCCCCTTTCAGGGAACTGATAAAACAAGTTTTCATCTGGGGACTTTCACGGACCACCATCGCTCCATGTCCCGAACGCAGCTCAGGCAAGGCTGTGTAGTCGAGGGGAAGGAAGTTAGGAATTACGGTTCGGACGACTTCTTCTGTACCTCCTTTACGACCAGACTCAACTCGGGCAGAAGACTTCAGGGCGCCGAGCCCAGCCGGGGGAGCGGCTCGCTACGCAATTTGCCGAGCGCAGTGGAGACTTTGCCCGGCCGGAGTCAGCTGAGGCCGAGTCACCCGAGCGCGATGGGGGAGGAGGCGCGGGAGCATTTCGAAAGGCGGCGTGCCAGGAAGGCGAGACTCCGCGCCACCTCCCGCTACCGGGGCGGGCCGCCCCTCCCGGCCGCCGCCGCCGCCGCCCCGCGCCCGCCGGCCGGGCCGGGCTTCGAACCCGCGGAGCCGGGCGCGGGCGGCGGAGCTGCAGCCGGCGAGCGGGGCCCCGGGGCCGGCGCGCGGACAGCGGCGGCCCGGCCCGGCCCGGCCCCGAGGCCGGCGAGGGGCGTGCCGGGTGGGAGGGGCGCGCCGGCCGCTCTGCCTGCCCCACGCGGGGACCCCGGCCCGCCGCCCGCTGGCCCGCGCGGGGACGCGCCGGCCAGGCCCGAGCGGGCGAGCCGGCGGGCGGGCCGGGGGCGGGCGGGAGACGGAACAAAAGCGCCTTTGTTGAGCGGCGGCCGCCGGAGGGTCACACACAATGGAGGAGGGAGCCGGCTCCACCGCCGCCGCCGCCGCCGCCGGGCCCGCCGCGGCGCCCTCCCGAGCCGCCCGGCCGGCGCGCCCCGCACACGTACACACACACACTCACGGGACTTCTCCGACTCATCGAGGGAGTGCGGGGCCCGCGGACAGCCCCCAGTGTCGGCTCAGGTCTCCGGCTGTGCTGGCGGCAGCGGCGTCTCCGAGGCTCTCGCTTTGCCGCAGTCGCCGCCATGTAACCCCGACCCGCGAGAGAGGGCGAGGAAGAGGGGGCGCGGCCTCCCGGAGCCACGCCCCCTCACGTCACAGGCTCACTCCACGGGTGCCCCCGCCCCCGCCCCCGCCCGGCCCCGCGCGCAGGCACGCGCCGGAATTTCCAACGCCCGTGACTGGGCTCGGCGCGCCGCGGGGGCGGTGGGAGAGGCACGCGGGCTAGTCAGGCGGCTCAGGTTGGGTGGGCTAGGCTGGGCCGGGCCGGGCAGAGGGGCTGGCGAAGAGGTGAACGGACGGGCCCTCTTTGCTCTACTTGCCCCAGCGTTAGAACACGAAGTGACCAAACTCTTTGCGAGCGTTTACCGCGCCCCTACTACGTGCAAGGCGCTGGACAACCTGGAGGAATAGGCCTTCGTCCCCTGTCCTCGGGGAACTAGGAGGCTGGACCTGAAGATGGATGGGCTAGAAAGCAACAGCCAGGGAACAAGGCAAATAGCGTTAAAGGTCAAGTGCTAAGGAAGGCTTCTAAATGAGGTTGGCCACTGGTGACCTTTCAGCTAAATGAGGAGCAGTCCATGAAACCAGAGGAGGTGAGAGGGTGGCTGTTCCTGGAACAGAATGAGCAAAGACAGGGAAGAGGAGAGCACCTGGCTGGTTGCAGGAACTGGGACCAGGCCAGTCTGAGGGAAGTGTAGAATTTGAGCAGGGGTGTACTGTGAGACAAGTGGGAAACGTAGATTGGTGCCTCCTTGGGCCCACTTGGACGAAACTCAAGCTTATTTATCATGGCTTATTGAACCCAAGAAGCCTTCCAGTGTTTATGTGAAATGAATGTAGGTATTTATGAAATTAGAGACGCAGGTCAACATATTTTTTCAATGACTTAATCACCATTCCTGATGAAAACCAAACGTTTGGCAATTCTTTATCCATTACTATGCGCATCCTCAAGCTTCAAGCACCAGGCGAAAACCACTTCAAAGATCACATAGTGGCTTGAAGTTAAGTGGTTGGGATGGAGTTTGAATGTTTTCCATTTTTTATATTTAAAACAGTACCATCTGAATACCAGGTGTAGAGGGCACAGTGAGTAGATAAAACCAAGAGAAAGGGGAGGGTTGTCCTAACCACAGAATTTCTTATTTCTGGATGCAGCCTTTCTGCAACAAGAGCTCCTTTGCTGTAACCATTATACATCCCTGCTGTCCCTGCTTTAGGCTCCCTTGGGATTCCTAAGACATCTTTCCTCCCCCATCCATCAATGTTTGATAACCAGGAGGAGGGGAGTAGAGAATAAATAATAAACACTGTGCATTCCCTCAAGGAGCTTATAATGTGTCAGCTCCTAACTTCCATCAAAGACCACCAAAATAACCTGTTGATCGAGCAAAGCCAAATTTATTCCTTACAGAAGAGATATGGAGTCTCAGTAGCAACTCAAAGAAGGAGGTCAAGAGTAGGATAGTTTCAGAGGATCAGGATTAGTTTAAGACCGGTCTTTCAACGAAAGCATGATTGAGATAGGACTAAATTTGTGATATAATCTTTCAGGATTAGCAGGCACAGGGAGGGGAGGGTTTTGAAGCACAACTAGAAAAGTCAACAATTGTTTGATAAACCCAAGAGTAATCTTGTTGAGGAGGGGCTGTTTACCCTGATGAAGGCTAGGTCCTTGTAATCTGTTGTTCAGTTAAATGGATTTTGAGGAAGTTCTTGAAACTGCAATAAAGATACTTGCAACTTCATCTTTTGGAGCAAGAATTTCTTGGAATTAAAGTCATGTTTATGCAGATGTTGCGGTTGTAAAGTCACTTTAAGGTGATGGGTTTTAGTTCTTAATCCTATTGTGTGGCTGTAAATAGTTTAAGTTCTCATAGTTTTTCAAACTGCCATGCATAGTGAAATCATTTTGGTCTATTATGATCTGCATTCTTTCTCAATGAAATAGAGAAAAACAAAACAACTAGAGAGCATAGCCTATAACAAAGGGTAAACATTGTTCTGTGAAACTTTTGGTTATGTATCATATTCCAGCAAATCTAAAATGTCATCAATTATGACACATCATTATTTTATGTACTATTAAGAAAGTGAAAACTATCAAAATAATGATACCCTATTGCTACATCTTGATCTCAGAGATACTAAAAGGGAGGAAGTACTTATTAAAATTGATGAACTATAAGGTATCTATAAATGTGCCAATTGGATCACAGTGGCACTATTTATTGCTCATTATTGCTGTAAGCTATGTTATTGTTAAAAAAGAGCTTGAAAACCACTGTTGTAGTGAGAGAATGCAGGAAAGGAACAAGTAGAGTACACTATAAGGCAGCTTGAGATGAGTGCTTCCTGAGCAGAGATGCAAATTACCTGCTCTTGTTGGAAGGAACAATTGATAAGGACTGGGGACATCAAGAAAGTTTCAACCAGAAGACAGAGTATTTGAGCTGGGCTTGATTCCATCAGGAAGTATGAGGAAAAAGAAATTTCAGGATGAGAGGGCAGAGTATTATACAAAGGCATGAATGTGCCGAGCACACTTTGGTAAAAAGTCTGACAGGCCTGGGGGAATGAAGGCAAGTTAGCACCAGACTGAGGCCTTATTTGGATGCCAGAACTTTTGGGTTTATGCTAACGGCAGAAGGAGAGGAATTTAGATGATTCAACTAGTATTTTAGAACGGTAATTCTGCTAAGAATGGGAAGAGTAGCTTAGATGAGCAAGAGGTTGGCAACAGGAAGAGGGCAGCAGGATCTATTGTTTTCTGCTCTGCATCACCTGCTTTACTCTGGTACCAATACTCTGATGTCCTTTAAGGAGCCACCCTTTCTTGTATAAGTCAGAATTCTTTTTGTAATAGTGACAGAAAACCCAATCCAAATTCTGGTTTAAGCATGAGAGAAAGAGAGAGAGAGAGAATGTGTCTCTAATTGGGCACAGAAAGGGGATGACAATACAGTGATATTCTTGGAGCCAGATCAACTGGACTTGATGAGGGGAAAGCCTTGAGTCACCCAGTTGCTTCCATTTTGCCTATTTGAGTTTAAATTCCCTCATTAGGCTACTTGTTTTATCTTTTTCCATTTTGACTGCCATCTTCCTATGAAAATAAACTGTTAATATCTTGATTTTCAAGATGGAGGGGAAAGTGTGGAATTTTTTTTTTTTTTTGGCACACGGGCTTAGTTGCTCCGCGGCATGTGGGATCTTCCTGGAGCTGGGATCGAACCCGTGACCTCTGCATTGTCAGGCGGATTCTTAACCACTGCACCACCTAGGAAGCCCCAAAGTGTGGATTTTAGAAATAAGACCACTAAGCTTGATGCCAATTCCTGGAAATGTTTTAATGTAAATCATTGAACACGATAGGTTAGGGAAAATGTAACAGTAAATAGGAGTCATCATGGATTCTTTTCAAGTAAATCATGACAAAAAAATACCACTTCCTTTCTTGATAGGATTATTATATTACTAAACAAAGATGTTGGTCATTTCAAAAAGTCAAGACACTTTTGTGGATAAGATTGAGAAATATGGGTTTAGATAATTGCAGAGAAATGTTGATTCAAAGAGTGCTAATTACGGGAGTGACATTAATCTTGAGGCCTCAAGTTCTCAAGAAAAATAATACAGATTTGTCCTCCATTGTCCAGACCTGAGCAACATTTTTATCGATGTTTTGAGTTAAAATATCAAATTTGAGGAAGATACAGAACTCAGATCATAATATGATGGCAGAATAGTTATTCAAAATCATGATTTTTTTTTTAAGAAGACATTTGGATGGGGAGGGTGGGGGGGAGTCAAGGGAGGGAGGGAATACAGGGATATGTGTATAAATACAGATGATTGACCTTGGTGTACCTCAAAAACTGGTACAAGAGTGTAAAGCAATTATATTCCAATAAAAAAAAGACATGCAAAATATAAAGTATAGTATCTTTGTTCAGAAAAATTATTTGAAAGGGGCCAGGTTTTGGGAAACAGCTTGACCTGATAATGTGACTATAAGTTACAGATATTCATGTAGTGTGAGCTGTCACCAAAAATCTAACAAAATGTTGACTGTGTTAATGCAAAACAGCATTCAACTCACAGGGCCACCAGACCTATGCTATTCAGCTCAGGATTTCTGAACTCATGTGTTCAAATATAGATACCACATAAAGAGAGCTACCTTGCATAACAAATCAGAATTCATTAGGAAGAGACATCCAGGAAGAGTGTGGAAACCATTTTTCTTTGAAGAAAGGATGAAGGAATTGGTCTGCTTAACTGCAGAAAAGCAATCTGCTAAAGGGTTGTTATGCAGAGAAGAGAGTAGATTTATTCCATGTTGCACTGGAGTCCGGATCTAAGACCATCAGGAGAGCCATTACAGAGAGAAAGATTTTGGCTTAGCATAAGAAAGGACAGTTTTGGATATTGGAACTGAGCCACAGTGAACAGGACCTCCTGGTGAAGTGAGCTGTATATCACTAGAAGCATTCAATCAGAAAACAATGGCCACCTGTCAGGGATGCTATAAAAGGAATTGCTGGGGGAGGAGGGGCCTGCAGAGAGGTGATAATATCCAGGATCTTCTCTAACTATTGATAGAAGCTTCTATGTGTCAATGTTTATACTCTTAATTTAAAATGATTGCTTTCCTAGACATGGTTTCTAAAAGAACACATTGTAATTTGACTTGTAACAAAACAACTTTCCCCTGAAGAAATTCACTGCCAAGTACAGTTGATTTTTGTTGTTTGTGGTAGTGATGTTCTGTAAGGTCACTTCGAACACTGAATTAGTGACTGCTGAACCATTGCTTCTAAGGGAAATACAGGATTAGTTTCCTGCAAGCCTCTGGTCACATTTTCACCAACCAGTCAGTACATAACCTTGTTTTATGTGTGTTTCTATTTAAAGACATCTTATTTAATATATGTTGTTGATTCATTAACATTGAACTATGGCCAACAGCGCTGTAACTCATGCTGAATGAAGCTTATCTAATATATTTTCTCCTAAAGGCATATCACAGCTTTCTTAAATTTATAGCCAGCATATCAGTACTGTGCTTGGGGGCCATTTTAAACACCTAAGTCACCATCAAAAAAGCAAAACGTGCAAAAAAGCATGGTGCTAAATAGACCACAGAAAGGACATTTGTTTATAGTATGAGAGTTGAAACAAGAAGGCAGTGTTGCCTCATTCAACTTCAATGGGATCATGTACACAGGGCAAAAATTTTTTCACCACTCTGCATGTCTGAAAATGCTGTATTGATTTAGGGGTTGCAAATAAATTATAGCAAGTAGGCAAATTCACAAGCAATCTGCAAAAAATGAGGATTGACTGTCGTTAAAGATTATGAAGAGAATGTTTTCAGCCAAGATCCACTGAAGCTGTATATAAAGTTCAGTGAGAGGCAGATCACATGAATGTTTTTTGAAGTGAGAGACATCTGTAAATGAAGAGCAAGGGTCCTACATTTAACTTGATGGGGCAACAAAGAGCTTACTACTTGGAAGAATGGTAATAGCATTTATCAAGTAACCTGTTTCAGGTAAATGCCTTATAAACATTATTTCATCCTCTTAGGCCATGTTAAATTGGATTTTATAGAAAAGCTGCAATAAACTACTTATATTTTTTAGGCAAAGTCTGGCTTTCCTCATAACAAAATCTCTGAAACAATCTTTATACTTACTTTTTGAATAATGGCTATACAACTAAATACTTAAATGTACTGGGAAATACCTATTGGGGTGATTTTACGAAAAGAGCAAATAATCAAAGGATCCTCCCTGCAATTTATCTGCCTTGGAAGCCAGTATTTTCTGGAAGTGGGATAAATTTGTAGAAATGGTAGAATTAAAATGACTAATACAATAGTTCCTCCCCCCCCACCCCCCCCACCCCCCACCCCCCCGCCCCAGCCACGCACACTTTTTAAGAGGAGCAGAGAGATGGTGACACTCTTGGCTTTAGGGAAATTTGGTCCAAGGATTTTCTTATTTACACTCTGTCCATTCTCCTCCTATCTTGAGAGCCCTGTTAGCCTGAGGAGAACAGATGCTCCTGAGTTCTGGAGATAGTCCATATTTTTGAAACTTGGACTCTTGAGACCACAAAGTCTTCTCTAAACATCCTCAGTTTTTGAGAACGACCTGGGCCTCCAGCACATGACCAATGCAAATAAAAGATTAGACAAGGTGTCCCTCAGCCCATCCACAGAGTGATAAATATTTTGAATTGTGGGGACAAAGCAGCTTTCAGTACACAAGGTCATTCCCCTCCTTTCTGCACTCTAAAATAGTCAAGCTATCCGTCATTTGGGGAAAAAGGTAATCACTATCCGTATCTCTAAGTAAACAATGCTGAAGATGTGTTTACCTTGGTCATTCTGGGTGCTCCAGTTATCAACTACTACATAATATGGTTTGTAGGCCTACCTTCCACAATCCCATCTCCTCCCATGTGACATATCTTGCCAGCTGGCAGTTACCACCCCTGGAAGAAGCTTCCCTGAAAATGCCATCCCCAGAAGCCAGTACCCACCTCTGGAGCGTTGACTGAAACCTTCACTGTTTCTAGCAATACCCTAGGAGTGGTGTTCTGAAAGGAAAATGGCCAGGTCCTCAGCAGGCCCAAGATCCATCTACCCATCCTGGCTAATTCTATCCCTGTGAATTCACACCCCAGGCTACCACAGACCTCCCCCACCTTTGGCCTCCACCCCATCCCATATCCAGGGCATTATGCAGGAGCACACACTCAGAAAGACCCCATGCTTAGTTTAATACTCTCCTATTGCCATCTTGAAATTCCTAATAAGTTTATCTTTGAACTCATGTTTTGTAGTGCAGTTGGATGGGACAGTGGAACATGCACGTGAGCAGGAGATAGATATAATGCATGTCCTCTGTTCCCTGCCACACCATTCACATATAGCTTTCTCAGTGTCCCGTGAGCACAGAATTTTGGTAGATGCCCAATGCGTTGGAGTTCAGTGAAACAAAGCAAGTAAGTACAAGGTGTGTTACATCTACAGCTGAGTGAGTGCGGGTGCTGATAGATCTGAGAGGCCATGCTTTCCATTGGAACCAGAACTTGCTTCAAATGCAGAAAGGAGGCACTGGCATTCTAGGAAACACAAAAGATCAAGGAACCCTATTGTATCCTTTCTTGGGTTATTTCCCCATATTAGGCAATGGCCTAGACCGAAAACATTTCTTTTGTCCTTTCAGCCTTTTCTTACTCCTCAATAAGTTAAAGGTAGAGTGTTGGTCAAATGTGTGTATCAAGAAGTGAAATAATAATGGTTAAGTTAGTTTTCTGCAGTGTTTTACACTGCTCTGGTGAGAACAAAATATATATGGATGTTGGAGCTGCAACATAGAAACTGTGTCATTTTGGTGACTTCACATAGGAGTTAAATACTCATATTTGTATTTTGAACTATATTTGCATCTTATAATATAAAAATTAATTATAAAATTCATGCTGACAACTTAAATTTTTAATTTTTTCTTACTTAGAATATTAGTTATAATTATTGACTACCTAAATTAAACAGCGTAAGTCAAGAGAAAGAGACCAGAAGAAAGGGAAAAGGCTTTATATTTAATACCTTTAGCTCCTTACTTTTTTTTTTACTTTTTGAATAAGAGGCCCCAGAAATCATGTAGCCAGCTTTGAACCCCCCACTCCCCAAAAGAGTCGCAACAGCCCTACCCTGGAGAAGGTGGTTCAGGGAAAGCCTCCACAGCTGCCCCCACCCTCTTCACTGACAGAGCAGGAGAGGTGAGAGAGTATCTTAGCCAGGGATCCAAGGCTACTGCAGTCTGCAGCGGCCCACACACAGAGGCTGCATTTCCTGGAGTAAACACACTGGCTTCTACTCATGGAGGTAGGAAGTAGGGGAGGAAGGAAGTCCTTGTTCTGCCTTGGAGCACATTTTCCCATGGAAATAATGTTGTAGGTCCCAATTCTCATCCTCTCAATGCTGAGCTGCTTGTGAGGTAAATGGGCTTCTGAGAGTTGGCCTGAGAACCTAACCAGTATTTGTGACATTGTTTCTCTGGGGAAAATGCCTTTGCAGTTTGAAACAAGTAAGTTAGAAATCAACTTTTGGGAACAGAAGGCAGTCATACAGGGACTATCTATATTTTCCTAACTCAGAAGCAATGCTGAGAACACAGAGAAGGACAGTGCTGTAAGAGCTAGATAAACAACTAAACCTTAATGAGAAGGTCATTAATAGTAATAACTTCACTTTATCCTCTGGGTGGTATGAAGAGTCCAATCCTTCAGATCTGCAGCTTGAAGAACTTGATTGCAGGTTCACCATGGTTGATTGGTCTCTAGCAACCAACACATATCAACCAAACCCAAGAGACTGCACTGTAAACCAGATGTTAATTCATAAAGAACACAAGAAAAGCTGTGCTGAGTTGGACTAAAGATTCATCCAGTCTGGTATTCTCTGACAATGATCGTGAACTTCTATGTTTTATTCACTCTAAACTCTAGTGTGGAGGATAGTGTCTACGTATAGTGTCCTCCCAATAAAATGTTTGTTGAAAATGAAGTGGTTTTGAATATTATAATTGCCCTCTATGACATAAACTTCAGAAAGGTAAATAAGAATTTCCTCCAAATATCCACTTATTTACTCCTATTTTTACAACAACTTTCTTCTTGGAGAATCTGATTATTTTAGTTGCTCTTTTCTCTGAACTGGTATATTGACTGGACTCTTTTTTTTTAAGGTTTTGGGGCAGAATTAGATGCTTGACACCAGGGATAGCTTCATCATATGACAAAACAGCGCTTTCAGGTTTGTATTCCACAATTTTAGTAAGGAGGCTAAGAATGTGGAAATTATTGTTATATGACTTTAGGACACAGTCAACAATAACTCATGTTTCTCTTTCTTGAAATAAAACATAGCTCCAAGCTCATCTTCTTTCAAGTGTCCTTCAGACTAACAGCCTAAATGCATTACCCAACATCAGTATAGAATGAAACTCATTTGCCATACTTCTGTCCACTCACATAGCTTTGTGCAGTTTAACTTTACTTCAATTTAGATTGATCTGCTTGGTGTTTACTACTCTGGAGAGCTTAAGGACACCTCAGCCTAGTGACTTTTCTTATACGAGCCCACTTTGAAACAGTCAATGAAAGTTTTAAGGAAGTTCCCTAGCAGTAATCCTTGAGGACTCCACTCTGAAATCAGAAAAATCCATCTGGTGTTCTGGCACCAGCAGTGGTCAGCAGACCTGGGTACTGGCTCCAGTTCTGCCACTTATTAGTTGTCAGCATCCAGGCAAGTCATTTCATCCTATCATTAAAATGCCTCTCCTCCCTTGCAGGTTTGTTCCAAGGATAATGTGTGTGAAAGCACTCTGAAAATGCTAAACGATTGTATAAATAAGGGGTGCTATTAATATCTCCACCCAGAAGCTTGCCTGTTTAAACCATGGTTTCCTGAAGTTAAGCCAGCTCTCTCTTCTTTCATTCAATTCATTCCACAGATATTCTTCAAGTGCCTACTTTACCCAAGATAGAACTTTGTCCCCATTTTCTGAGTAACTTAGTTGGGTAGGGCTTGTCTTCAACATTTAGTATGTAAATTGGTTAAAAAAAAAAAAAACTTTGTAAAAAATGCAGCTTTCACTGTTTCTATGCTTCAAAGAACTGTGGTCAAATAGTGAAACATGAGACATGCCGTAGCATGCTACAAAGGTAGAAGGCCAGAAGAGTCTCTGCCTGCATCTCCCACAGAAAACAGGAGTGTCTTCTATGCAGCCCAGGAGAGACGAAGGGAAAGTTCAGACAGGATACAGTGAGAGGAGGATGAGGAGGAACTGTATATAACCTCTCAGATTCCAACAATCAGTATTATGAGAAATAGATTTACTTACGTGAAAGCAGTTTATGGAAATCTCCTTTAATTTAGCTGGTGATCCATTCAGCAAAGAAACATTTCTTCCAGTTTTAGAAGCTTCTGAAGGTTTATAAATACCATTTCCAAGGGAAAAAAAAGGCAAATGATTCTTGGGGAAGAGGGAAAAAGACAGATTTTTAAAAAATGATTTAGCTGTACAGCAGGTTATGAAGGCGGGAAAAGGAAGAGATTAAAATGATTCTTTCCCTCCTCTCTCTGTGACTCAGAGATTAATTTTAAAAATAATCTTCATCCCAGTATGAGAAGCTGAGCAAAGATTCACATCTTCACAGTCCAAATTCCATGATGGCGTTGGAGAGGAAAGGAACAAAAGGAAGAGGGAGACAGGAAACAGTAACTATTAAAGATAATCTGGGAAAGACTTTACCTTCTCAGAAGAGGTGAGATGAAATTAAAGGCAGGTTTAGCTGTGATGAAATAGGCATTTTCTGTTATTGCCCTATTCTGAAATATGTTGTATCAGCAAGGATGAAGCCTCAACTTGCCTTTTCATTCTACCTCCCACTAATTCTCCTGGTGATTTGTATTTTACTCATTCAAATGAATTTTCATCTTTCAACACCATTCCCCTTTCTTTGTATCAGCAACAGAAGGCTCTTTTCTAGGTGTTTCCTTAGTCACATTTAATTTATGTAAGCATGTTCATTTTTTTTAAGTTTTTTTTTTTAATTTTGAAAGTACGCAAACTTACAGAAAAGCTGCACACATATAGCATAATGAACTTCTTTTTTACCTGAACAATTTAAGAGTAAGCTGCTGGCATGACACCTGCGGTAGACATTGAGATGCATTGACCAGATGCTCTTCAAGGAAGGACTTGTTGCTCAGCTGTGGGGACTACGGTCGACATGCATCTGTCAATTGTCACTCCCTTCAGGGTTGGCCTCATCTGCAGAGAGCCACCTTGCCCAAGGAGATGCCCCTTTCCCAGGTGGCCCCAACCCAAGGACTGATCAAAGGAAGGATAGAGAGGCCTGGCTATTTTGGCCATGTGAAGGGCAACTTCAATGAGACTTTTCCGCTCAAGAGCTGCAAGTGGGGTTAGTTGAGCTTATCAGCCTGTATCTCAGATCAGCATCTCCCTCTGCCCAATCCTGTTTCCTTCTCCTCCAATCCATAGACACTGATCCCAAGAGCCCTCCTTCATAATTATCCTGAACACTAAAGTCTGTCTCAGAGTCTGCTTCCTGCAAAACTCAAACTGCCATAGTTGGAGCCAGGAGAGATTTGAGAAAGCAGTTGATAAGATAGGGTTTTGGAGCTGGATCACCACTCGGCTGGCAGGAGGACCTCATCACTGGTGACGGATGGAGCACAGACAGCCCCGGAATAAGGTAGCAGTCCAGTTACTAACACTTTCACCAGTGGTGAATTGGGATGGTATACTAGTGACAAAGAATGTAATAGTTGGTGCAATATATGGAGAAAATAGTAACTATAAGGACAGTGGGATTGGATGGTTATTTCTTAGCTCTATTGAAGCTCTAGGAGGAGGAAACACAAAGCTGAGAGAGTGGCTAGCAAGCAACTGAAAGCCAAGCATGAAAGCCAGAGGGTCTCTTTGGTAAAGACGCTTTCATAACCTGCAGAGGGAGAGGAGAGAAAGCTGAGGACCAGACCACACTAAATCATCAGTATGCCCAAGCTCCAAAGAAGGTTAAACTACTAACTAAGCTAGGTCTCCTAATCTATGGACAGGGCTGTTGTTGGGAAAGAATGAGATCCTGACACGTGGGATGGGGACATCTGAGTTGATGCCCCCCCAATATCTTATATTCCCAGGTTTCTTTTGATCCTCTGAGGCTGCAGAAGTGAGCCATCCTTGTCCACTAAGAGCCACGTACTCCCCTTGCTTGAGACAATGTCAAGGCCTCTCCCCGCAATACAACATGTGTCTCCTCAGGATCTTCCCCCACCAACCCTCCTGTCCACTAAATCTAGGGTTATGTGGCAGCATAACGCAGCTGGGGACATGCTAGGCCTGATAAGAGAGGAAAGAAACCGTATCCCAAAGGAGTAAAAAAGATTTAACTAGCGTGGATTGCAGGAGGTGGGGGAATACACATGGAACTAGATTCTGAGGGTACTTGATCAAGGGGGATAGAATATAGTTTCAAAAACAATTTGGGTACATTCTCCCAATGTAAAATTTACACTCCATCAAACACCCCAGGAATGGGTGCAAACTTGCTAGTAAGATGGCTCCTATGAAGCATGGAAAAAGTAATGGCTCATGCTAAGTGATATCAAAATGCCATAAATGTCTTGGCAGATGGTAGAGGAAAGGATTAAAACACTAAGGGAAATCAAAAAGAATAAAATCCTAGGAGTAAATTTAATAAAATGTGTACACTGAAGTTAAAAAAAAAAGTGAATTTGACAAGATGTATACACTGAAGACTACAAAACTTTGTTGAAGGAAATTAAAGACCTAAATTAATGAAAAGATAGTCCATGTTCATTTATCAGAAGATTAATTTTGTTAAGATGGCAATAATCTCCAAATTGATCTGTAGATTCAGTGTAATCCCTATCAAAATCCCACCTGGCTCTTTTGCAGAAATTAAATTGATCCCAAAATTCATATGGAAATATAATGGACCTCAAATAACCAAAACAGTTTTGAAAAAGAACAAAGGTGGAGGATTCAATTCCCAGTTTCCAAACTTACTACAAAGCTACAAAACAGTGTGGTACTGGCCTAAGTATAGACATGTAGCTCAAGGGAATAGAGTTGAGGGTCCAGAAATAAACCTACACGTTTATGGGCAGTGGATTTTCAACAAGAGTGCCAAAAAAATTCTATGAAGAAAGAATAGTCTTTTTCAATGGATGGTGCTACTCACATGCAAAAGAAAATATTTAGACCTTTATCTCACAAAACACACAAAAATTAACTCAAAGTGAATCATATTCTTAAATGTAAGAGCTAACGCTATAAAACTCCTAGAAAAAATTGTGTAAATTTTTGTGACATTGTACTAGGCAATGATTTCTTAGACATAACACAAAACACAGTCAACCAAAGATGGACTTCATCAAAATTAAAACCTTTTGTGCTTCAAAGAACACCACCAAGAAAGTCAAAGACAACCTACACAGTAGGAGAAAATATTTGCAAATCATATATCCAATAACAGTCTACTATCCAGAATTTATTTATACATATATATATACACTTTACTCAATAGTAATGACTAATAACCCAGTTTTAAAATAGACAAAAGATTCAAGTAGACATTTCTTTTTTTTTATTCATTTATTTATTTATTTGGTTGCTCTGGGTCTTAGTTGTGGCAGGTGCGCTCCTTAGTTGAGGCATAGGGCTCCTTAGTTGTGGCATGTGAACTCTCAGTTGCAGCATGCATGTGGGATCTAGTTCTCTGGTCAGGGATCAAACCCAGGCACCCTGCATTTGGAGTGTGGTGTTTTAACCACTGTGCCACCAAAGAAATCCCTCAAATAGACATTTCTTTAAAAAAGATATACAAGCATATGAAAATGTGTTCAACATCAGTGGTCATTACAGAAATGTAAATCAAAACAACAATAAGTTACCACTTCACACCAATAGAATGACTATAATTGAAAGAAACAGAGAGAAAGAAAGAAAGAAAGAAAGAAAGAAAGAAAGAAAGAAAGGAAGGAAGGAAGGAAGGAAGGAAGGAAGGAAGGAAGGAAGGAAGGAAGGAAGGAAGGAAAAAGAAAAGAAAGAAAGAAAGAAAGAAAGAAAGAAAGAAAGAAAGAAAGAAAGAAAGAAAGAAAGAAAGAAAGAGGAAGAAAAAGAAAGAAAAGAAAAGAAGGAAGGAAAGAAAAAAAGAAGTGTTGGTGAAGTTGTGGGGAAATTGGAACCCTCATACACTGCTGGTGGGAATGTAAAATAGTGTGGCCAATTTGGGAAGTGGTGTGACAATTGCTGAAAAAGTTAAAGTTACCATTTGACCCAGCAATTCTACTCCTACTTATATTCCCAAAAGAAATGAAAAGATAATGTCCACACAAAAATTTGTACACAAATATTTATAGTAGAATTATTCATAATAGCCAAAAAGGGGAAACAACCCAAATGTTCATCAATTGTTGAATGAATAAATGAAATTTGCTCTCTCCATACAGTGGAATACTGTTCAGTTATAAAGAGTAATGAGACTCTGATATTTGCTACAGCATGGATGAAGCTTGAAAACATTATACTAAGTGAAAGAAGGCAGACATAAAAGGCCACATATTGTATGCTTCCAATTATTGACATGTCCAGAGTAGGCAAATTCGAAGAGACGTAAAGTAAATTAGTGATTTCCAGAGGCTGTCGGTAGGGAGGATAAGGAGTGACTGCTAACAGGCACAGGGTTACATTTTGGGGTGATGAAACTACTCTAAAATTCATTGTGGTGATGGTTGCCCAACCTTGTGAACATACTAAAAACCACTGAGTTGTGTATTTCAAAATGGTGTTTTATGTATGTAACGCTATCTCGATTTTTGAAAAAGGACTTGAGGAAGTGGGCATGCTGGTATGGACATACTATGTAAGGCCAAGAAAACCCACCAGGGGACTGTTCCATAGGAGGACCTGGAGTGCACACCATCTACCAAAGCGACAAAGAATGGGTGTGGTGAGGGGCAGCGGGATCACTGTGAAGTTCAGCGGAGGCTCTTTTGCTGGCTGGACTGATGATGGTAGGCAATGCTGTTATAAAACTGACTTCTGCATTAGCAATGGAGTTAATACAACCCAGAAATAATTGAACCAGAGGGCATCACGTACGTGTCAGAAACCATGTGGACGCAATTACGATAATAAGCGGCAAGACCAAAGTGGCAACCAGGGGCCCCTGAGCTGCAGAGAGTTGTGGAGATAATTAATAAAACATGATGTCACTTACTGAAAAATAGATGGGCAGCCAGTAAGGGTACTACTCAGTTTGTACAAACAAAAGAAAACAGAGAGAGTGTAAGGAATGGAGCTATTTGGGAGCAAAGTTTTCAAATGCTATTGAAATTAAGTTGGTATTAATCTGAACAACATTGTTATAAATTAAGATGTTGATCGTAATCCCCAAGACAACCACTAAGAAAATAACTCAAATATACGTATGACAAGGGAATTAAAATGTTACTCTGGAAAACATTTTTTTAACACAAAAGACGGCAAAATGTAGGAACAGAGGATCAAAAAAGCCATGGCACACGGAAAAGAAAGCAAAATGGCAGTTGTAAATCCTTCAGTATAAAATGACTCAGTCAGTTGACTCCACCTTGGTCACTGACCACACCATTGCTGGCACAATGGATATTTGGATGAAGTGGTCCCATGGCAGAGACTGAGGCTATTCTGGGCCCATTAGCATGGTCTCCCAATTATCAGAGCTGATCTAGTTCTTGCCACTGCTAAATGTCCAACTTGACAGCAAGACATCAATGCTGAGCTCCTGATATGGCACCATTCCTCAAGGAGACCAACCAACCGGTTGGTGACAAGTTGACTACTTTGAGACCCTTCTACTCTGCAAGGCAGAATGTTTCATTCTGACAGGAATGGACAGATACTCCAGGTAAGGGTCTAAAAGTCTTACCTTCAGGCCTCACTCTGGGCTTAAACAATGTTTGATCCACCAGCAGGGGACTTCACATCACATTGCATCAGACCAGGGGACCCAATTAACGGCCAAAAAGATGTGAGAGTGGACCCATGACAATGGTATCTGCTGGTTGTATTACTACGGCGACACCCTGACGCTCCTGGCCAGACAGAGCACTGGGATGCTGTGCTGAAGGCTCAGCTGAGGTGTTAGCTGAGATGCAATGCTCTGTGAGTGCCATCCCCTGGACACATTAAACACATTGAATCGAAGATGCTGTGTTCCCAACAGGAAGAAAACTTGGGTCTGAGAAGCAAACTATGGAAGCAGGACTAGACCTGCTTATCATTACTCCCAATGACCCCTTGGGGAATTTATGCTTCCTGTTCCTGCAATTCAGAACTCTGAAGGGTCAGAGGACCTCGTTTCTAAAAGGGGACTATTTCCATCGAGGATACAGACAAAGTCTCTTTGAATTCCTAGCTAAAACTTCTGCTGGGCACGTTGGGCTCCTGGTATCTGGGGATGAGTGGGCTGGAAGTAGAGGAATCATCTTAGCAGGGGTATTAACCCTGATCATCAGAAGGACTGAGGTCAGTTGTTATACAATAAGGGTAGCAAAGACTGCTTCAGCACTCAGACGATCTGCTTGGATGCTTCTTGTTATTCCCTTGCCCAGTTGCAATCGTAAATGCATAGTGCAGCAAGGACATGGTGACCAGGAACCTAGACCTCTGTGGGATGTGAATCTAGATCATGCCTCCAGGTAAGTCACTGAGGCCAAGGGAAGTGGTAGCTGAGAATGAGAGGAATTTAGAAAGGATGGTTGAAAAAGGAGGCTGCACGTTTCAAGTGCAGCTCCAAGACCAGCTGCAGGAGAGAGGGCTGTCGTTTGTCCTACAAGCCTTCCTCTAAGTTTCCCTCAGAGGAGAGGCTCATTAGAAACCTAAAGAAGCTACCCCTCAACATACATGAAGAAGTAAATCCGGGAGCAGCACAGGGAATGAATGGGGAGATGATGCACTGGGATTTCCCTTTGCAGAGGGACTTCTTGTCCCAGCTACTTGGGGTACTATCACCAGTCAGCCTTTAGGCTTTAGGCAGCAGAGAGCTGCCTTATCAGAGCTCACACCCCTTTGGAGACAGTTTGTATCCATTAACTGATTAAGGCATGGTTTTAAAGCCCAGCCATTTCAGCCTGGTTTGGGACAATGCTGAAGGGCCATTTCAGCTCCAAAGCTCCTCATGGGGTCAGTTCAGGCTACTGGGCTTTCCTTATATGCAGCTTGCTTTTCCTTCTGTCTGAGACTGCTTCCTTCTCTTCCCTTCCACAGGTGTCGATCTCAAAGGCACTCCCTGATAAACATCCTGGACACTAAACTCTGACTCAGAGTCCTCTTCCTACAGAGCCTAAACTGTGAAAATGCCCTGTCATCCCAAATACTTTGGTATGTATTTTTCACTAGTGAACATTCATCTAGATAACCCCAGTACAATACTAAAATCAGGAATTTAACATTGATATGTTACTGTATATTCCTCAGACTCCATTCAAATTTTGTCAGTGGTCCCAATAATGTCCTTTTTTTTTAAATTTAATTTTTATTTTTGGCCTTTCTCTAGTTGTGGTGAGCGGAAGCTTCTCTTTGTTGTGGCGCCTGGGCTTCTCAGTGTGCATGGCTTCTCATGCACCGGCTCTAGGTGCATGGGCTTCAGTAGTTGCAGCACTCGGTCTCAGCAGTTGTGGCTGGTGGGCTCTAGAGCGCAGGCTCAGTAGCTGTGGCGCACGGGCTTAGTTGCCCCACAGCATGTGGGATCTTCCCAAACCAAGGCCTAAACACATGTGCCCCGCATTGGCAGGCAGATTCTTAACCACTGCGCCACCTAGGAGGTCCCTATGTATATAAATTTACATTTATGTTTACACAAACATTTTACATCTGTATTTCTATATCTATATATATTCAAAATCATGAGTTCACACTGGTACCTCCAATTTCAATCCAACACCAATTAGTTCATTCTAGTTTTTTCACTATTCATGTATGTAACTACCATCTTTACCAGGGACAGGTGTAACTCCCATTATCCTCAGTATGACTATTATATTTCATCAATCCTCTGTGCATAAACAATCTCTTGTGATCACCCCTTTCCCCCGTGTGGACACCTCCTCACCCTGCACTGGGCTGTGCTCTGCCTGGATGTCTTCTGTATCTTGCTTGGGCTCCAGTGCCCCAACCAGGACCATCCCCTGCACAGTCACCTTCCTCATCCTGGTCTGACTCTGACACCCTGTGCCAGATGGCCTTCTTCAGTGGATGGCCTCCTCACCCAGCTT
The DNA here is from genome assembly GCF_030028045.1 of Hippopotamus amphibius kiboko. NCBI lineage: Eukaryota > Metazoa > Chordata > Mammalia > Artiodactyla > Hippopotamidae > Hippopotamus > Hippopotamus amphibius. The sequence goes on along the minus strand of NC_080187.1, from coordinate 194,434,031 downwards.
GATCTCTGCACCCACACTAGGCCTCCTTTCTTCCTCTCGCCTCCCCCGTCCCCATGTGGATAGCTATTTTATCCTCAATGGGTTCCAACACTTGGCAACCACAGGCCGCCCCTCTGCAGGGACTCCATTCTCACTCTGCTCAGGATACCACACAGGTATCCCCCACTTAGAGGGGACATGTTCCTCATCCCAGTCAGGCCACCCTCCACGCAGCAGCCCCTCTCACCTGTCTTTTCTTGGCTGACCTCTTACCCAGATGCCCTCCTCACACCTTTCAGCCACCACAGTTCCACACCCCCACCACACACACCCACCTTGCTTGGCTCCATGAATTGGCTTTTGGACTGATTTGTGCCAGAAGGGGAGGGAAGAGAATGGGAAGGTGGAGGAAGAAGTGGCAGACCATGAATTCATTCTCTAAAGTTTATTTTTTTTTAAGTTTTAGTTTTATTTATTTTTTTGGCCATGCCACACAATTTGTGGGATCTTAGTTCCCTGAAGAGGTATTGAAGCCACGCCCTCTGCAGTGAAATCATGGAGTCCTAACCACTGGACTACCAGGGAATCCCCTAAAGTTCATTTTTAATAGAATCATTTTTCTGAGATTCGCTTCCATTGTGGTTTGGAGCTAGATCTACTTATTTTTTCTTTTTCTTTTTCTTTCTTTCTTTTTTTTGACTAGATTTATTTCTGACGTCATGTCTGTTAAATTCATGTTTGCCAAAAAAGAGCCAGAGCTGCCTCCTCAGCCCATTCTTTATCTATGATGGCCACCATCTCCTCTACCAGAACCAGATGGTGCACACAGGTCAATACACAACAGGTTAGCTTCCTCCACAAGAGGGCAGACAGCAGTATCAAGCAGTATTAGCAGTATTTTGTCTTGTGGAACTGAAAACCACAGCCACAGAAAGATACAGAAAATGAAAAAGCAGAGGACTTTGTACCAGATGAAGGGACAGGATAAAAACCCAGAAAAACAACTAAATGAAGAGGAGATAGGCACCCTTCCAGAAAAAGAATTCAGAATAATGATGGTGAAGATGATCCAGGACTTTGAAAAAAGACTGCATGCAAAGACTGAAAAGTTTGCCAAAGACCTAGAAGAATTAAAGAGCAAACAAACAGAGATATGCAACACAATAACTGAAATGAAAAATACACCAGAAGGAACCAACAGCAGATTAACTGAGGCAGAAGGGCGAATAAGTGACCTGGAAGACAGAATGGTGAAAATCACTGATGAGGAAAAGAATAAGGAAAAAAGAATGAAAAGAACTGAAGACAGCCTAAGGTACTTCTGGGACAATGTTAAACGCACCAACATTTGCATTATAGGGGTCCCAGAAGAAGAGAGAGAGAAAGGATCTGAGAAAATACTGGAAGAGATTATAGTTGAAAATTTCCCTAACATGGGAAAAGAAATAGCTACCCAAGTCCAGGAAGTGCAGAGAGTCCCTGGCAGGATAAACCCAAGGAGAAACACGCCAAGACATATACTAGTCAAATTGACAAAAATTAAAGACAGAGAAAAGTTATTAAAAGCAACAAGGGAAAAACGACAAATAACATACAAGGGAACCCCCATAAGGTTAACAGCTGATTTCTCAGCAGAAACTCTGCAAGCCAGAAGGGAGTGGCATGATATATTTCAAGTGATGAAAGGGAAGAACCTACAGCCAAGAATAGTCTACCCAGCAAGGGTCTCATTCAGATTCCATGGAGAAATCAAAAGCTTTACAGACAAGCAACAGCTAAGAGAATTCAGCACCACAAAACCAGCTCTACAACAAATGCTAAAGGAACTTCTCTAAGTGGGAAACATAAGAGAAGAAAAGGACCTACAAAAACAAACACAAAACAATTAAGAAAATGGTAATAGGAACATACTTATTGATAATTATCTTGAATGTAAATGGACTAAATGCACCAACCAAAAGACACAGACTGGCTGAATGGATACAAAAACGAGACCCATATATATGCTGTCTACACGAGACCCACTTCAGACCTAGGGACACATACAGACTGAAAGAGAGGGGATGGAAAAAGATATTCCATGCAAATGAAAATCAGAAGAAAGCTGGAGTAGCAATAGTCATATCAGATAAAATAGACTTTAAAATAAAAAATGTTACAAGAGACAAGACATTACATAAAGATCAAGGGATCCACCCAAGAAGAGGAGATAACAATTATAAATATATATGCATCCAGTATAGGAGCACCTCAATATATAAGGCAAATGCTAACAACTATGAAAGAGGAAATGCAAGGCAGAAATAGAGACACAGATGTAGAGAACAAACACATGGACACCAAGTGGGAAAAGTGGGGAGGGTTGGGGGGGAATGAACCGGGAGATTGGAATACCAAATTACACACTCTAAATATATGCTGTTTATTTTCTGTTAACTGTATCTCACTATAAGTACTTAAAAAAAATACACAACAGGTTGCTCAACTGAAAATTCCCCTTTCACCATTCTTTTTTTTTTAATAAATTTATTTATTTTTTGGCTGTGTTGGGTCTTCATTGCTGCACACAGGCTTTCTCTAGTTGCAGTGAGTGTCAGCTACTCTTCATTGTGGTGTGTGAGCTCCTCATTGCAGTGGCTTCTCTTGCTGCAGAGCACTGGCTCTAAGCATGCAGACTTCAGTAGTTGCAGCACACGGGCTCAATAGTTGTGGCTTATGGGCTCTAGAGCACAGGCTCAGTAGTTGTGGCGCTCGGGCTTAGTTGCTCACTGCATGTGGGATCTTCCTGGAGCAGGGATTGAACCTGTGTCCCCTACACTGGCAGGCGGATTCTTAAGCACTGCACCACCTAGGAAGCCCCCACCATTCTTTTCCATGGAGTTTTCTGAATAATATAGATATAGGCGTGCATATTTAGAAAAAGAACATCTTGCTTCAATACTTCCAATTTCTTTTCCATTTCCTTTTTTCCTCTTCATATCAAAACTCTGCTAATCTTGCTAGGTTAGTTTAAATAGAACCTCAGTTGCCTCTAAATTTCTGCTAGACTTTTTCCCATAGGAAGATACTTCAAAGGTATCCCCAGATCCCAATAAGAATTGATTATTCCCTACTCTTCAAATATGCCCCATGCTGTTCTACGTGTGCGTCTTTATTCGTGCTGGTGCTTCTGCCTGGTCTGTCCTCTCATCGCTTCTCCAAAGATCAAAGCTCTACATCCTGCAAAGTGTACTTCACGGGCTACCTCCTACCAAAGTCTTTGCAAATATCCCTGACTCTGGACCCCAATGGAACTTCTATGATATAGATCCTGTTCTGACATATTATCATTGCTAGGAGACAGGAAACTAGTTCCTTGCGTAGAGATACCATTTCTTTTTCATTTCTTTTCTCCCCAGAGGCCTTGCACATAGTAGAGACTCTACACGTTTGCTGAATTAAAACATAATAAAGGTTTCTATATTTTACATTAGTTTTTCTTTTTACATAGTATACTTTTCAAAACAGTTAAACTCTCTAGGAGTTTTTTCTGGCACGAGACCTAAATTTTCTCCCTCATAGAAGAGCAAGATGTTTACTTTTATCATCTGAAGGACAAGAAAGTGAATGCATTTATCTTTTTTCCAATATGATGCAATAGGTTGTATTAGTATACCAAGAAGTAAAATCTAATCTCAAAGCAAATTCATATTTGCCTATGCAAGTCTATATTTTTATCCTTCCCAAATGGTACACCATTTTGACTTTTGAAGTTATTAAATATTGACATTGTCCTAGAATATAACGCATTACTTTGCATAGTGAATAAATTCATATTTTCACCTGCAGGGAGATGGCCCCAATTCCTCACTCCCCATAGGAATTATGTAACTACAGTAGGAGACCGGCCTGCTTCTTTTGTGTTGGTCTTAGCCTGGATTCTCATAATCTGTTCCAAAGTAGGGCATTATCAAAAATCTAGGCTGCTTTGTCATATTTTTTTCTCCATTTAACTGTTTACTGCAAGGGCAATCATTAGATTGTAAACTCTTTGACTCAGAGGTGTCTTCCAAGTCTTTTGCATGCTTCTTTTGTAGGTGATAATAGCATACTGTAGATGTGCAATGAATGATTTCACCAAATTAGTCTTAGAGTGCTTCACTTACCTGGGCTGTCACTAAGGTTGCTGTGCTCAGGAGCCAAAAATATGGACTTTTAGTGTTCTTCTCCTGCAAGTTCTTACTGCTTTTAAACCTCTAGTTATCTCTAGTGGCTCGATAGCTATTGTACCAAGTTTTTAGAGTTGGCAGTTTAAAGAATTTTAAGCTTCTCTTTCTATATCATGCCTTGAATTGGAAGAACTGAGTAGAGAAAGAAGGGTTGGGGACCATGAAGAGCTTTCCCGTTTAGTAGTAGAATTCCTTCTGACAGGTATCTGTGGTAGGCTAAGTTATGGCTCCCCCAAAATGTCCATGCCCTGATCCCCAGGCTCTGTGGATATTACCTTGTATAGCAAAAAAAAAAAAAAAAAAAAAAAGACTTTGCAGGTGTGATTGAAGATTTTAAGATGGGGAGATTATTCTGGATTATCTGGGTGGGACCTAAATGCAATTTCATGCATCATTAGAACAGGAAGACAGAGGAGATTTGACACACAGAGAGAAGGCAATACGACTATGGAGGCAGAGATTGGAGTGATGTGGCCACAAGCCAAGGAGTACCAGTAACCACTAGAATCTTCAAGAGGCAAGAAACAAATTGTCCTACTGTCTTTGGAGGGAGCACAGCCCTGTTGACATCTTTATTAACTCAGTGAAACTGATGAACTTCTGGCCTCCAGGAATGTGAAAGAATATTTATTCTTTTGTTGTTTTAAGCCATCAACTGCTCTGTAATTTGTTACAGCAGTCACAGGAAATTAACAGAGTATCTTATATCTCAAATGTTTCTATACTTTCTTTTTACTGCTCCCCTTCTTTAGCCTATATAAGTATATACAGGCTAACTCCCATTTCATTCTTTCTTTTCTTCCTAATAGATTTTCCCTGTGGGTGTCCTAAGAAAACAACTTTTTAATTACTTAGATGTTGGGTTTCAAAACAATTTAATAAATATTTAGGGACCATATGCTGTGCCCCTAGAATTGTTTAGAGACTTTTGGGGGACATAAAGAATGAACACAAACACCATCCTTAAGTTTCTGTAAATTGATTAAGAAACAGTTTACATAATGTTATGACCCAGTGTGTGATAAAGTGCAAAGATAAACACCAAAGACAGGAAGTTCTGTAGAAATTCAGAAAAATGAGTAATCTATGAGTGGTATGGAGTAGATTGGGTGGGTTTTACTGAGCAGGTGGATTTTACTGAACAGGTGGATTTTACTGAACAGGTGGATTTTAAAAGCCAGGATTTGGGCAAAGGAGAGGAGTTTAGATTTCATCCTCTGGGCAGTAGTAATTCAATAAAGATTTCATCTTCACTGTTATTTCTTTTTGTTGTACGAAAGTAACCTAGGCTTTTCTTAAAACATTTCAGAGATATAAAAATTATAATGTAAAAATTCTCCTACAATTCTACTACTCCCAGAGAAAAGCTTTGCTATCAACTTGACATATATTCTTCCACATTTTTTTCTGTACATATGGTAATATTGCTTATATAATTATTGCAGAAATGGGATCATGCTGTAAATATTCATTTACCACCTGCCATTAAAGACTTTTAAGCAAAATGAAAAGGAAAATCATATTTTAAGATGATTAATCTTTTGGAAACATGCATGTAGATCACCCTAATCTGTTCTAATTACAGTATGGACTGTACTTAGGGGAGAAATGGAAACAGAGAGAGAGAGAGAGAGAGAGAAGCTAACGGCTGTTACAATAATCTCGGCAAAAAAAAATTAGGGTAGGCAATCAAAAAATGGGCAGAGGACCTAAATAGGCATTTCTCCAAAGAAGACATACAGATGGCCAAGAGGCACATGAAAAGCTGCTCAACATCCCTCATTATTAGAGAAATGCAAATCAAAACTACAATGAGGGATCACCTCACACCGGTTACAATGGGCATCATCAGAAAATCAACAAACAGTAAATGCTGGAGAGGGTGTGGAGAAAAGGGAATGCTCTTGCACTGTTGGTGGGAGTGTAAATTGATACAGCCACTATGGAGAACAGTTAGGGAGGTTCCTCGAAAAACTAAAAATAGAGTTACCATATGACCCAGCAATCCCACTGCTGGGCATATACCCAGAGAACACCATAATTCAAAAAGACACATGCACTCCAATGTTCATGGCAGCAATATTTACAATAGCCAGGACATGGAAGCAACCTAAATGCCCATCAACAGATGAATGGATAAAGATGATGTGGTACTTATATACAATGGAATATTACTCAGCTGTAAAAAGCAATGAAATTGGGACATCTGTAGAGACATGGATGGACCTAGAGACTGTCACACAGGGTGAAGTGAGTCAGAAAGAGAAAAACAAATATCGTATATTAAAACATATATGTGGAATATAGAAAAATGGTACAAGTCAACGGGTTTGCAAGGCAGAAATAGAGACACAGATGTAGAGAACAAGCATATGGACACCGAGTGGGGAAAGCGGGGGTGGGGGGGTGGGGGGGTGCAGTGGGGGATAGGGTGGGGGTGGGGGGGTTGGGAGGGAATGAATTGGGAGATTGGGATTGCCATATATACATTACTAATAAGAAAGAAAAAAAATCAAATTGTACACTTTAAATATATGCAGTTTATTGTATGTCAATTGCATCTCAATAAAAGATCTTAAAGAAAAAAAATTAGGGTAGGGACTTCCCTGGTGGTGCAGTAGTTAAGAATTCACCTGCCAATGCAGGGGACACAAGTTCAAGCCCTAGTCCAGGAAGATCCCACATGCCCCGGACAAACTAAGCCTGTGCGCCACAACTACTGAGCCCACACACCTAGAGCTCATGCTCTGCAACAAGAAAAGCCACTGCACTGAGAAGCCTGTGCACTGCAACTAAGAGTAGCCCCTGCTGGCTGCAACTAGAGAAAGCCCGCACGCAGCAGCAACGAAGACCCAACGCAGCCAATAAATATATTAATTAATTAATTAACTTAAAAAAAAAAGAATCTGCCTGCCAATGCAGGGGACATGGGTTCGATCCCTGGGCTGGGAAGATCCCACATGCCGCAGAGCAACTAAGCTTGTGTGCCACAACCACTGAGCCTGTGCTCTAAGGCCTGCAAGTCACAACTACTAAAGCCCATGCACCTAGAGCCCATGCTCCGCAACAAGAGAAGCCACTACACTGAGAAGCCCACTCACAGCAATGAAGAGTAGCCCCTTCTCGCCACAACTAGAAAGAAGAAAAGCTGGCAGGCAACAACGAAGACCCAACGCAGCCAAAAACTAAGAATAATCAATCAATCAATCAATCAATCAATCAATCAATAATAAATACTTTTTAAAAAATTAGGGTAATGGCTATGGCAGTAACTGACAAAGTAAGAGACTGGGAAATTTTTCTATTAAGAGATAGGAAATATGTATATATATTTCCAGATCTTGGACCACATAAATAAAAATTAACTTCTTTTAGCCTTGAGAGAGGGAAAATGATGAGATTCCATTTATCTACATTTTAAGTTAGTCATGCACTGATTGTAGTAATAGCAATCCCAAATGGAAGAAATTGCTTTCTAAGCAATGACAGCAGTATTTTATAATTATTTTATATTTAATATATGATGTCACTTTTGATTATGAAAGAATTATATAATTATAAAAGCATTTGTAGAAAATATGGACAATATTGAAAAGTAAAGCAAAAAATAAAATCACCTGGAACCCCATCATTCAGCTATAACCACCATGTACATTTTGGTGTATTTCCTTTCAGATATTTTTCTGTGCAAAGGAATGCACATACATTTTTTTTAAATGAAATTGAACTAACACAAGGTACTTCTTTGAGACATACAATTTTTACTTGACAATGTGTCATAAGCATCCTCCCATGTCTTTAAATATTCTTTTAAAAATCTTTGTTTTGTCAAATCGGCATTTTTATTCATTTGTGTGTGTGTGTGTGTGTGGATTACAACAGTAATGCAATTTTGTTGTAAAAAATGCAAAAACACAGCATTATGTAAGGTAAAACATGAAAGTCTTCACATAATCTCACTTCTGAGAGGTATAGAGATGTGCTGGAGTCTGCTCACACTGACTCACTGAGCTAAGTGTGTGCATCTCAAGCTATACATCAATATTTTGAAATCAGCCTCGGCAGGAGTATTTATGCCAGGGAAATTGGCAAACAACACCTATTAGGGTTCTTTTTTTTCCTGGAAACCTGGTTGTTAAACTTTTACCAATATATCACTACACTATATCCTCCTAGATATTTCCTTTATATTTAAATATTTGTTTACATAAACATAGAAAACATCCAGTTTTCTCCCCTCCCAGCTTTATTGGTATATAATTGATACATAACATTGTATAAGTTTAAGGTGTACAAGGCAATAATTTGGTACATGTAAATATTGCAAAAAGACTACCATAATAGTATGTTAACACACCCATCACCACAAATAGTTACAATGTGTGTGTGTGCGCGCGCGTGTGCGCTCATGCATGTGGTGAGCATACTTAAGATTTGCTCTCTTAGCAGTTTTCATATATACAATATGGTATTGTTAACTATGGTCACCATGCTGTGCATTACATACCCAGGACTTATTCATCTTACAAGTGTAAGATTGTATTTTTGACCATTTTCACACATTCTGTCCCTCTTGCGTCCCCTCATGACCAACAATGGCAATCTTCAATCTGCTCTCTATTTCTATGAGCTGGTTTTTTTCTTTTGATTCCACATATGAGGAAGATCACACAGTATTTAATCTTTCTCTGACTTATTTCACTTGGAAAATGCCCTCAAGTTTCATGCGTATTGTCTACAACAAGATTTCCTTCTTCTTATGGCTAAATAATATTCTGTTGTATATTTTAAGTACATTTTCTTTACCCATTCATCCACTGATGAACACTTAGGTTGTTTCCATGTCTTGGCTATTGTAAATACTGTTGCAACGAATATGGGAGTGCAGGTATCTCTTTGAGATAGTGATTTCATTTCCTTCAGATACATATACCCAGAAGTGGAGTTGCTGGATCATATGGTAGTTTTATTTTTAAATTTTTGAGGCACCTCCACACTGTAGAAAACATCCAACATTCTAATTGGCTTTGGCAATCCAACAACATATAATGCTCTTCTATTTCAATACACATTCATCTACCTAATCCTTGCTACTCAGCATTTCACTCTGTGACTGCATGATAATTTATTGGAACAATTCTCCATTGACAGGTGTTTTGATTGGTTCCATTCTCTGGCTATTATATACAAAGTTTCAGTGAATATTTTGTCCACATATATCTGCATATCTGTCAAATTATTTTCTTGGGATAAATTTCTAGATAGGAAATGTTGAATCAAAAAGTATTCACATTTACAGTTTAGATAGATGATACCAAATTGCCCTTTAAACAGTTTATTTTTATACTCCTTTCACTGATGTATGACAATGCCCTGAAAAACATAATTTAAATGATTGCATAATATTTCAGTTTATAAATGTCTGATAATTTATTTGATCAGTCTCTTACTATGGTGTTTAGTATTTCTCATTTCTATAAACAATGTTATAATAAACACCCTTGTACATTGTTATGTGACTCTCTTATTTTCCTAACATAAATTCTTTGATATGGAATTACAAAGGTAAGACTGCTTCAGGTCAAAATTTAGAACTTAAGTTTTGTTTTTGTTTTTTTGTTTGTTTTTTTTAAAGAATTTACTTGATGCTAAATAGAAAAAAAATTTTTTTCCTAATGACTACTATTGTTTTTGGAAATAAAGTCTTATGGCTCTTAAATAACCGTTAGGCTGTTTTCCCTTTAGTTACTTCTTTAGGATTTTAGGCCCAGGATTCTACCCTATTCCCCCAACCAAACTTTGTTTCTGTGTTAAGTAGCAGATGAAGTGTATACGTGTGTGTTTGCATGCTGGGAAGTTAAATGTATCCATACATCAACATGCATCATTATTAACCTACAAAGTCACACCCATTTAAAGTAGGGGATTCACCTTGCCTGTCATTTCCTTAATGAGTAAGGAAATAAACTGCAGTCAAAGAAATGAAATCTTCACTGGACTCTGTAGGGAAATTTCATTTTATGGAGCCCAAGAAAAAATTTAAATTTCCCCAAAGGTAACAGTTACTTTATTTAAACATATCACTTTATCAGTAGATACATAAAAATAAGAGTGCCTATAGCGGAAAAATATTTCCTTAATGTTCGCTAGTCCTAAAAGTACTGCTTTTTTTTTAATTGGAAAAAAAGAGAAAAAAAACGGATTAATATTTCTAAATTTTTTTTATAAGAAGTGTTTTGATTACTATCTACAGTTAGTGTTTGTTAAATCTCTCCTTCACACCCCAAGTCAATTTTTCGCTAAGGAAAAATTGGTGAGTGGGTGTGTGTTTCTCATCCTGCAGAAGAACCAGGTCTCTTCAGGGTATACCATCACCATCTTGTGGCCTTTTGCCATATTACCGTTAAGGGTTTTAATACCATAATGCTTTTTCTTGCAATTGCAAGCATGAAATACAGTGTATCTCCTTTTGGTAATCCTTTTTTGGATCAGATGAAATAAACTGAGGGCCAGAAACTGCCTGCATGCAGGGTTCCCACCCTATGGTGAGATGATATCCCTGCATTTATGTTGTGTTCTCATATGATGCTAAAATAACCAGTTGAACAAGGAAATCTCGTGAAGAGACGTAGTAAGTAGTTTTACTGTAAAGTGAAATGTTCAGTTATCTTTTGTGTTTTGTGTTTGCCAAATCTGTTTTAGTGAGTCCTGATTTGTGAAAATATTGGCATGGGACCCTGTAAATCTCCTTTCTTCTCTCTTTGATTATACTATTGGAGTGTTTTTTCGTTTTTGTTTCAATATCTTCCCCGCACCCTTAGTACTATTTTATGTTCTTTTTTAAAAAAAAAGTTTTTTTCTCATCCTCTTCTCTTGTAGATGTTTCCTCCTTTCCCTTTGTCTCATTAATATATTTTTCCTTCTTTTCTCTCCTTCCTCACCCTTCTCATTTTCAGTTTCTTTGGTATCCTTGCTGCAGATCACTTTACTTACTCAGCGGCCTGTACTAACATCCACACCCACAGGGCCCCGCCCCCTCTTCTGCGTCCTCCTTTCTTTGTTCCTTCTAATTCCGCCCCCCAGTAGCTGACGTTCCCGCTTTTCTAGTGCACCGACCTCATCTGGTCTGCGGCTTAGGTCTTTTAAGGACACGCTTCCTGGTAACCCTTAAGCTTCCGGGAGGAACTTAAATCCTACCTATACAAGGCAGCCAGTCCCTAGAGCTAGCCCTAGATTCAAGGGAAAAGGTTTCAAAAGGACAACCTTAGCTTCAGTCCTAAGAAAGTTACTAATATCTTTATTTTTTTTTATCTCAACACAAGCGCAAATTTTCTTAGGAAGTGGACTGGGGCATTTTCCAAGCTCATATTTGCCTGTTCAAACTCTTGTTTGCATAGGGAACAATTATTTACTAGTGCTTTGGAGTTGACACTTGAATCATAAAAGTGAGTTAGATTAATGATAGTGAGAAGAAAAAGATTTGCCAAAAGGGCTTGCTAATCATTTTTGAAAACAGTTGAAATTGTATTGTGAGATGTATATTTCTGTCTTTTCTCGTTTCATTTTCCACCAAAATACAAGCTTCTGAGAACAGACACTTGGTCTATTTTGTTCTTTGTTGCATCTTCAGTGCCTAGAATAGTTTCCGGCACAGAGAAGGCACTTAAATCCTTATTGGATGAGTGAATATATCAGGTATTAGCTTTGTTTCCTTCTCAGTCTGTTCTGTCACGGAGACTTCTGTCCTCTTGTTCCAATCTGGACCAGCATCCCTCTAGGCTTGCAGGCCTAACTATCATCTTGGGAATTCCTTTTGCCTCTGGCCAGTCTTGGGTTTCCTGCCTCTAAAGCTTTCCTCTTCCTTGGTTTAGTCCTTTTTTGGTGGGCCACATTCATTGATTGTACAATTTCTGAATAACCCTTCCAACTGCTATTGCTGCGTAACAAACCACCTCAAAACTCAGTGGCATTATGCCACAACACTCATTTATTTTCTCCTGGTTTCTGTGACGTAGTAATGCAGGAAAGGCTCAGCTGGGCACTGGTGGCCGGCAGACGGAAGCTGGAAATGCCGGAGGTCTACAGAAGCTGAGGGCTGGCCATACATTGCTATGTGGTCTCTCTGCATGGGCTAGTTAGGCTTATTCACAGCATGGCAGCCTCTGGACAGTTGGACTGCCTACATACAGGCTGGCGTCCACTGAATGTCATTATTCTTCCCTTGTACTAAATGATAGTTTACAGAGTATAAAATTCTAGAATGGATTATTTTCCTTCAGGATTTCGCAAGCAATTCTCCATTGTTTTATAACTTTCAGATCCTATGTCAGCTGATTTTTCTCTCTAGAAGTTTCTAGAATAATCTCTTCATCCCCAGTGTTCTGGAACTTCATATGAATCAAGGAATAGGTCTGATAAACTAACTGAAGTCTTGTTTGGTTGAATTTTAAGTTCTGCTTAATTTTATGTCCCAATAAGTGGGTTTCCTCCATTACTTCATTATTCGAGCTTGAATCATCCTGTCTTAGTCTGTTCTCACTATTACAACAAAACACCACAGACTGGGTAGCTTATAAATAACAAAAATTTACTTCTCACAGTTCTGGAGGCTGAGAGGTCCAAGAACAAATTGCCAACATGATTGCATTCTGGTGACAGCCCTCTTCCTGGTTCATAGCCAGAGACTTCTCACTGTGTCCTCACATGATAGAAAGGGCTAAAGAGTTTCGTGGGGTCTTTTTAAAATAAGAATACTAATTATTTTAAAATTACCTAATCACCTCATAAAGGCCCCACTTCCTAATACCATCACTTGAGCATTAGGATTTCAACATGAACTTTGGTGACACAAACATTCAGATCATGGTACTAAGAAAACTTTCCCAACTAATTCCCAGGGATATTAATCATTTTCTGGTTTCCCATTCTTTAGCACTTGAATATAGTTTATAATTTATTTCTAAAACAAATTCTTCACAAGTTTTAGAAATTTGTCTCATTTCCCCCAAGCTCTTCTATATATATATATGAAAAAAATCATGTTTGCTATGATTTTTATATCCTTCTAGCACCCATTGCAGGGACTCAATTAAGGCAGATGATAAGCAAATGCTCTGTGTCTTCGAAGCAAATGAGCTGCCTCATTTTTCACTTACTGCTGTAGAGAGAGACCTCGGGATTTCTCCCTCTCTTTAGTTCAGATCAATCTGCCCCTTCTAAAAGCTAGCTCCTTCCACAAAGTACGCAGATATTTAGTTATCTTATAAAAGTGTAATGATACACTGATCATTTTGTGTTATATTCTGTTGTGTTAATCATCCTAGTTGAATCTTTGTTCTTTGACTAGGGGGTATTGATCACTATTTTGAGGATCTTATGAAGGCAGAACATGGGAAAAAGACAAACTCTCAAAAACTGGGGAAAATGAGAAAGCTACCCTGGAGATGTTTTATCCAATTACATACCTAACAGATGAAATTCGCTATCCCTGAGAGCAAAGCAGGAGATTATCTTAATACCCAAGGTTAAATTAGTAAAACACAAACCCAATAGGATAAACTTCTCCATCTCTGGTAGTAAATGAAAAGGTTATTTTAACACTCTAAACATCAATGATAGTGATCTGGGTGAAACTGTCAGGCAAGCAGTACCAGAATATGATTGTGATTGATTCAGCTGAAATCTAATTGAATGATTTATATCCTGTCTGAAGAAAGACAACTTGAAGGGCAATGATCAGCACAAAGTATAGCAAAAACAAAAACAAATCAAAGAACTATAAGTTATATGTTTTGTACTATTCATATGAGATAAACATTAATTCTTCTAGTCAAGAATACAGGGTAGGGCGATTCAGCAGGCCTTAATTACCGTAATTCAACTTGTTAAGATTTAATCAATGTACTTTTCAAGGACAAATGAAAATGAAACTGAATCACAATCAAATAGAATACTTGTTTTTCCAGTATTCCAGAAAGTTTTAAAGTAATCCCATCTACCTAGTCTTTCATCATCTATTTTATACAGAATAGCTCTAGGATAACATACTCGTTCCACTTCTTACTTATTTGAACCCAGTCAGGCAGTCCTATTTGCAACAAAAATACACCTCATAATCTCCACCCTAAAAATCTACTGTTTGTTCAAGATCAAAACCCTCATACTGAAAACAAACAAACAAACCCTCATGTTGGGCTAATCAGGTAATATCTTAACACAGGATGTACATTTTTGATAACTAAAAATTTAAGCTTTCTAAAAATGACCTAGTTGTTTAACTTGTGCAAGTCACTTCATTTCTTTGAGCTTCTGTAAAGCAGGTTTAGCTAGCACTTACCTATTATGAAAATTTATTATCATCTGATTTTATAACATACAATTATAGCCACATTTCCTAGCAAAATGAAACCTTTTAAAACCCTCCCAAAATAAATAAGCTAATGGAACCCTCTGAGTAGTGCTTTTTAGCTTCAGGCTGCAATTCATTAGTAAATCACGAAATCAATGTATTGGATGCACCACCTGTCAGCATTAAAAAGCTGAAATAGAATAAAAGAGAATAAGAAATCTCAGACTGCAACTTAGTAGTCAGTATTGTTTTGTGAATTATTTCATTTTCATACATAAACGTGTATACTAGGTTAGGATGGGACTACTTAGATGTTTGAGCTACACTGCTCTGAAGCTACGGTTGTCAGAGTGGACCGAAGAAGACCCTTTTAAGGTGTATGAGAGGTCTTCCCTTTCCCGATCACATACATATGTGTTAGGTCTGATTTTCTGCATAAGCGCCAACCAAAACCTTTCTCAAAAGATTGAATGTAGAAGCAGGTATGAGAATTCAGCTGTTTTCATTTGAGACAGACACTAAAGACATTTTCAAAACTAAAACAATTCCACTCTTCAATTTTTTTGTTTTAGAAAAAAGTTAAAAATTTAAAATGCTATTTATGTTAATCTGTCTATAATTTTTAAACGAATTTTTTAAAATTTCTGCCTTAATTACTATTACAGTAAATAGCAATAGATATAACCCACATAAACAAAAGCACTTTGGAGTTTGCAACAATTTGAGAACAGCTGATCAACACGAAACAAAAGATTTCAGGCCTGACTCCTGGCAGGTTTAACACAGTCCCACGCCCTTCTGGGGAGCCCCCAAGTGCCGCCCGCTCTACTGACGCCCAGACCGGTCGTACCCGGGTGAGTATCCTCGCGAATAAGAACAGATATTGACGAAAGGGCGGGATTGGTGGACGTAGGAGAGTGCACAAGCGCAGGTTCACTGTGCACGCGAACACTACCTCGCAGAGGGAAAGCCGACTTTTAGCGAATCTTTGCGACACTATCGTGTTTCATTGGTTCCGTGCCGTAAAGACAGTCGCGGAGCCGCCTGCGGTCGAGACAGCAGCAGACGTGCGCGGCAATGGCGGATATGGAGGACCTTTTTGGGAGCGACGCCGACAGCGATGCTGAGCGTAAAGGTGCGGGTCGGCTGGGCTTGGGTGGAGGCGAGCGTGGCGGGGCTTCTGCGGGGGGAGCCCGACATAGGTCCGGTTCCGGGTCGGCGAGTGCTCCGGCGCCGCGGGCGAGCAGTGACGCTTCCACCACTCCTGCCTCAGCGCCCCCTGCACTCCCGGCGGTGCCAGCCTTCCCCCAAGGGAGGCAATGAAGGGACAGACGCAGAGTGTGCGTCTCGAGGTTCCGGGTGTCCGGTGGAGCGAGCCATGTCTGGGAGCGTGTGGAGCGAAGGGGGCGCGGGGCGGGGGTGGAGGAGGAACCTTGGAGTCCTGCTCGGTCCTGCCTTGCACAGGCCGGCGCGGAGTAAGGGCTCTTGTCAATGAATGGGAATTAGGTGTTCGCGAACATGGGGATGGCCTGGGTGAATTTGCAGAGGGGCTCAGGATGCCCTCTTGAATGCAGCCAGAGCGTGGCGTGATGGGAAGTTTGAGATGTCTGGGTGAGCAGGTTGGGAAGGATACGGGGCTAGGGCTGCATATAGGCATTACAACGCAGGAGATAATGTGTCCTCGGAGAGCCTGTGCAGAAACTCTAGAACTTCTTGAGTCGGTGGTATTAGATTGGGGAGCATATGAGGGTGTGTTTGGAGAGAAGGGATGAAGGATTTGGTGATGAAATCACCAAATTTATGGTGCAAGGAAGTCTTTCTGGCACAAAGACTGGGTATTTGAGTTTGAAATATGAATAGGAGATATTTGAAGTGAGAATGGGCCCAAGACCTCTTGCACCTTCCCAGGCTCAAAGTAATGTAGTATCTGCTTTTTCCCTTAGCATAGTGCATTATCATGGTCGGTTTTCTCTTTCTCCAACTCCAGTGTATTCATACTTTTTAGAGTATGGTCAAGGGAGCATCAGGTGGAAGTCTAGTGTGAGGGCTCTACCAGGATGGACATCCAGAATGTTGCAGACATTTCAGAATGTCTGAAAGTATAGAGCCCTGTATACTAATTCTTATTCCACATACTTTGCTTTTCATTTCCCCCTCATCTGTACTTCTCCATATCCCATTCACCTTCCGAGGCACAGAACCATGTGAACCCTCCCATGACTCACTTCCATGAAGTTGTTCATTCATTCAGTATTTATAGATACCCTGTCATGTTTCAGCTACTTTCCTAGAGGTAGGGGATATAATGATGAAAAGATCATCTTCCCCACCCCTACTCCCAGCTTACATCAGTTCTTAATGCATACTTGATAAATAATTAGATGGGTAGAAGCAATAGTTTAGTAAGATGTACCCTGCAGTGCTTTCCCATTGCAAACTCAGGGTATGGGAAAGTGATATATGGAAATGGTTGCTTCTCTAGGCTTCCTGTTCTACGTTCTTGTAAGTTTATTGCTGCTTTTTTCCCTCTTACCATTAGAGCATGGAATTCTCTAGGATTTACTTTCAAATCTGTCCTTGAAGTTTGCTGTTGGTCCTGAACATAGTATGGATGTGGCAGGGTAACTCCTGTTATATCATCATTTTTCAGTTTCCCTGGGCTGAGACAGATGTGGAAAATAACTGCACTTGACAGATTTCTTGGTATAGAGGTGGGTAGAATTGCTATCTAGGCCCAGTGTGTTTGTTTCATGTATAAATGTGCCAGATCTTCTTTAATTTCTTTCAACAATGTTTTGTAGTTTTTATTGTGTAAGTCCTGCACTTCCTAGGTTAAATTTATTCCTGAGTATTTCATTTTGGATACTGTTGCAGGTGGAGTTGTTTTTTTAATTTCATTTTTGGATTGTTCATTGCTAGTGTATAGAAATACAGCTGATTTTTGTTTCCTAATCTTGTATCTTGCAACCTTGTGGAATATATTAACTCTAATAGTTGTTTGGGGTTCTTTAGGATTTTTTACATATAAGATCATGTCGTCTGTGAATAGAGATAGTTTTACTTATTCTTTTCCAATTTGGGTGCCTTTTATTTCTTTTTCTTGCCTAATTACCCCAGCTAGAACTTTCTGTACAATGTTGAATAGAAGTGGTGAGAGTGGACATCTTTGTCTTGTTCCTAATCTTTGGGGAAAAACATTCAGGCCTTTACCATTACATTGATGTTAGCTGTGGGTTTTTTGTCCTTTATTAAATTGAGGACATTACCTTTGATTTGTAGTTTTTTTAAAATTAATTGATTAATTTATTGGCTGTGTTGGATCTTCATTGCTGCACGTGGGCTTTCTAGAGAAAGCAACTAGAGTTGCAGCGAGTGGGGGCTACTCTTCATTGTGGTGTGGTACATGGGCTCCTCATTGCTGTGGCTTCTCTTGTTGCAGAGCACGGGCTCTAGCCGTGTGGGCTTCAGTAGTTGTGGCACATGGACTCAGTAGTTGTGGAGCACAGGTGTAGTTGCTCTGTGGCATGTGGAATCTTCTTGGAGCAGGGATCGAACCCGTGCCCCCTGCATTAGCAGGCAGATTCTTAACCACTGCGCCACCTAGGAAGCCACCAATTCCTAGTTTTTTGAATAGTTTTATCATGAAAGGGTGTTGAATTTTGTCAAATGTCTCTTCTGCATTATGATGATGAAAATTTTTTCCTTTATTAATAACATGGTATTTCATTTTGATTTTTAGATGTTGAATCAGTCTTGTATTCCTAGGGTAAATTCCACTTGGCCATGGTGTATATTCTTTTAATATACTGCTAGATTTGGTTTGCTTGTATTTTGTTTATTATTTTACATACATATTTATAAGGGATATTGGTCGGTAGTTTTCCTATTTTGTGATGTTTTTGTCTGGCTTTGATATCAGGGTAATGCTGACTTAGAATGTGTTAGGAAGTGTTGTTCCCTTTGCCCAAGTTTTTGGAAGAGTTTGAGGATAAGCATTAATTCTTTTTTTTTTTTAATTATTTATTTATTTTTGGCTGCATTGGATCTTCGTTGCTGCACCTGGACTTTTCTCTAGCTGTGGCAAGCAGGGGCTACTCTTCCTTGTGGTGCACAGGCTTCTCATTGCTTTGGCTTTTCTTGTGGAGCACTGGCTCTAGGCGTGAGGGCTCAGTGGTTGTGGCTCATGGCGTTTAGAATGCAGTGTCAGTAGTTGTGGCACACGGGCTTAGTTGCTCCACAGCATGTGAGATCTTCCTGGACCAGGGATCGAACCTGTGTTACCTGTATTGGCAGGTGGATTCTTTTTTTTTTGTCTCGAAATAAATTTTTTTATTATTTATCTTATACACATTAGCGTATATATGTCAACCCCAGTCTCCCAAGTCATCCCACCCCCCACCCCCCTAGCTTTCCCCCCTTGACGTCCATATGTTTGTTCTTTACACCTGTGTCTCTATTTCTGGCAGGTGGATTCTTAATCATTGCGCCACCAGGCAAGTCCCAGCATTAATTCCTCTTTAAATGTTTGATAGGATTCACCAGTGAAGCCATCTTGTCCTGGCTTTTCTTTGTTGGAAACTTTTTGATTACTGATTCAAACTCTACCTATTATGTCTATTCAGATTTTCTTTCATCCTGAATCAGTTTTGGTAGATTGTGTGTTTCTGGGAATTAATCCCATTTCATCTAAATTACCTAACTTGTGGGTATGCAATTGTTTGTAGTATTCTCTTTTCATCTTTTCTTTTTTTTTTTTAGCTCTTTATTGGACTATAATTGCTTTACACCCTTGTACCAGTTTTTGAGGTACCCCAAAGTCAATCAGCTGTATTTATACATATATCCCCATATTCCCTCCCTCCCACCTCCCCCACCCACATCCCGGCCCTCTAAGGCATCACCCATCATCAAGTTGATCTCCCTTTGTTCTACAGCAACTTCCCACTGGCTATCTATTTTACAGTTGGTAGTATATATATGTCTATGCTACTCTCTCGCTTTGTCCCAGCTTCCCCTTCACCCCCTGCCCCCCCAACCTCGTGTCCTCCAGTCCATTCTCTGCATCTGCATCCTTATTCTTATCTTGTCACTGGGTTCATCAGTACCGTTTTTTTTTAAATACCAGTTTATTGAGGTTTAATTGACTCACTGCACATATTGAAAGCATGTAAGGTGATAAATTTTAGCCTGTATATACATGTGTGAAGTCAATGCCACAATTAAGATACCAAACTTATCTATAACCCCGCAGAGTTTCCTTGTGACCTGTTGTCATCCATCTCACATCCCCCAAACAGAACATTTAACACCATACCTCAGTTATCCCTATTATAGCAGAACATATTGCCATTCACACTGTTGTTAAACCCAGTGTTCCTGCATATCCTGCATATATGGTACCTATCAGCAAGCCCCAGACACTCGGAACCCAACTATGTCTCTTCATCTCCTTGGTCACCTCCCTAGTCCAAGCCACTTGGTCTGCACTGTGGCTGCATAACTGGTCTGCATGCTTCCATTCTTGCTTGCCTAATCCATTCTTTTTCTTTTTTTAAGCTCTTTATTGGAATATAATTGCTTTACACTCTTGTACCAGTTTTTGAGGTACACCAAAGTCAGTCAGCTATATTTATACACGTATCCCCATATTCCCTGCCTCCCGTGACTCCCCACCCCGGCCCGGCCCTCTAAGACATCACCCATCATCAAGTTGATCTCTCTTTGTTATACAGCAACTTTCCACTGGCTATCTATTTTACAGTTGGTAGTATATATATGTCTGTGCTACTCTCTCACTTTGTCCCAGCTTCCCCTTCACCGCCCATCCCCCCAGCCTCGTGTCCTCCAGTCCATTCTCTGCATCTGAATCCTTATTCTTGTCTTGTCACTGGGTTCATCAGTACCATTTTTTTTTTAGATTCCATATATATGAGTTAGCATACAATATTTGTTTTTCTCTTTCTGACTTATTTCACTCTGTATGACAGACTGTAGGTCTATCCGCCTCATGACATATAGCTCCATTTCATTCCTTTTTATGGCTGAGTAATATTCCATTGTATATATATGCCACATTCATTTGTTGATGGGCATTTAGATTGCTTCCATGTCCTGGCTATTGTAAATAGTGCTGCCATGAACATTATGGTACATGTTTCTTTTTGGATTATGGTTTTCTCTGGGTATATGCCCAGTAGTGGGATTACTAGGTCATATGGTAGTTCTATTTGTAGTTTTTTAAGGAACCTCCAAATTGTTTTCCATAGTGGCTGTACCAACTTACATTCCCACCAACAGTGCAGGAGAGTTCCCTTTTCTCCACACCCTCTCCAACATTTGTTTCTAGATTTTGTGATGATGGCCATTCTGACTGGTATGAGGTGATACCTCATTGTGGCTTTGACTTGCATTTCTCTGATGATTAGTGATGTTGAGCATCTTTTCATGTGTTTGTTGGCCATCTGTATGTCTTCTTTGGAGAAATGTCTATTTAGGTCTTCCACCCATTTGTGGATTGGGTTATTTGCTTTTTTGGTATGAAGCTGCATGAGCTGCTTGTATATTTTGGAGATGAATCCTTTGTCCATTGCTTCGTTGCCGAGTATTTTCTCCCATTCTGAGGGTTGTTTTCTTATCTTGTTTATGGTTTCTTTCACTGTGCAAAAGCTTTTATGCTTCATTAGGTCCCATTTGTTTATTCTTGATTTTATGTCCATGATTCTAGGAGGTGGGTCAAAAAGGATCTTGCTTTGATGTGTGTCATAGAGTGTTCTGCCTGTGTTTTCCTCTAGGAGTTTTATAATGTCTAGCTTTAAATTTAGGTCTTTAATCCATTTTGAGTTTATTTTTGTGTATGGTGTTAGAAAGTGTTCTAATTTCATTCTTTTACATGTAGCTGTCCAGTTTTCCCAGCACCACTTATTGAAGAGGCTGTCTTTTTCCATTGTATATTCTTGCCTCCTTGTCAAAAATAAGGTGCCCATATGTGCTTGGGCTTACCACTGAGTTCTCTATTCTGTTCCATTGATCTTCCTTTCTATTTTTGTGCCAGTACCATACTGTCTTGATCACCGTGGCCTTGTAGTATAGTTTGAAGTCAGGAAGCCTAATTCCACCAACTCCATCTTCCCTTCTCAACATTGCTTTGGCTATTCAGGGTCTTTTGCGTTTCCATACAAATCGTAAGATTTCTTGTTCTAGTTCTGTGAAAAATGCCATTGGTAATTTGATCGGAATTGCATTGAATCTGTAAATTGCTTTGGGTAGTACAGTCATTTTCATAATGTTGATTCTTCCAATCCAAGAACATGGTATGTCCCTCCATCTGTTTGTGTCATCTTTGATTTCTTTCATCAGTGTCTTATAGTTTTCTGCAGACAGGTCTTTTGCCTCCTTAGGCAGGTTTATTCCTAGGTATTTTATTCTTTCTGTTGCAGTGGTGAATGGGAGAGTTTCCTTAATTTCTCTTTCTGCTCTTTCATTGTTAGTGTATAGGAATGCAAGAGATTTCTGCGCATTAATTTTGTATCCTGCTACTTTACTAAATGCATCGATTAGTGCTAGCAGTTTTCTGGTAGAGTCTTTCGAGTTTTCTACGTACATTATCATGTCATCTGCAAAGAGTGACAATTTTACTTCTTCTTTTCCAATCTGGATTCCTTTTATTTCATTTTCTTCCCTGATTTCTGTGGCTAAGACTTCCAAAACTATGTTGAATAATAATGGTGAGAGTGGACACCCTTGTCTTGTTCCTGTTCTTAGAGGGAATTCTTTCAGTTTTTCCCCATTTAGAACAATGTTGGCTTTTGGTTTCTCATATATGGCTTTTATTACGATGAGGTAATTTCCTTCTATACCCATTTTCTGGAGAGTTTTTATCATAAATGGATGTTGAGTTTTGTCAAAAGCTTTTTCTGCATCTATTGAGATGGTCATATGGTTTTTAATCCTTCAACTTGTTGATATGATGTATCATGTTGATTGATTTGCATATATTGAAGAATCCTTGCATCCCAGGGATAAACCCCTCTTGATCATGGTGTTTGATTTTTTTAATGTGCTGTCAGATTCTGTTAGCTAGTATTTTGTTGAGGATTTTTGCATCTATATTCATCAGTGATATTGGCCTGTAATTTTCTTTTTTTGTGACATCTTTGCCTGGTTTTGGTATCAGGGTGATGGTGGCCTCGTAGAATGAGTTTGGAAGTGTTCCTCCTTCTGCTATATTTTGGAAGAGTTTGAGAAGGATAGGTGTTAGCTCTTCTCTAAATGTTTGATAGAATTTGCCTGTGAAGCCATCTGGCCCTGGGCTTTTGTTTGTTGGGAGATTTTTAATCACAGTCTCAGTTTACGTACTTGTGATTGGTCTGTTCATATTTTCTATTTCTTCCTGGTTCAGTCTTGGGAGATTGTATTTTTCTAAGAATTTATCCATTTCTTCTAGGTTATCCAATTGATTGGCATATAGTTGCTTGTAGTAGTCTCTCATGATCTTTTTATTTCTGTGGTGTCCGTTGTTACTTCTCCTTTTTCATTTCTAATTCTGTTGATTTGTGTCTTCTCCCTTTCATCTTATTTTTTGAAAAGTTAGTAGTAATGTCCCCACTTCCATTCCTGATTTTAGTAATTTGAGGGTTTTTGTTTGTTTGTTTTTTCTTGGTCTAGCTAAAGGTTGTCAATCTTGTTAATTTTTTTTTTTTTTTGTAAAGATTTGTTTTATTTCTACTGGAGAAAGGAGGAGGATAAATAAAAATGTTTTCCAATTTGCTCTCCACTGTAATACACACATACCCACACGCATACGTACACATACACACACCAAAAATACCCCAACAAAAAACAAAACAAAAAAACCAAGAATCAAAAACGAAAACACCCTTAAACTGCACCAAACTTCATATTTTGACCAAAAGAATAGATCCTGGGAGGAAGTGCAAAATGCAAAATCAAATGACCGAAAAATGCTGAACAAACAGCATTATTAATATACAAAATATTTATATTACTGAACTAGTAGTAACGGTTGATGTTCTCCGTTTCTGTAAAACTTTGGAACCGCATAGCTGATTTGTTAAATCTAGTCCATGCCAGCTTCCAAAAACCAGAAAAGATTTTAGTTAGCTTCATTCTTTGATGCCTCATCAAAATATTCTATGAGATCTGGAACATCATCATCCTCCTCATCAATGTCTTCTGGTTTTGTTGTTTTGCTATCCAACACTTGCCGAGGGAACTGTTCTGCTAACTTCCTAAGACTTGTTAAGCTGTCAGCACCAAGCTGACTTAATATTCCAGGAAGCATTTCTGTGATTGGTTTGGCTTCTGCATGGCTGGTCATTGCAAAGGTGTTAGCAGAAAGGGAAGCTTGGACTTTGGGACTGTTAAAATGAATAACTGTCCCATCATCTTTAATCATGTTCATCTCTTCAATACCAGCTATATTATTCACAGCCAGTTTTTTTAGAGAACTCTGAAGTTTTTTGTCATCAGCTGTAGCTGTCCTATGTACCATCTTCTTCTTTCTGCGAGCTGTACCCTTGCCCCCTATCCGGACCTGAGCCTGAAGTTTGGCTAACTTTTCTTGATTCATGCTGTTGGTAAGTCTGAAGCAAGGAGGGTCCTCCAACACCAGCACGCGGCAAGAACAAGATCAATCTTGTTAATTTTTTAAAGAATGAACTTTTGGTTTCGTTGATTCTATTATTACTTCTTTATTTATCTCTGCTCTAATCTGTGTTATTTTTTTCCTTTGCTTGTTTTGTGTATAGCTTTCTATTTCTAGTTCCTTAAAGTGAAAGATTAGATTATCAGTTTGAGGTTTGTTTTTTGTTTGTTTTTAATGTATGTTTACAGCTACAAATTTCCTTTATAGCAGTGCTTTCCCTGCATCCCTTAAGTATTGGTGTGCTTTGTTATCATTTGCATTGATGTCAAAATATTTTCTAATTTCTCTGTGATTTCTTTGCACCCTTGATTGTTTGAATGCATTGTTTGATTTCTACATATTTGTGAATTTTCCAGATTTTTTTTCTGTGATTGATTTCAGTTTCATTCTGTTGTGGTCAGAGAACATACTTTGTATTATTTTAGTCTTTTCACGTTTATTGAATGGAGAGTTCTGTTGATGTCTGTTATGTCTGGTTGTTTTATGGTGTTGGTCAAGTCCTCTGTTTCCTTACTGATTTTCTGTTATTCTGTCTGTTATTGAAAATATTCAAACTTCAAGTATTTGAAGTTTCCAGCTGTTATTGTTGAACTGTCTGTTTCTCCCTTCAATTCTGTCAGGTTTTTTTTTTTTTTAGGTGCATATATATATATATATATATATATATATATACACACACACACACACACACACACATACATTTTTTTAATTGAAGTATAATTGCGTTAATTTCTGGTATACAGCAGAGTGATTCAGTTATACTTACATATTATACATACATATATATATATACATACATAACATTTTTTTTAACATTCTTTTCCATTATGATTTATTACAGGATGTTGAATATAGTTCCCTGTGCTGTTATACAAGAGGACCTTGCTGTTTATCCATTCTGTTAGGTTGATCAAAAAGTTCATTTGGTTAATGAATAGGTTCAATAAAATTCTTGGTAAAAATGAAAAATGTGTCTTATTTTTACTTAAAACTGAATGAACTTTTTGGCCAACTCAGTATATGTGATAATTTGCATCTGCTAGTCCCAAACTCCCAATCCAACCCTCCCCCACTGCCCCCTTCCCCTTGGCAACCACAAGTCTGTTCTCTAAGTCTGTGAGTCTGTGTCTGTTTCATAGATAAGTTCATGTCATATTTTAGATTCCACACATAAATGATATCCTGTGGTATTTGTCTTTCTCTTTCTGATTTACTTGGCTTAGTATAATGATCTCTAGGTCCATCCATGTAGCTGCAAATGACGTTATTTAATTCCTTTTTGTGGCTGGTAATATTCCATTGTATGTATATATGTGTGTATGTATACATATTTTTTCTGTATATATTTATATATGATAGATCATATGTATATGAGATATCTCTCATATATATCTATATATCTTACATCTTCTTTATCCATTCATCTGTCTATGGTCATTTAGGTTGTTTCCATGTCTTCCCTATTGAATAGTGCTGCTATGAACATAGGAGTGCATATATCTTTTTGAATTATAGCTTTGTCCAGATATGTGTCCAGGAGTAGCATTGCTGGATCATATGGCAGCTCTATTTTTAGTTTTTTGAGGAACCTCCATACTGTTCTCCATAGTGGCTCCACCAATTTACTTTCGCACCAACAGTGTAGGAGGGTTACCTTTTCTCCACACGCTCTCCAGCATTTGTTATTTGTAGACTTTTTAATGATGGCCATTCTGAATGGTGTGAGGCGGTACTTCATTGTAGTTTTGATTTGTATTTATCTAATAATTAGCCATATGTTGAGCATCTCTTCATGTGCCTGTTTGCCATCTGTAAGTCATCCTCGGAGAAACGTCAAGGAGCTTACTGCCTATGTTTTCTTTTTTCTTTTTCTTTTTTTTTTGGCCATGCCACATGACATATGGAATCTTAATTCCCTGAGCAGGGAGTGAACCCACGCCCCCTGCAATGGAAGTGCAGAGTCTTAACCACTGGATCTCCAGGGAAGTCCCCTACCTATGTTTTCTTCTAGGAGTTTTATGGTTTCAGGTCTAAAATTTAAATCTAATCCACTTAGAGTTAAATTTTGTGTATGGTCTAAGGTAGTAGTCCAGTTTCATTCTTTTGCATGTTGCTGTCCAGTTTTCCCAGCATCATTTATTGAAGAGACTGTCCTTTCCCCATTGTGTATTCTTGGCTTGGCTCCTTGGTTGTAAGTTAATTGACCATATGCGTGGGTTTATTTCTGAACTCTTTATTCTGTTCCATTGATTTATGTGTCTGTAATACAGTTTGAAATCAAGGGCATGATGCCTCCAGCTTTATTCTTTTATCTCAAGATTGCTTTGGCTATTTGGTTTTTGTGTGTGTGATTCTGTACAAATTTTAGATTTCTTTGTTTTATTTCTGTGAAAAAATGCCATTGGAATTTTTACAAGGATTGTGTTCAATATATAGATTGCTTTGGGTAGTATGGACATTTTAACAATTGATTTTTCCAATCCATGAGCATGGAATACCTTTCCATTTATTTGTGTCTTCTTCAGTTTCTTTCATCAGTGTCGTACAGTGTACAGGTCTTTCACCTTTCTGGTTAAATTTATTCCTAAGTATTTTTTTCTTTTTGATACAATTGTAAATGGGATTGTTTTCTTAATTTCTCTTTCTGATAGCTCATTATTAGTGTATAGAAACACAACTGTATATTGATTTTGTATTCTGCAACTTTACTGAGTTTGTTTATTAGTTCTAACAGTTTTTTGGTGACGTCTTTGGGATTTTTTATATATAATATGTCATTTGCAAATAGTGACAGTTTTACCTCTTTTCAGTTTGGTTGCCAAATATGACATTTTTAAGTGAACAATTCAGTGGTATATAGTACATTTAAAATGTTGTGCAGCCACCATCTCTATCTAGTTCTGAAACATTTTCATCACCTCAAAACAAAACGCCATACCTGTTAAGCAGTTACTTGCCATTTGCTCCTTTCGCTAGCCCTCTAGCGCCCATCAGCCACCAGTCTGCTTTCTGCATCTATGGATTTATCTATTCTAGACATTTCATGTAAATGGAATCATAAAACATGTGGATTTTTTTTTTTTTTTTTTTTGCTGTGCCACATGTCTTGTTGGATCTTAGTTCTCCAACCAGAGGTTGAACCCGGGCCCTTGGCAGTGAGAGCATGGCGTCCTAACCACTGGACAGCCAGGGAATTCCCAACATATGGCCTTTTGTGTCTGATTTCTATCTCTTACCATCATGTTTTTGAAGTTCATCCACATTGTAGTATGTATCAGTACTTCATTTCTTTTTAATGACTGAATAGTATTCCACTCTGTATATATCGCAATTTGTTTATCTATTCAGCCATTGATGGACATTGCATTGTTTCCATCTTTTGGCTTTTAGATAGTGATGCTGTGAACATTTGTGTACAAGTATTTGTGTGAGTGCCTGTTTTCAGTTCTTTGGGATATATATGTAAGAGTGGAATTGCTGGGTCATATGGTAATTCTTTGTTTTCCTTTTTGAGAAACAACGAAACCATTTTTTATAGCAGCTGGACCATTTTAAATTACCACCAGCAATATTTGAGGCTTCTGTTTCTTCACATCCTTGCCAATACTTATTTTACCCCCCCCCCCCTTTAAAATATAGCCATCATTGTTGGTGTCAAGTGATATCTAATTGTGGTTTCAATTTCCATTTCCTAATGGCTAATGACATTGAACATCTTTTCATGTATTTGTTTCATTTGTATAACTATGGAGAAATGTCTGTTCAAGTCCATTGTCCATTTTTTGAATAGGTTTTTGTCTTTTTATTGTAAACATTCTTTATATATTCTGGATACTATACTGTAAGTATATACATATCTTTGTAAGATATATGGTTTATAGATATTTTCTCCCGTTCTGTAAGTTGTTTTTTCACTTTCTTGATTATGTCCTTTCCTGCACAAAAGCTTTCATCTTGAGGAAGTCCAGTTTATCTTTCATAGTTGTTGTTGCTCATAATTCCTTCATTTTTGAAGAATGGTTTTGCTGGATATAGAATTCTTGGTTGACAGTGTTTCTTTCAGAACTTTAAATATTTCATCCCACTGCCTCCTGGTTTTTATGGTTTATGATGAGAAATCAACTGTTATCCCTATTGAGGATCCCTTTGTATTGGCACCTGTTGCTTTGCTGCTTTCAGGATTTTTTCTTTGTCTTAGACAGTATGATAATGATGTGTCTAGGTGTGGGTCTCTTTAACTTTATCCTGCTTGGTATTTGTTGAACAGTTTGTATGTGTGTATTAATGTCTTTTATCAAATTTGGAAGTTTTTGGCTATTATTTCTTCAAATGTTCTTTCTGTCCCTTTCTCTTTTTTCTCTTCTTCTGGAACTCCTGTTATGCATAGATTGATACACTTGCTGGTTTCCCACAAGTCTTTTAGACTCTTCATTTTTCTTCATTCTTTTCTCTTTTTGTTCACCTGACTAGATAATCTCAGTTGATGTGTCTTAAAGTTTCCTGATTTTTCTTCTTCCTACTCACATCTGCTGTTTAGCCCTTTTAGTGAATTTTTCATTTCAGTTATTGTACTTTCCAACTCCAGAATTTCTGTTCAGGTCTTTTTTTTTAATAATATCTGTCTTTTTATTGATATTTTCTATTTGGTAAGACATCATTTTCATTGTCTGGGCTTCTGTCAGGGACAGTTTGTAGCCTTTTTTCATATGTATGGGCCATACTTCCTTGTTTCTGTGCAGGCCTTAAAATTTTTTGTTGAGAACTGGACGTTTTGAATATTATAACATGGCAACTCAGGACAGCATACTCTTCCTCCCACCCCCAGCCGCCCAGCGTTTGTTGTTGCTGTTTGTTGTAGTGGTTATTGTTTAGTGAGTCTTTTGAACTAATTTTGTAAAGTCTGCAATCTTTGTTTTGTGTAGCCACTAAAGTCTCTGTTCCGTTTAGCTTAGTGGTCAGCTAGTGATTGGACAGAGATTTCCTTAAATGGACAGAGATTTCCTTAAATGCAACAACAATAACAAAAAACTCCAAGACTTTGCAGATTGGCTGTGTGTGTGTGTTAGGGCATGTTTTCTGTGTGTTAGGGCATGTTTTCAACACTCAACCAGGTAGTTTACAACCTGTCTTTGCCTTCATTTCCTGCTTGCACAGAGCCTGAAGGTCAGCTGGAGGTGAGAGCTTAGGGCCTTCTTGGTGGAGGTGAGAGCTTAGGGCCTTCTTGGTTCTTTCTTGAAGCAAGTGCACAGCCCTGGGCAAGTGCATGGCTTTTCAGATCTCTAAGAATATGTGGGAGGTTTTTTCTTTTCTTTACTTGTTTTTGTTTGTTTGTTTCCATTTATTGTGGGAGCTTTTATTTTTATTTTTTTTATTTTTATTTTTGGCACAACGGGCTTAGTTGCTCCACGACATGTGGGATCTTCCTGGAGCTGGGATCGAACCCGTGACCTCTGCATTGTCAGGCAGATTCTTAACCACTGCGCCACCTAGGAAGCCCCTGTGGGAGCTTTTAAAAGCCTTTACTCCCCATATTATGTCATTCCTCAGTCTTTTCTCCCAAAGTTTGTAGTTAGTCTGTTGTGGGCTCCAACTGCTATCCATTGTCCCAGGCAGAGGCAACTAATACATTTGCCTATAAATATTTTTGACCAGCACTCTCAGGTAACTGCCTTAGCAACAAGAGAGTTCCAAGTTAGATAAGATAAAGTCAAGCCCTTTGAGCCAGTCCTTTCAGTCATGCACCAGACAGATCAAAACTAATAACCATGATGCTTTGTAAGTGAGGTGCCTTCTGCTCCCTCCGTTAGTGGTACGTGCGCCAGAAATTTGGGCTGTTATCTTCAAGGCACCATTGACCAAGGGGTGGGATGGGGGTGTGGGGGGGTGGGTACGGACCAGAGTATGTTACAATATCTCTGGTTTCTTACTGAGATTCAGCTCTTTTTGTTGTTGTTGTTCAGCATTCCCCTGGTTGCTGCAACTTTTAGTTAGTTTCCAGAGTCTGAGAAAATAGATTCTGACAGCTTTTGACAAGTTTTTTCATTGCTTTTATGTTGAGATGGACTTTTAGTGTTTCTTATTCTGCCTTTTTTGCTTATATCACCCTGTGTTTATATGATCCCATAGATTCTGATTCTGGATCAGGCTCAGATTCTGATCAAGAGAATGTTGCTTCTGGCAGTAATGCCTCTGGAAGTGAAAGTGATCAAGATGAAAGAGATGACTCAGGAAAACCAAGCAATAAGGAACTGTTTGGAGATGACAGTGAGGATGAGGGAGCTTCTCATCACAGTGGAAGTGATAATCACTCGGAAGGATCAGACAATAGATCAGAAGCTTCTGAGCGTTCTGACCACGAAGACAATGATCCCTCAGATGTAGATCAGCACAGCGGATCGGAAGCCCACAATGACGGCGATGACGACGGTGATGGTCACAGATCAGATGGAGGGAGCCATCGCTCAGAAGCGGAAGGTTCTGAGAAAGCACATTCGGATGATGAAAAATGGGGCCAAGAAGATAAAAGCGACCAATCAGATGATGAAAAGATACAAAATTCCGATGACGAGGAGAGGGCACAAGGCTCTGATGAAGATAAACTGCAGAATTCTGATGATGGTGAGAACGTGCGGGACACAGACGACGAGGAGAGGCCTCAGCTCTCAGATGATGAGGGGCAACCGCTGTCCGAGGAGGACAAGGCTGACTCTGACGGCGAGCAGCCGGCGGCTTCTGATAACGATGATGAGAGACAGAATTCTGACGATGAAGAGCGGCCACAGATGTCTGATGAGGAGAAAACGCAAAATTCTGAAGATGAAAGGCCACAGGCCTCGGACGGAGAGCACAGGCATTCAGATGATGGCGAGGAACAAGACCATAAATCAGGTAGTAACTTCATAAGAGCCATAACGGTCCAGTAGAAGCGTTCGGGGACAGCAGGGGCTCATTTATCCTTTTTACATTTCTGCTTTTCATGCCCTGTTTTTTCTCTTCTATCCCTCCATTTCAGCCTTTTCTAACTATACATTTTGCCTTTAAACATTTTCCTAGTCCATGTGTTATTTCTGTTTCCCTTCCATTCAATTGATGATAGATTAGGAAAAAAAATTTAAAAAGCAAAGTCTTGGAGAAAGATATATAGTGCTAAAGTAGCTAGATATGGAATACTTAGTTCCATTTTTGTGGGTAACTGAAGCACATGCCGCAGGTGAGAACAGATTTGCCTGCGTGAAAAAACCTAATACCATTGAAACACCCCCCATAGGGTAGCTGTAATGAGGTGTGAACACCAGGTTCCAGCTCAGTTTATTTGAGATCCAAAATTTCATCCTTGAGAGGTAAACAGGCTCCAAGGAGTTTACTCAAACTAATCAAATTCAGAGGAAACTATAAAAGTTGAATTGAGAAATTGTTTGTCTCAAGAGCATCGATTATTTCTCTTTTATAATTTTATCCTTTCCTTTGGGTGAAAATCTACATTGGACGCCCAATTATAACAATCAGGAGGTTGCCTGGGGGAGCATAACATCCAGAAAATGAAGACACAGCTGGATGATCTCAGTGAGCTGTGATAGCTTGACACATGCATGCTCAGCCTGGGGAGATGTGCTTGGATCAGAACATTCATTCCCTGAAGACAGCAGGAAACACAGAGCTGAACTTTGGCTTCTGGACCCCCTTTAGTAATACCATTTACACTGTTTTCCTAAAGTTAATACATTCTCATATAGCATATGAAAACAGTTAGCCATCTTGTTTCTTTGTATTATATAAAAGTCACTTTGATTAGGTTGGAAGTCTTCCTGAAGTAATTAATATCTGGATTGCTTCATTTTTGTAAGTGGTTGGTTATAATTACATATTGATCCTGTTTTCTTAGAGAACTGCAGTATGGGGAGAGGGGGTCTTTCCCCCTGTAATACATACCTCAGGATAGCATTCAAGACCACATTTTAGCATTATTTAGGAGAGGAGGTCAGAAAATTTCCAGAGATGGATATAGGTCTATATGGACTTTAGACTGCAGTAGGTATTTAGTAACCAGTTCTGGGTGGAGTTATTTGTACTGTTACCAGAATCATTAAGGCTCACGCACTACTTCCCAAATACTAGCAGACTAATATAAAACTAGGGTCATAGTAGGAATCTTGTAGCTGGTCATCCTGCTTAACTCTTAACTAGTTCTACAGTGGTTTAGTTTTGAAGGTTACAATTAGGTAAATAATTGTACCATCTAGAAATAATACATTTGTCTCTTCCATTGCAATATTTTTACCTCCTTTTTTCCCTTCTGTAATGAGCAATATATAAATTTAATTATGTTTCAGTACTGCTTTTCTCATTCTCCCAAGTTTTCTGCTTACAGAAACCAGTGTTCCTTTTATTAATTTTATTTTAAGATTAACTATAGTAAGTTGACTTTTGTATGTGTATGTACAGTTCTGTTAATGTTAATATATGTATAGATTTGCGTGACCACCACCACAGTCAAGATACAGAATAGTTCTTTACCCTAGAAAACTCCCTCATTCTATCCCTTTTATAGTCATATACTTCCCCACCTGTGACCCTTGACAACTACTGTCATAGTAGTTTTGTCTTTTTGAGAATGTCATCATATAAATGGAATCATACAGTTTGTAGCCTTTTTTCTTTCACTTAGTGTAATGCATTTGAGATTCACCCAAATCGTTACATGTATCAATAGTTCATCCTTACTTATTACTGAGTAGTTTTCCATTGTATGGGTATACCACAGTTTGTTTATCCCCAATGTTGCTTTCAAAACACAAAATTCTGAGTAATGATGTGACTGTGATTATGCAGAACCTCTGATTCTACTCTTACAGAATCTGCAAGAGGCAGTGATAGTGAAGATGAAGTTTTACGGATGAAACGCAAGAATGCAATTGCGTCTGATTCAGAAGCGGATAGTGACACTGAGGTACCAAAAGGTACTCCAATTACTTCTTTTATGTATCTGTATTTCCATCCCTCTCTCTGCATTTAACTGTAGTGCATTCCCAACCTTGGACACTTAGCCCAGACTGCAGGATCCACAGAAGAGAGTGTGGGTACATTTAGTGTACACAGTGAAGTTGTACAGATATGGGAAACTGCTTGCACTTCATTAGTTGAAGAACCTGCTTCATTTATAGTCAGAATGAATCTGTTATTAATTCAGATTAATTAAGTGCTGAGGCTCTGTTTGAGGTGGAGGTGGCAGTGTCCATTCTTCGGTTTGAATGATGATAGTCCCAGCGCAGCTTGTTAGCTTGTTCTTAAGTTCTTAGTAGGTTAATATCAGATGAAGAACCTGATTCTTCAAGCTATGGTTTAGATGAAGCGTTTATAAAAACCCAGTGTTAGGTAAGGTGGATTTGTTACAAGGATAAAAGATCTACCTGTTCATCTCTATGTGTCACTACATTTCAAATGGCAAATTACTGTACAATAACGATGTTAGTATAAAAGTAACAGCAAACATTATTTTGATAGTTTGATATGCACAACCATTATTGTGCTGAATGGTAATTAGGCATTAATGTTAACTAGCTTATATAAATTACCAGAAGTAACAGTATAACTAAAGCAAACATTTAGAGTCAAGTAGAGAGAAAAGGAGAGAGCTGGACAGAGCAACAAGCTGTGGGGTTTACTTAAAGATCTTTGAATCAGATGATCCAAGTTAGAATCTTTGTGGTTCTATTGTACTTTCCAATTGCACGATTTTGGTCGTATTAATTACTTACTACACTTCAGTTTTCTAATCCATAAGAGGGAGATGATGCTAGCCACCTAACAGTGTTGTGAGAATTAGATATATTAATTATTATGTTTTGTTCACAGTTTTTTATTAAGAACTTATTTTGTACTAGTACTGTTCTGTGCACTTGGAATGTAGCGCTAATCAAAACAGATAAAGACTTCTCTCTTGTAGAACCCACATTCTGGTGGGGTCAGGGTAAGGTAGGGAGACTGATAACACAATAAGTAAATGAAATGTATCATATGTTAGACGGTGATAAGACCTAAGAAGAAAATAATCCAGTGGGGACATGAGAGTGTTGGTGGGTGGAATTGTAGTTTTGGTGATTTTATCATATAGGTGAACTTTTCAGTACTTGTGACCTTCCTCCCTCCTCCTCTTCTTTTTTAAAAAATTTATTATTATTTTTTAAGGTTCACAGCAAAACCGAGGGGAAGGTAGAGATTTCTCATATATCCCCTGCCCCCACTCATACATAGCCTTCCCCACTGTCAGCATCCTCCCCCTGAGTGGTACGTTTGTTACAAGTGATGAACCTGCAATGACATATCATAATCATCCCAGATCCACAGTTTACGTTACGGTTCACTTCTTGTTGTACATTCTATGGGTTTGGAAAAATGTATAATGACATAGATCCACCATCATCATGCCACGCAGAATAGTTTCACTGGCCTAAAATTCTCTGCTCTGCCTGTTCATCCCTCCCTCCTGCCTAACCTCTGGCAACCACCAATCTTTTTACTGTCTCTGTAGTTTTGCCTTTTCCAGAATGTCGTGTAGTTGGAATTGATTAGTATGTAGCCATTTTAGATTGGCTTCTTTCACTTAGTAACATGTATTTAAGTGTCCTCCATGTCTTTCATGGTTTTACAGCTCATTTCTTTTTAGCATTGAGTATATAGGCATAACTTGTTTATTGCACTTCAGTTTATTGTGCTTCTCAGATGCTGTGTCTTTTACAAATTGAAGGTTTGTAATAACTGTGCATGGAACAAGTCTGTTGGCGCCATTTTTCTAACAGCTTTTGCTCACGACACATCTCTGTGTCACATTTTGGTAATTCTTGTGATATTTCAAGCCCTCCAACAGCAAAAAGATTATAATTCACTGAAGGCTCAGATGATGGTTAGCATTTTTAAGCAATAAAATATTTTATAATTTTTAAATAATTTTAAATTTTAAAGTATTTTAAAATTAAGACTTTTTTTTTTTTTTTAGATATAATGCTTTTGCACACTTAATAGACTACTGCATAGTGTAAATATAACCTTTATATGCCTCAGGAAACCAGAAATTTCATGTGATTTGCTTTATTGCAATATTCATTTTATTGTGGTGATCTGGAACCAAACCCAGGATGTCTCCAAGGTATTCCTGTATTCCATTGTCTGGATGTACCAGTTCATCCATTCACCTACTGAAGGACATCTTGATTGCTTCTAAGTTTTGGCAGTTATGAGTAAAGCTGCTATAAACATTTATGTGCATGTTTTTGTGTGGATGTAAGTTTGCACATCCTTTGGAGCACAATTTCTGGGGCATATGGTAAGAGTGTGTTTAGTTTGGTAAGAAACTGCTAGATTGTCTTCCAAAGTGGCTGTACCATTCTGCATTCCCACCAGCAGAGAACGAGAGTTCCTGTGGCTCCACATTTTTGTCAGCATTTGGTGTTGTTAGGGTTCTGAGTTTTGGCCAATTCTCATGGCTTGCCTCTTCTTTTTCAGTGATCTGCCCTTCACCTTGGATCAGTAACTTTCATGGTTTTATCCTAGACCATGTCATTACCAATAATCATAACTTTTCTGTAATCTCAATTTCAAGCAGTCTACTATTTGACTGCCGTGCTATCTTCCTGTTACCTCCTCTACCACCTCACCTTGATTTATTGGTTTATTACAGATTATTGTTGATGTTGTTCTTTTGCCTATACTTGGGTAAAGTTCTGCTTCAGAGGAGGGGAGCCTGGGTAGACACTGACCTGTAATTTTAAAGCTTGAGGAGCTATATAGAGAATAGGCCTCTGTGCAGTGCCTAAGCCCCAAATTTGAGTATCTAGACTGGGAGGATATTTGGCCTCCTGGGGAATAAAGGAAAATGGAAGAACAAGGATGCAGTAAATGAAGGGAGAAAGGAGTGCCTCTTGTGCAGCTTTGCGCTTCATTGGATTTGCCCCCTTCCCTCTGCACAGACGCTCTAGACATATCTGTGAGAGCCAGGCTCAGAGTTGTGTTTGGGTGGTTTCCGGTGCCTGGTCTAGAAACCTTGGGAATATGTTGAAGTGATAGCTTTGAAGAATCAATGTTACAGATATTAATACTGAGCATTTTTTTCTCCTTTATTGAAGATAACAGTGGAACAATGGATCTCTTTGGAGGTGCAGATGATATATCTTCAGGGAGTGATGGGGAAGATAAACCACCCACTCCAGGACAGCCTGTTGTAAGTAAAATTACCAATGTGAACTGGGGGAGAGAACTAAGTGTCTCTCCTATGCCAGGAAGAGGAAGTCCATAACTGAATTGCAGCATGAAAATACAATGAACAGATGACTTTCTTAGTTATGTAGAGAACTCTTGGTTATAAGGAGGAGTAGGAGTAATTGCCCTAGCACATCCATCCATGGAATACTACTTAGCAGTAAAAAGGATTTAACTATTGATACATGCAGCAACTTGGATGAAGTTCCAGGGAATTATGCTGAGTGAGAAAAAGCCAGTCCTGAAAGGTTACATACTGTATGAATCCACTTGTATAACATTCTTGAAATGACAGAATTATAGAAATGGAGAAGAGATTAATGGAGATTAAGGAGGGATGAGGCCAAGAGGGAAGTGGATGTGGCTGTAAAAGGGCAGCATCAATCTTTGTGGTGATGGAAATGTCCTGTGTCTTCCTGTATCAGGGTCAGTCTCCTGGTTGTGATATTGTGCTATAGTTTTGCACGATGTTATCATTGGGAAAAAATGGATAAGAAAAAAAAGAAAGAACTGCCCAGCATGAGGTTGGTTTCATACCTTAAGAGACTAGACTGCGAGGACCTGTGAATTGAGAACTGTTGATTTAAATGTTTTTCTTGTTCATGCCAATGACTATGTTTTGTTGATAATTCTCTCTGATTTTAATTGATAGAGTGACTTCATATTGAAGTGTTGATTAATTTCACACTTCATTCGGTGTTTTCCGTGAGGATTTTTGGGAGTTGGTTGGTAGGGATGGATGTTAGCCCTGAAGTCATGTCTCATTATACTTCTTATCTGCCTAAGCAGTTAAAGTGTGGAAGTTGAGCTAGACCATCTCTGAAGTCCCATCAGGCTCTGAGTTCTGTGACTTTTTTCCTAGGATGAAAATGGATTGCCTCAAGATCAACAGGAGGAGGAGCCAATTCCTGAGACCAGAATAGAAGTAGAAATACCCAAAGTAAACACTGATTTAGGAAACGACTTGTATTTTGTTAAGCTGCCCAACTTTCTCAGTGTAGAGCCCAGGTAAGGGGATCAGTTAATAGTGTTTTTTAAAGTTGGATAGAAATAGGTAGAATGTTGATATTTTTCTTACCTTGTATGAGTTGACTAATCAGAAAATGGAAAGCTGGTTGTGTATCTCTGAAAAAAATAAATCAAGTATATCCTGTGATAGAAAAAGTATGGACTATTTTAATTTACTATTAAAAGTAAAGGAGACTTTTAATGCTTGTAATTGCTTTTAGCAGTCTGGTATTTCTTATGAATTAACAGATATCGCAAGTCTTTGGGTGTTTCTGACTAATGGAGCCCTGTAAAAGCTGAAATTGAGAGTGGTGAAATTTGCTAGAGAAACTGCAAATGTCCATTGTAGCAACCATTGTGGATCTAGAAAAACTAGTGGTTTTGGACAGTTAAACAGTGTTGATGGGTATTAATCACTAAGTAACATGCAAGCTCTTGTGCAATTTAAAATTTTTTCTCTAAGCAAAATGATGTTGGAAAGCTAGAGCATGTGTGGTCTACTCTTTGGAAGACATATAAGAATAACGAATACTTTGAATATTTAACCTTGCTTGCACTTTATTTCAAGCAATAAGTATTAACACCAAATTTCAAGAAGGTACAGTGATTTGAATACTTCCTTATAGTTGACCGTTATGATTTTTAATTATTGTGATTTTTTAGAGTTGCTTTATATAACAGTAATAATATTTCTTGCAAAATGTGATTAATAGTTTCTTTTTAAAACAATTTGTAGACCTTTTGATCCTCAGTATTATGAAGATGAATTTGAAGATGAGGAAATGCTGGATGAAGAAGGTCGAACCAGGTTAAAATTAAAGGTACCATATTTTGTCCTTTTTTTTTGCTTTTATAAGTAAAACCTGGAGATATTAACTTGAGACTTAAGCTTCTGAAAATGATTTTGTACGTTTCCTGTTTTATCAACAAATGAATTATCTACCTTTTCAGAATATTTTTAGAAAGAAAATACATAGCTTTTTCTCTATAAAGGTATCACTTTTCTATCACTTTTCTCACTGTTATACTTTTTTGATGCATTAAAAAAAATTTCTAGCTGCTTCCTTCAGAATAAGCTGTACTGTGGTGTGGTATTTAGAACAGCTACCTCCATATGTACTGTGGGTTAAGTTCTAACAACTTCCTGCAAGGGGAATTTCTTCAGGCTCTTTGATCTGTGAATGAACAAATTATATCCAAAAGGAGAATTTATCACTAGTACCTAACACTTCACCATTTGGCTCTCTTTGTATTCTTCTGATTGTTCTTATTCACTGTTAGGAGAGATTTTTATTGCACTAAATTCCTATTAGTGCTTCTCTTTGATACCTCGTACTATCTGGTTAGCTCTATCCAAGGAGGGCCACTAATCTTCTTTTAATCAAGGAGGATGTAGGTTTAAGCAGATGCTTTAGAGCTGAGTTACAGCAAAGAACAAGAAGCAGTTGAACTCATGATACTGAAATTGGAGCTATGCATTTAAAATTCTTAAGTCTGAAGGATTTCCTGTAAATACTTCTTTTTTTTCTTTTTTTATCCTGGTGGGTATTGTGCATGGTGTTAAAATATTAAGAAATGTCAGTCAAGTCTGGCGTTCTTAGAATTCAGGGGCTGAACTTTCAGAGTAATTCCATCTCTTCAAGTGTAATAGATCCACAAGTACCTAAAGAACCTTGATATATAAACCTTGATATATAAGATAGTTTCTTTAAAATGCATGGGCTTCCAAAGCTTTTCTGTGAAATTTCATTACTCCTCCCTCATAATGGAAATGCAAATCAAATGGAAAAATGGAGATAAACAGGCACCATTAACTTGGTCAAGGTCACACAATTATTAAGTCTAGTACTTAGACTGTTTTTGTTTTTTGTTGTTCTTTTCCTTGCTTCCCCACCCTCTACTCCCACCCTCATCTCCATTAGGTTATCTCTTAATATTTTTCCTCAGAACATATGTGTCTATTGATTTAGGCTTAGCACTGTGAATTTTTCATGGCTGCTTTAGTGCCTCTGGCATTATTCTGTTGTTCTTCTTTCTCATCATTTATATAAATTAATGTCATAGTGCCTTATTTATTTTCTTTTTATTGTTTTTTGCATTTTCCCCTTACCTTCTATCATGATACATCAGCGAGTGTCAATGTATCTGTATTTTAAGACCATGTGAAGCAGACTCTAGTATAGGCATCAAAGTTTAGAAATAGTTTACTCTAAAACCTTGGTGCTTAGATTACAAAATGTCAGTGTTTAACAGACTGTTTTTTAAAACTGTGATGTGTGATGGAAAATAACCCTGGATCCTTGGTTTCTTGAGTGATGTTCTTGATTCTAGACTGACCATTTATAGAGTCAGTTGGTGGTATAATTAACTCTTTAGTGAACAAAGAACCAGTTACAGTTTATGTATCTCAGTGAGGTACTCTGACTTTACAAGTACTTTGATGTGTCTTTCATCCTAGGAGTGTATCTTTTCATAGCATCGTTATTTGAATCACCTTATATATAAACAGGAAGCATTTTTCAAAGGGGCTTCTCAGTAATGGCCCGTATGTGTCTTCATATTTGTATGTAGCTAAGCTATTTTGTATAAGAGGGAAGGCAGGAATTAGCACAGATAATTTTGTTTTGTTTCCTTTATTAAGGAAAATTTTAAACATATACAGATATAGTGAGAACAGTATAATAAACGGTATAAATATATAGATATAATAAACAGTATAATCAAATTTCATGTACCCATCACTCACTTCAATGGTTGTCAGGTTGGACATCTTGTTTCATCTGTACTCCCCACCCCACCTTACCCAGACTATTTGGAAACAAATCTCAGACTTGACATCATATTTAATTCATGAATATTATCAAGTTTTTAATCAGCCAGCTTCCTAGTTGTTTGTTTATTTATGAGAAGTAAGAACCAAAGGGGAAAACTGGAAGGAAATCACTAGGACCCGATTGTAAAGGCAGTTGCAGTTAGCAGAGGAGATCCTGAAAACCTAAGTGGGAGTTGGGAGCACCTGCTGTTACAGCTGGTGGCGGGGGCAGAGGCGGAGGGAAATTGGGCTTACGTCTGTCGGTTTTCAGAATGTTGGCTCCTCTTTGATGCTGTCTTAATTCACATTCTCTTTATCCTTGTGAGCTGATCCTTTTTCAATTCTTTACTGTCATTTTAGTGTGTTTCCAGGATGCAGCAGGAATAAACTACGTGCATTTAGTGTGCTGTATTCTCCCAGACGTCCCACTGAGTTTTTAATTTCAATAACAGTGGTTTTCATTTTAGGAAGCCCTTGAATATTTTCCAAATCTGCCTGGTGTTTCTCTCCCTCACCCCAACCAGCACCCCCGACCCCCACCCACCCCATAAAGTTAAGATAAAGTTAGACTCTATACCTGCTCAAACCTGGGGGTTTTATGAAGGTGCTGTTTTTTCTTTACTCATATGTGGGGAGCTTCGCTAGGCCAGTAGGCAGTTTTTTAGTCTCATATTTGTTGAGTTTGTCGTTCTGTGAGAGAACCTCCTTTATACGGAGTCTCAGTCCTGAACTGCTGTCCCATGTGGCCTCAAGCCTCATTTCTTGTCCTCCTAGCTCTCACTGTGTCTTACAACTTCTCGAGGCTGCTGCTGATAGAGCATCTGCTCAGATGCTCTGGCACCGAGCTCTCTCTGTGGTTCCAGCACTGGGAGCTCAGAAATTTACTTAAGCATATTTTTTTCCTTTGTTATTTTATGTTGTTATTTTATCCAGCATCTCTAGGAGATTAAAACAAGAGGGTTTCAGTGTCTGTTTTTCTGTCACTATCTGTGCATGCTTTTTCTGTGATTATGAGTCTCTTGAGGAGAGAATAAGCAAAAAACCACAGTGTTCTAAGGCACTTGTGTTTTAAAACAGGTGGAAAATACTATACGGTGGAGGATACGCCGGGATGAAGAAGGGAATGAAATTAAAGAAAGCAACGCTCGGATAGTCAAGTGGTCTGATGGAAGGTGAGCACAAATGCCTGAAGAGTGTTGAAATACCCAGACTGTGGCTGGGAGGGATCAAGTTTTGGAATAAAACCTTATTTGGGGTATACCTCTTATTAAAGAATTTCCATTTTTAGTCTCTGGATCGCATAGAAAACCTGAGAGAAATAAATAAGCGGTTGAGGGTTATACAGGCTGGTGGAAGACATTAAAGGTAGGCCGGAAATGTGATCATCCTCCCTGGGTACAGCATAGTAGTCTGGAAAAGTTCGACCAACTCCCCTACCCGTTGTGTACTACTCCCTACAAGCTGACACTTTAGTAAAACTGCCCTTCACTGGGAGGGTAGTAGAGGCTGAGTGAATGTCATGGCATGTTCTACTTCTAGCATAAAGATACAGCGTGTTTTATTTCTATGTAGGTCATTTTCCGCATCATGCCTTCTTTATTCTTCCCTTCCTTCTGAATTCTGTGTAAGGAGAGAAAGCAGCAGCTGAATCACATTTTAAGTGAAGTAACGTGATGGAGTGGAAGCTTTCTGACTAACATGCGAAGTGTTCCTCCTTTTCAGCATGTCCCTGCATTTAGGCAATGAGGTGTTTGATGTTTACAAGGCTCCGCTGCAGGGCGATCACAACCACCTGTTTATAAGACAGGGGACTGGTCTCCAGGGACAAGCCGTCTTCAAAACCAAACTCACATTCAGGTAATTACTCTTATCAACGTACTGTTTGTTACAATAAAAGCAGTGAAATATGGGTGTTGTTCAAAGAACCTGACTCCTGATTGATTGGCATAACTTCACAGTATAGTTCCCCAAAGACCAAGATCTGGTTCTCAGCTCTGAAGGTTCAAAGGCTATTTTGTCAAGTGCACTAAAAGTTGCTGTCTCACAGGAAACCAGGTCACGCTAACCAAACTTCCAAGAGACTGCTATGTGAGTTTATTAATTCCAGTGATTACTGTAACTGCCAGGAGGCATAAGAATACTTTCTGGTCAGTGTGATAATTAAAGGTTGTTAGTGTGCACGCAGTGAGTTGGTGGGTGTGCAGGCTGAGGTCATCTCGTTCTTTAGGCCGCTGCATCCATTACCACTCCAAAGATGTGTCCCCCAAGCAGCCCAGGATACACAGGTCAGCTGGCGCAAGCACGCCCCTTGTCTAGGCAGTGTAGGCATTACAATGAAATGTTCATGTTTTTCTTTTCTTGAGTCTAAGCAGACCATCCTCCTTGGTTACTTTACCTTGCTTTTCTTTAGAGAGGGCACGATATTCTTGGTTATGACTTACGGTTTTGAAAATTGTAATGGTCAAGTTTATAGGCTTTGGCATCAGATAGACCTGTATCTGAGTCCCATTTCCACTTACATGACCTTGTGCAACTTTCTCAACCTTTCCTTGCCTCAGTTTCCTAATAAATAAAATGTAATAATTATCTCATAGAGGAGCTATGACAATGAAGTCATATAATATGTAAAACACAAAAGTACAGTGCTTGGCACTTAGTATTTAATAAATGGTGCTTGAGCCC
Organism: Hippopotamus amphibius kiboko; assembly: GCF_030028045.1. Lineage (NCBI taxonomy): Eukaryota > Metazoa > Chordata > Mammalia > Artiodactyla > Hippopotamidae > Hippopotamus > Hippopotamus amphibius. The sequence goes on along the minus strand of NC_080187.1, from coordinate 194,391,078 downwards.
ATCTGTTTACTGCTTCTAGAGGGTGGTCGTGCTATGTAAGCCTTTTTGACTCCAGCTTTCCGTATTTAACTTTACTTGTGAGATAAGAATGTTTTAGTAAGCCACAGAATGAAGAAAGTTCAGAATCCCCATCTGGTATGTTGTTTTGTGTCCCTGTCTCTTTTCTAGAGAGCAGAAAATGGTCACTGGCCTCCTTTGATGTTGATATGATTGGCTCACAAATGTATTTGCTAAACAGTGAGGTGTTTTTGTTCATTTCCTGCAGACCTCACTCTACAGACAGTGCCACACACAGAAAGATGACCCTTTCACTTGCGGATAGATGTTCAAAGACACAGAAGATTAGAATCTTACCAATGGCTGGTCGTGATCCCGAATGCCAGCGCACAGAGATGATTAAGGTATGGTGGCTGGGACTTTGGTATATTAAGAGTGGCATTTCCCAAAATGTTGCTCATCATCTCTTATTGACCCACCATCTCTCCTTCCGGCTGGCATGAACAGGCAGCTGGTTTCATTTCCTAAGCATTTGGCAAACAGGGGTGATATGGCGATGGTCCTAAAACAGACCCTGGCTTGAGTTCTCTCCCACCAGGTCCCAGGTTCCATCAGGTCCTGAGACTTTGGCAAACTGATGACTGAAAGAATCTGAGCTTTCACAGATAATTTCAAGGATGATTGAATCATCTGTGTCTGGTTTAGAGTCCATGTCAAGAGTCAGTGGAAATGCTCAAGATTTGGTCTAGGTAGAATATAAGTAGACCAGAAATTTCCCCACTTTTCTCATGAAGGTAGGGAGCTGGAGGGACCTGCAGACTCTAGGACCACATTGAGAGATGCCCCAAGCCCTCCTTCACTTCCCCAGCATCTGTGGAAGTGCACGAGGAATGAGCTAGTTTGTTCTTAATCCCTGTTCTGCTGACAGTGGTTTTTACTCTGTACTCAGTACAGCCACATACTATTTAATGAAACAGTGTCTAGCAACAGAATTAGAGTTGTATGCAGTAGTAAAACAATTAAATCGGGAATCAAAGAAACACCAGAATATCCCTGACTTCTCATAGGCTGGCCCTGCCTGGTGAACCCTGATGTGTGGAAGCCAGGCAGATGGAAGGGAATGAAGTCTCTACCTTGGAGGTCAGGGACCCTCCCACCAGCACCTCCCCATCCTGCCCTCTGGAGCTGGGGGGAGCTCTCTGGGTCCTCTGAGGGCCCCAGAAAGCAGTATCTGGACACCATGGTAGTTTGGTGGAGCCTGGGCAAGTCAGGTGTCTGTCTCGGATGAAGAGACCCCGCCTCCTTCAGGGATCTGCTGGGTATGGACAAGGTTCCCCAGGCTGGTCGCTGCCGTCTGGGCTTTGCGTGGCAGCACAGGGGACGCTGCAGCTCCCACGGCCGTGCCTCTGCCAGTTCTGATGGGCGGTTGGTGTGAGGGAGGCTTTGCCTCTTCACCCTGTGTTGGCTTCATGCCTTTGAACTGAAAAAGATGATGACTGTGTGTGGTAACAGAGCTGTAAAATGGAGAGAACTGTACCCTGAGGACATAGGAACTGGTGTTATCCTGGGCGAGACATTTACATGTTCTTTACAGAAAAGTAGTTTCAAGTGGGCACTAAGCTAGATCATTTTTTTTTTTTTTAAGTTCAGTAATTTACTTGTTCTTTACAGAAAGAAGAAGAACGTTTGAGGGCTTCTATTCGTAGGGAATCGCAGCAGCGCCGCATGAGAGAGAAGCAGCACCAGCGAGGACTGAGTGCTAGTTACCTAGAACCTGATCGATATGATGAGGAGGAGGAAGGCGAGGAGTCCATCAGCTTGGCTGCCATTAAAAACCGATACAAAGGCGGCATTCGAGGTGAGTTTGTGCAGAAATTAAATCTCATCATTTCAGGGTCCAGGAATTTATCTTTGTGATCCGCGTGCTCTGAGTGCCCAGTCACTGGACACTTTATTTTTAAGGAACCAGTGTTAATGAGTGAGACATTTCAGGGTCTAAAGAGCTAGTAGTCACTGTGGATTTCTTTCAGGTCAGCCTGAAGGGTAGAAGCGGCTGTGCTCTTGCTTTCAGACTCGTCCGTTGAGCTTCTGCTTTCTAATTTGAAAGTCTGCCAGTTATATTTGGAACTCTCCTCAACTTTTTAAATTACTAATTAGGAATCAAGAAGTTCAGTTTTTCAGCAAATACATTTGTTTTCTTTCAAAGTTCTCCATTGCATATTCCGTTCTCTCACAAGTACCAATAATTTGTAATGGTTAACATTTACTCAGCACATACTGAATCCCAGGCAAACACTCAGACATGCATCCTGTTTGATCCTCATAACAATGCTAAGACCCAGTTACTATTATTGTCTTGTTCTTTTTTTAAAAAAAATTGATCACTAAACCAATTATATTAGTTTCAGGTGTACAACCTAATGATTCTATATTTCTATATATTATGAAATGATCACCATAATAAGTCTAGTTAACTTATGCTACCAAACATAGTTACAGAATTTTTTTTCTTGTGATGGGAACTTTTTTTTTAATAAATAAGTTTATTTATTTATTTATTTGCTGCATTGGGTCTTCATTGCTGCGCACGGGCTTTCTTTAGTTGTGAGTGGGGGCTGCTCTTCATTGTGGTGCACTGGCATCTCATTGTGGTGGCTTCTCTTGTGGTAGAGCACAGGTTCTCGGCACATGGACTTCAGTAGTTGTGGCACGTGGGCTCAATAGTTGCGGCTTGAGGGCTCTAGAGCACAGGCTCAGTAGTGTGGCACATGGGCTTAGTTGCTCCGAGGCATGTGGGATCTTCCCAGCCCAGGGCTCAAACCCGTGTCCCCTGCATTGGCAGGCGGATTCTTAACCACTGTGCCACCAGGGAAGCCCAATGGGAACTTTTAAGATCTGCTCTTAACGACTTTTAGATATGCAGCACAGTATTATTAACTTCAGTAACCATGCTGTACATTACGTCCCCATGACTTATTTATCTTATAACTGGAACTTGTACCATTTGACTCCGTTCGCCCTTTTCCCCACCCTCCACACTACACTTCAGGCAACCAGGCATCTGTTCTCTGTATCTATGAGCTTCTCTTTTTGTTTTCCTTTTTTTTTACATCCCACATGTAGGTGAGATCATGCAGTATCTGTCTTTCTCTGTGTGACTTATTTCACTTAGCATAATGCTTCAAGGTCCATTTTTGTCTTGTTCTTACTGAGGAAATGGAGACTTTGAGAGGCTGAGTGGCTTGCCCAAAGACACGTAGGTAGTACGTGGACAGGTCTTGAACCAAGGTGATCTGACTTCTGTGGTGTCTGACTCCAGAAGTTTCCCCACAGTCCACAGCAAGATGTCATGCAAACTGAACCTGAAGATGGAAGACCTGGGCTGGACTCCTGATCCTGCCTGCTCTGATCTCAGCTCTGCCACTTTTCAGTTGGATGACTTTTGGAAAGTTACAGTGCTTCTTTACTGTTGCCTTATCAAGAAAAGAACAACCTATTGGTAATACAATAGTATTTACACCACGAGGTTGTTTTGAGAATCGAATGACATGATACATATGAAGTACTTTGTCCAGCCCTTGGCATATAACAAGTACTAAATAATTGTTACCGCTCATCGGCTTTGGGCAAGTGACTCCATATCTCTGAACACCGCATTCCCCATCTGTAAGATGAGGATCTAATCTTCCCCAGATTAGCTCTGATAGAGTTTTGGGAATCACTGAACCATGTAAGGTATACCTTGGGGCGACCACGTTCCTGGTTTTGCCCTGTTAGAATGATAAATTGTAAGAACACCCAGTTTTCTCTTTCTCTGACCATCGTATGAAACTCCTTTCTCCTTTTTCACAGCAACTGTATTTTATTTATTTTGGGACTATAGTACAGAGACTTTTTATTTATTTCTTTTTTTTAGTTAGTGCAAATTTCCCACAGAAAAGATTAACTGTGGAAATAAATCACATATAATAAACTAAATAAAAACCAAAAAATTGAGGATGTTTTTAGGGGAGAATTATATAATATTCAGTTTCCCACTGATTGAAAACCTAATGGAAAAGTTCATTAGCAGTCAATTCTGTCCAGCAGTCAGATAGGCAGGGAGTGGGGAGAAGGGGAGAGCATTAGGTTGTGAGGTGAGGGGTTGGTCTAACATTAGCTATTCTTATTCCACCTGTGCTTCACCTGGGCTGGGGCATCAGCACAGACTGCTGTTCATCTCCATCTCCCTTTGAAATGTCCACCTGGCAACAAACAGTTTTTACAGGACCAGGAAACCATCTTCAAAGCTTATTTTGGAAATAACTGCTACCCTGATAAAAGAACGACTCAAACTTTAAAAACTTATTGTGAAAGAATGGTGGTGTCTGTCTCTTTAATCACCTTGCCCACAAGCCTTTTTAATATTTAAAAGTGGTCAGATAAATCATTCTTGTATTTGAGAGGATAAGTGCTTCATTTCAACATATCTAAGCTCACATTCACCTTTAAATTTTAAAAAATTTAAATTATTTGTTTCCTCTGGAAAAACTGTACGGAGGAACTAAAGATATTCACCAGAAGAAAAATCCAGGAATGAGTGGGTCATTGTCTTTGAAAGTCACTCACAAATCTTATTCCTTTGCTTTCAGAGGAACGAGCCAGAATCTATTCGTCAGACAGTGATGAGGGATCAGAAGAAGATAAGGCTCAAAGGTTACTCAAAGCAAAGAAACTCACCAGCGATGAGGTAAACTAAATTTATTCAATTCTAGAGGTTTACCCTGTACCTACAAGTAAACTGGAATGAAGAGGAGCTCACAGCCCAGGAGCACAGATTAGATGTCTACACACTTCACTGAAGCTCAGTGAGACAAATCCAGTAACAGGACTAGAAGTGGCCCAGAGGAGGGTCTGATACCTCTGCTCAGAGAAGAAGACCTCTCATTGGGTATTAAAGAAAGAATGCTAAGTGTGCAGGGCACGACAGCCAGGGTGGGCATGCCAGACAGATGGAAGGGCCTGGGAGAAGACACATGGCCCTAAGATACCAAGGCTTTACTAGAGAACTAGAAATCGTTCGTGTGGGTAGATCAGAGCGTATATCTCTTTCTTTTTCTCTTTATGTCTATTTTAAATATATTTTTTAAATTACAGAAATAGTTCTTATGGTATAAAAATCTGTTTTTTATTTAGATGAACTAGTATTTGAAATAGTATTGAGTAATTCAGTAAAATAAATTTCTATCTATTGAAATAATACATTTTCAAAAGAATTTTAACCTATATTTTTAACACTATCCTTTTCAAATTATAAGAGTACAGGTATAAGTCTTTTTTCAAAATATAATCGACACGTAATATTATATAACATCATATTAGTTTCCAGTGTACAACATAATGATTTGATCAATATATGTATATATTGCAAAATGATCACCACAGTAAGTCTAGTTAACATCTGTCACCACAATAGTTATATAGTTTTTTTCTTGTAATGAAAATTTTTAAGGTCTATGCTCTTAGCAACTTTAAATTGTATACTACAGTATTATTAACTATAGTCACTGTGCTGTATATTACATCCCAGGACTTACTTATTTTATTTGTCTTTTGAGATTATTTTATCTTTAGTGTTCTTGAATTTTGCTGTGGTATCTTCCTTTGTGTTGTTTTTCTTTTTTAACATTTATTTATAATTTTGGCTGCGTCAGGTCTTAGTTGCAGCACATGGGATCTTTCATTGCGGCTCGAGGGCTTCTGTCTCTAGTTGTGGCATGTAGGGTCAGTAACTGCAGCACGTGGGCTTCTCTCTCTGGTTGTGGCTCACGTGCTCAGTAGTTGTGGCACGTGGGCTTAGTTGCTTCATGGCATGTAGAATCTTAGCTCCCCAACCAGGGATTGAACCCAAGTCCCCTACATTGGAAGGTGGATTTTTAACCATTGGGGAAGTCCCTGTTTTGTATTTCTTTTTATTTGTCTGATTGGGATTTGTTAGACTTTCTGAATCTGTAGATTGGTATCTTTCATCAGTTCTGGAAATTTCTCAGCCATTAATTCTTCAGATATTACTTCTGTACCAGTCTGTCTCTCCTTTCTTCATGAAACTGATTAGATGCATGTTATTCCTTCTCACTTTATCCTCCATTACTCTCAATCTGTCTTTCATATTTTCCATGTCTTTGTCTCTCTGCATTCTAGGACAGTTTTTCAGATCCTTTTAGTTCACTGCTTCTTTCTTTAGCTTTCTAATATGTTGTTAATCTCTTTCATTGAATTTGTACTTTAATCGTTTCAGTTTTTTATCTCTAGAGGTTTAGTTTCTTTTTCTAATTGGTCATTTTAAAAAATCCTGCTCCTAACTCATATTTTTTGGTTTCTCCTTTTTATGTCTTTAAAATTCTAAACCTATACATATGGTCTTTTATCTCTGATAACTCCAGTGTCTGAAGTCTTTACATGTGTGATTTTACTGCCTATTACTTCTGCTGGCTCTGTTTCACAATGACTTATTTCTCTGTGTTCTGCAATTAAATGATTGATTTACTTAGATCAGTGGGAATTTCTGAGGCCTAGACTGATGGATTCCTCCAAAGATGATATATATTTACTTCTGCCACGTACCTTAGGACCACTTGATTGATTGATTGATTGATTGATTGGCTGCCTTGGGTCTTAGTTGCTGTGCACAGGCTATCTCTAGTTGTGGTGAGTGGGGGCTACTCTTGTTTGTGGTGTGTGGGCTCCTCATTGCAATGGCTTTCTCTTGTTGCAGAGCACGGGCTCTAGGTGTGCAGGCTTCAGTAGTTGTGGCACATGGGCTCAATCATTGTGGCTCTCGGGCCCTAGAGCATACAGTAGTTGTGGCACATGGGCTTAGTTGCTCTGAGGCATGTGGGATCTTCCCGGACCAGCGATTGAGCCCATGTTCCCTGCATTGGCAGGCGGATTCTTAACCACTGCACCACCAGGGAAATCCCGGGACCACTTTAAATAATATTCTTAGAATAAGATCTTCTTAGTTTTACTGGAAGTGTGGGTTCTGACTTGTTATGAATTTCCCTAGAAATTTTTAATTTTTGTTTTAATCCCCCGTTAATTGGTTCTAATGTTAGAGATTAGAAATTATCCTTGCAGGCACTCAGAACAGGGGTTGGCAAATTACATCCCATTGATCTAATCTGGCCTGCCACCTGTTTTTTCAAATAAAGGTTTTTAGGAATCCACCCATGGTTATTCATTTATGTGTTTATCTATGGATGTTTTCCTTCTATTGTGACAGAGTTGATTAGTTGCAACAGAAACCATAGGTCTTGTAAAGCCTATAACATTTATTCTTAAGCCCTTTACCAAAAAGGTTTGCTGACTCCTACCTCAGAGAAGTGGGCCTGAGTTTATTTCTAGTTCACATGAACACTAAAGATACAGTCCTTTAATCTGCTCCACTTGGCCTTTGTTTCCTGTCGTCAGCACTCTGCAAGGTATAAAACCAAAGCTCATGTTCACACAGTTTGGTAAATGTCTTCAAGGAGAAAGTCTGCTTTACTGCTCTACTTATCTCTGTGGTTTTTTTTTTTTTAAGAACTTTTATGGAGATACAGTTAACATACAATAAACTGCATGTATTTAGAGTGTACAATTTGTTTTTTTTTTTTCTTTTTCTTATTAGTAATGTATATATGGCAATCCCATTCTCCCAATTCATTCCTCCCCAACTCTCCCCACTTTCCCCATTTGGTTTCCGTATGTTTGTTTTCTACATCTGTCTCTATTTCTGCCTTGCAAACCCATTGATTTGTACTATTTTTCTATATTCTGCATATATGTGTTAATATACGATATTTGTTTTTCTCTTTCTGACTCACTTCACTCTGTATGACAGCCTCTAGGTTCATCCATGTCTCTACAGATGTCACAATTTCATTGCTTTTTACAGCCGAGTAATATTCCATTGTATATATGTACCACAGCTTCTTTATCCATTCATCTGTTGATGGACATTTAGGTTGCTTCCATGTCCTGGCTACTGTAAATAGTGCTGCAGTGAACATTGGAGTGTATGTGTCTTTTTGAATTATGGTGTTCTCTGGGTATATCCCCAGTAGTGGGATTGCTGGGTCATATGGTAACTCTATTCTTAGTTTTTCAAGGAACCTCCCTACTGTTCTCCATAGTGGCTGTATCAATTTACATTCCCACCAACAGTGCAAGAGCATTCCCTTTTCTCCACACCCTCTCCAGCATTTACTGTTTGTCGATTTTCTGATTCTCTGTGGGTTCTTGCTTTCGCTTAATTTTTGGCCTCTCATTATACCTTATTTTCTTGCCATCACTTTGGTTTGTGTATAGTTTTTCATCATTGTTATATTCAGTGGGAAGGTTATTCAAAGGATTGTTCTGCCATGATGCGGGAACCTTTTTATGTTCTTGTTACTCATGATTTTAATGTATTTTCATCATTTTGGCCTTCTGTGAACTGTGAGCTTCTGTGAGCTCTTTTCTCATGTGAAACAGAATTTTGTTCTATGATTGTTTGTGAATCACAGCATTTAATATTTCCTGGTCTTTCTTGGAAGTGACATGCTATGGAAGATAACTAGACCATTGTTAAATTATTCTGCAGGATATTTGTTTTAAATTAGATAGGAAACATCTTAATGATGCATTTACAGTGTGTTGAACGGTTGGCAAACAGGAATCCTCATCTAAGCAGATGCTGTTTTATTTTTTGGCAAGCAGACACTGTGAATGCAAATTGAAAAGTGCCATGGGACTTCTGTGTATTCCTGGTATTCTCAGAAATGAGATTGCTAAATGTGGTCCATCAGATAGTCTTCTAGTCTGGGCAACTGCGAGCCTGTAACTGCCTGGCTTAAAATGTTTCCTGCAGATGCCTCCTAGCTGTCCGTTATAGGATCTGCCCTCTCTACCTTTCGTGCCCAAATATTCATTGCTGAGTCTTCCTAAGCCTCCCTTCCCCTTTCCTGACAACAGAAACTTTACTTCTGCTTGGACCTCTCAACCCCTGCCTCTGCCTTCTCTTACTGCCGTAGTTCAGGTCCTGGTGGAGGTTACAATGGGGGAGAGGAGGAAAGGGGTCATACCTGCTCTAGGTCCCTCTCCTTATTTGCACACTAAATCCCAGCCACACACCTTGAGCCTAGGTAGTCCTCTGAGATAAAGTGAGTTTTCAGACCCTAAGTCCCCATACCAGAGAACCACCGTTGTCACCAGGGCATTCCTTGATATGGGGGAGAGGGCACGGGTCTGGATTAGAATGAACTGGATTACTGAATCTTGTGCTGTTCTGTACTACTTGTGTAGCCTTGAGCTGGTCATCTCACGTTCCCACTTCTGTTTCCTCGTCTGCTCTATGGGATTTATGCTCACTGCCTTGTACAGTTGTGTTATAGTAAATAACAGATATGAAAGTGGGTGTTACAGTGAATGCTAGTTTCCCTTCCCCAACAGGGTCGAAGTTACAAAAAAGGAGAGAAACAGAGCTTTTTATCCTCCCTTATTTTTGTAAGCAGTGAAAACTTTAGAAAACCTAAATTACTCCAAAGATGGAAAAAAGAAACTGTGGAAAAGGGGAAGACCCTGTGGAAAGGAACATGCGGACAATGGGGAGGAAGGGCATCACGGCCAGGCCTCAGCTTTCTTGGATGAAAGAGGCGGTCTGCTGAGGACTGCCTAGAATGTGGTGCAGGTGGTCTGGTTCCTCTCCGTGTCTCTCTGTCCTTCCCCAGCTCTGCCTCTTGGAACCTCCATTCCCTGCTTGGCAGCCCTGCCTTACCTATTAGAGGTCCCTCTGTTTATGGAGCCATCAGCAGGATGGCTTAGAACCAGGGCCCCAGCTTCCCCTCCAGTGTGGTTGGGATCCTGAGTGTGTTTCCCTGGTAGCATTGACACTCTTGGTGTTGCTCTCTTATACTTCAAGACACCCTTATTTGTACATACTTTTAGGTATATTTTGGGTTAAACTCAAGAGCTAGTTTATAATGTGAGTTTTACAATCAGTCTAAAAAATAAATTGTTGGAAGACAACTCCTTCATAACTGTGGGCTGCCTGTTCCTGTGTCTTTAGGGACCTGCATTCATGGCTGTATTAGGAAGCTTTATGTTCATGTAACGTGAGTGCTTTTTTCATTTGTTGCATTTACATGGCACAGTAAGGCATAATCCCACACTCCTAGTCTCACAAAATGAGGTCTCCTGAAGGTTGCCACTCACTTTCTAAGTCCTGGGAGTAGCAGGCCTGCATGTCCTTGCTGGGCTTTGCTGCTTGCCTGTAGCTGCTGGGGAAGTCAATCCTGGAAGGATTTCCAAAGCAGAATTCCAGAGCATCTTACCCCAGACAGTGGATTAGAACTGGTGCCAATTAGACTTCTTTGGGAGAGCTTTGATCTGGCTCCTGACCTCCTGGGCCCTGCTAGGATCCCTTAGCACAGAGTCTACCACCATTCATTCATTCATTCATTCAAATTTTTTTTCCTATTTGGGGGCGGGGGGTTGTGTTGGGTCTTTGTTGCAGTGTGCAGGCTTTTCATTGCTGTGGCTTCTCTTGTTGCAGAGCATGGTCTTTAGGTGCATGGGCTTCAGTAGTTGTGGCACGTGGGCTCAGCAGTTGTGGCTCACGGGCTCTGGAGTACAGGCACACAGGCTTAGTTGCTCTGCGGCATGTGGGATCCTCCCAGCCCAGGGATCGAACCTGTGTCTCCTGCATTGGCAGGCAGATTCTTCATCATTGTGCCACCAGAAAAGTCCCTCAAATTTTTTTTTTAATAAATTTATTTATTGGCTGCATTGGGTCTTCAGTGCTGCACACGGGCTTTCTCCAGTTGCGGCGAGCGGGGGCTACTCTTCATTGTGGTGCACAGGCTCCTCATTGCCATGGCTTCTCTTGTTGTGGAGCACAGGCTCTAAATGCGTGGGCTTCAGTAGTTGCGGCACACAGCCTCAGTAGTTGTGGTGCACGGGCTTAGTTGCTCCACGGCATGTGGAATCTTCCAAGCCCAGGGATTGAACCCATGTCCCCTGCATTTGCAGGTGGATTCTTAACCACTGCACCACCAGGGAAGTCCCCCAAATATTAAAAAAAAAAAAAACTTTATTATGTGAGTCTTCAGTACATCCAAAGCAAGAAATTGTTATTTTAAAAAGTTGACAGTCTTTACAATGCTTTTTAGATAATGAAGAAGTGAAATGCTCAGGAAGTGAAGAAAAAAGTTTAAATAAATACCTGATTATGGTCAAATTATTCAGCAGGACAAGGGTTATGTAGGCTAACTTCTTTGGGAGAGCCCTGACCCTTCCCAAGGCCAAGCCTGATTCCACTTTCCTGCAGCCCTTCTCCATGTGCAACAGCTTCTTTCCTCTGTGCGAGCAGGTCACAGTTGCTTAGCTTGCCCTTGTGATCCTGAAGTTGGGTTTCAGGGTTAGTTTTGTAACTACTCCGCAGTCATTGTGAACGCCTCCAGTACTTGTAGATTTGGAAACTGGCCATGACCTTAACCACTGGTTTTATTCAGCTGGTAAATGTTCTTATTAAAACAGTTATGTTATTTTGGGTTTTCAGAGGGTTATTCAGCTCAGAGCTACTTTTGATAAACCTTTCTAGAAGTATTGTCTGTGAAGCTTTAGATTTTTAAAATTTTTATCTGTTTAGGAAGGTGAGCCTTCCGGAAAGAGAAAAGCAGAAGATGACGATAAAGCAAATAAGAAGCACAAGAAGTACGTGATCAGTGATGAAGAGGAAGAAGAGGATGACTGAAGCACAGACTGGAAACCTTATATATTTTATTGTACAGTATGTTTTATAAATGTGATGTAAACATGAGTTATTTTAATTGAAATAAATTGATTTGCTTTTGAGCAATTTTAATTGTAATAAAAAAATTTAAGGATACAGAAGATGTGGCATATATATACAATGGAATATTACTCAGCTATAAAAAGGGATGAGATGGAGCTATATGTAATGAGGTGGATAGAACTACAATCTGTCATACATAGTGAAGTAAGTCAGAAAGAGAAGGACAAATATTGTATGCTAACTCATATATACGGAATCTAAAAATGGTACTGATGAACTCAGTGACAAGAACAAGGATGCAGATACAGAGAATGGACTGGAGAACTCGAGGTATGGGAGGGGGCGGGGGGTGAAGGGGAAACTGAGACGAAGCGAGAGAGTAGCACAGACATATATATACTACCAACTGTAAAATAGTCAGTGGGAAGTTGTTGTATAACAAAGGGAGTCCAACTCGAGGATGGAAGATGCCTTAGAGGACTGGGGCAGGGAGGGTGGCGGGGACTCGAGGGGGGAGTCAAGGAAGGGAGGGAATACGGGGATATGTGTAAAAAAACAGATGATTGAACCTGGTGTACCCCCCCCCAAAAAAAAAAAAAATTTAAAAAGCAGGTCTCTGTTCAAGAAACTGACTTTCTCCCAAAGCAGGTTGATTTTGTTAATGCTTTACACCAAGCCTTAGGTTTTAGTGAATTCCTCCAGGCCCCACCAAGAAGCCTGGCCAGGGCTGGGTGAAGTGAGTGAGGCATTCTTTTGGGGTGCAGAGGTTTTTAAAGGGGGCATAAAAAAGCCTTCATAGTTGTATTTGTTTGCTAGGGCTGCTGTAGAGAAGTACCACAAACTGGGTGACCGAAAACCACCGGAACACATTCTTTCACAGTTCTGAAGCCTAGAAGTCCTAAATCAAGGTGTTGGCAGAGCCAGCTCCCACCAAAGGCTCTAGGGAAGAATCCTTCCCTGCGTTGTCCTAGCTTTTGGAGGCTCCTAGTAATTTTCCTTGTAGTAGCATAACTCTAATTTCTGCCTCTGTCTTCACGTGGCTTGTTTCTCTGTGTTTCTGCTCTGTGTCTCCAGATTCCACTCTCCTTATAAGGACACCCATTGATGGGTTTAGGGTCAACCCTAATCTGGTGTGACGCCATCTTAACTAATTACATCTGCAGAGATCCTATTGCCAAATAAAGTCACAGTCTGAGGTCTGGGTGGATATGAGTTTTGAAGGGTCCCTATTCAGCCCACTACAGTAATAAAGTTATATAACTGTAATACAACATTTAGAAAATTAAAATTAATGCAAAACTATAATGAACAAAATGTCAAAAATTTACATAAAGATGATCTAACAGGTCTGGGATTAGGGTAAGGCAAGTGAAGAGAGTTGCACAAGTACAGAGCTGGATGGATCATCTCTATTTAGATGTTTTGTTCGTGGGGGTTTTTCGCATGGAGTTTAAAATGTATTGCAATATTATTTATCTTGATCACTGAGATTCTGGCACGGCCTTATATTTTGGCCAAAGTGAGCATCTCTCTTCTTGCATCCTAGTCATGGCTCTGCTTTCTCAAGCATGGTGGCTGGGTTCCAATGATGGGCACCCAGCAGAGCTGTGTATTACCTTTTTTCGACAGTGCCTCTTATGACTAGCATTGAAAGTCACATCAAAATCCACCACATTCTGTTCAGTAGAAGTGAGTCACTGATGTGACCCATATTCAGTGGGAGGAAAATTTGACTCCTCTTGATGGTAGAAATGGCTAAGAGTTAACAGATAAATTTTAAATCCATATATAAGACATGTATTTGTCTTTTCTGTGGTGCTCTTCTGCACAGACTAATCTTTCCCTTATGGGCGGACTAGGGCTGTTGATACAATCAAGGAGTGATGGCTGTGGGAGACTTACCCCAAAGCCTGGTTATAGAGAAGTGACACTGAAAGAGAAGGTCCTAACTCACCACTGTGTCACTTTCCTAACTCAGAAACCTTCCCTTGCTGTTTCTTGGTATCAAGTTGAAACTAGTTGAAACTCCGATGCCTGGCTCTTGAGAGCCTTCATTTTGATTCCGTCCTTTCTAAGGCAACATTGTTTCTGTATTTTCACTAGTAGACACCTGTGACCGTGATTAAACTCTCGTCTCTCATCTCGAAACCTGCCCTTCTATACAGAGCTTGGCTCTGCAGGGCCAAGACTGCAAGCACATTTCAGCTTTGCCAGCTGCCCCCAGTTAGGGGGCGCTAGAGAAGACTGGGAGCCTGGATAACAAAGGAAAGATTGCTCCTTCCTGTTTATTTATAGAACTCTCTGGAGGCTTCCTGTTGACCTGCAGACTTTATAAGGGGGCCCACCAGCACTTCTTCACACCAGCAGGGGCAGTTTCTTTCCACAACAGTTCAGTCCAGTTTGCAGTTTTACCAAGACTTGAGGAGCCAGCTTCTTTGTACTGAGAGACATCACTCCCAGCTGTTCCTCAGAGATTCAGCTCCAGGGGGGCCTGACTGTAAGTGTTTAAGTTTAATTAATATTTCTACTGTTTCTCTGTCCCCTCATCTCCCGGGGTGGAAGTTGCTCTCTGAATTTGCTACTTCTGTGATTCCCTTAGGGGTTCTCTTTGTACTTTCTGTAACCAAATTACCAACATTAACCTAATTACAATTTTTAAAAAATATTTTAAAATCTATCTATATAGATAACTGGTATGTTTTCTGTTGCCCAACTTGGACCTGACTGGGTAGTCCAGAGCAAATCCTCGAAGATGAGAGGCGTCGATTGGTTTAGGTTTGAATGCGTGTCTGAGCTCTTCACCAATGGGAAGCAGGATGCTGGTGATGCCTTGGTATCATGATAAATCAGATTAGCCCCTGTGGTTGAGGGCTCAAGTGGCTGCTACATTTATTAGGCGGTCCTGATGACTAAGGACTGTGGTGTGGGATGGATACTTCTGAGTGTCCTAGAGCACTTACAGAAGGTTTACAAGCTTAGGTTGTTTTCAGTTTTTTCTTTTTTCTTAATATATTGGCTGTGTTGGGTCTTCGTTACTGTGTGGGGGCTTTCTCTAGTTGCGGTGAGCAGGGGCTACTCTTCAGGCTTTCTCAGTGCGGCAGCTTCTCTTGTTGCAGAGCAAGGGCTCTAGGTTCGCAGGCTTCAGTAGTTGCGGCACATGGGCTCTGTAGTTGTGGCTCTTGGGCTTAGTTGCTCCGAGGCCTGTGGGATCTTCCCAGACCAGGGCTCGAACCCACGTCCCCTGCATTGGCAGGCGGGTTCTTAACCACTGTGCCACCAGGGAAGCCCCTATTGTTTTTAATTTTATTGAAATATAGTTGATTTTCAATGTTGTGTTAATTTCTGCTGTACAGCAAAGTGACTCAGTTATACATATATACATTCTTTTTCATATTCTTTTCCATTACAGTTTATCACAGGATATTGAATATAGTTCCTGTGCTGTACAGTAGGACCTTGTTTATCCATTTTATATATAACTTGCATGCAGTAATCCAAACTCCCAGTTCATCCCTCTCCCTTGCCCCTCCCCCTTGGCAACCCCAAGTCTGTCCTCTATGTCTGTGAGTCTGTTTCTGTTTCATAGATAGGTTCATTTGTGTTGTATTTTAGATTCCACATATAAGTGATATGGTATTTGTCTTTCTCTTTATTTGACTTAACTTCATAGAAGCTTAGGTCTTTTAACGTTTAGGTCAAGTCATGATCAGAGAACGAAGCCCTAAAGGAATCTCACATCTTGTAGTCAGAGGGCTGAGGTTGCTGAAAATTAAACACATGTAATTGTGTGGTCGCAGAACTACAACATCAGTTGAATTCACAGCCTCTTCAAGTCTCTCATGTGCAAGTGCATTAATTGAGGAAGAAACTAGAAATGGGGATTTCTGTTTGGACTCAGATAAAACTGAAAAACAAACTTTCTAGCCCCGCTGTGCATCCCTTGCTTGTGAGAAGCAGTTTGCCTCCCTATGTCAGAGGAAACTTTTTTTTTATTGACATGTATTTGATTTATAATATTAGTTTCAGGTGTACAACAGTGATTCAAATATTTTTATAGATTATACTCCATTTAAAGTTATAAAATATTGGCTATGTTCCCTGTGCTGTGCAATATATACTTGTAGCTTATTTTATACACAATAGTTTGTACATCTTAATCACCTACCCTTATTTGTCTCTCTCCTCTTCCCTCTCCCCACTCGTAACCACTAGTTTGTTCTCTATATCTATGAGTCTGTTTTGTTATAGTCACAGTATTTGTCTTTCTCTGTCTGACTTATTTCACTAAGCATAATACCTTCTAGGTCCATCCATGTTGTTGCAAATGGCAGAATTTCATTCTTTTCTATGGCTGAGTAATATTTTATTGTACACACACACACACACACACGCGTATATATTTATATATTCCACACCTTCATTATCCATTTATCTGTTGATGGACAGTTTGCTTCCATATCTTGGCTATTGTAATATTGCTGCTATGAACATTGGGGTACATGTATCTTTTTGAATTAGGATTTTTGGTGTTTTTCAGATATATACCCAGGAGTGAAATTACTAGATCACAGGGTAGTTCTATTTTTACTTTTTTGAGAAAGCTCCATTGGTAAATATTCACCGCACCAATTTACATTCCCACCAATAGCATATGAGGGTTCCCTTTACTCCACATTCTCACCAACATTTGCTATTTGTAGACTTTTGATGGCAGCTATTCAGTGAGGTGATATCTCACTGTGGTTTTGATTTGCATTTCCCTGAATGATTAGTGATGTTGAGCATCTTTTCATGTACTTGTTGGCCATCTGTATTTCTTCTTTGGGAAAATGTCTATTCCTGTCTTCTTCCCTTTTTTAAATTTATTTATTTATTGGCTGTGTTGGGTCTTTGTTGCTGCACATGGGCTCTCTCTAGTTGCTGCGAGCGGGGGCTGCTCTTCATTGTGGTGTATGGGCTTCTTATTGTAGTGGCTTCTCTTGTTGTGGAGCACGGGCCCTAGGCGTGTGGGCTTCAATAGTTGCGGCACATAGGCTCAATGGTTGTGGCTCACGGGCTCTAGAGCACAGGCTCAGTAGTTGTGACTTACAGGCTTAGTTGCTCCGTGGCATGTGGAATCTTCCCAGAGCAGGGCCTGAACCCGCATCCCCTGCATTGGCAGGCGGATTCTTAACCACTGAACCACCTAGGAAGTCCTTCTTCCGATTTTTTAATCAAGTTTTTTTTTAATATATATATTGAGTTGTATGAGCTGTTATATTTTGGATAGTAATCCCTTATCAGTCATATCATTTGCAAATATTTTCTCCCATTCAGTAGGTTGTGAAACTAGTCTTCTTGCTTGAAAATGCTGTAATAACATCACTTGGGGCAGTTTGCATTCTCCTCAAGAATCAGCCAGCTGAGTGCTATCTGACCCATTTTTTACCAGCAGACCCATAACTAGAATCTCATCATATTCTGGCAAAGAAAGTACAAACTCTGACTAAAGAAGAAATATCTTACACAACAAAAGAATTGCAAACTTTTGCTCATGAAATGTGAGCAAAAGCCTGGGGAATATGTGTGGAAGTAGATTCTAAGAATGTGAGATGAAAGACAAACACTAACTACCTTGGGCCAAATTTACTGATATGGGTGTGCTTATATATTCTGGATTTGATGTGTTAGGACATACAGCCAGACATGGCTCTATACTTGATTGGTTCACCAAAAAAACTCCATGGTGGCCTACATTTAAATGAAGTTGAGATGCCACAGCTTCCCTGGCTTAGTGCAGGGAAAGAATCCAAAGACAGGGAGATAGGAGTGTCAGAGTAGACATATTTTGTGTGACCTACATACCACCCCTCACCTTCCCCAACTACATTCCCTGAGATGGCCAGCTTAAAACACCAACATGTAATATATCTAAGAGTCAGGAGTGGTTTAGCACTGGCTCAGGGTCTCTCTTGAGGCTGTAATCAAGATGTTGGCTGAGACTGTGTTATCTAAAGGCTTCCCTGGGGCTGAAGGGTCTGTTTCCAAGATGGTTCACTCACCATGGCTCTTGGCAGGAGGTGTCAGTTTGTCACTTCATGGGCCTCTCCACAGCAGTGTGAGTGTCTTCACATCATGGCAGCTGGCTTCCTCCAGAGCAAGTAAGTGACCCACGGGAGAAAGAGCAAGGCAGAAAGGACACAATGTCATGCCGAGCCTTGGAAGTGAGGCTGTGTTCTATTGATCACACAGACCAACCATGATACTTGTTGGAGGGGACCACGCAAGGGCAAGAATACCACAGGCAGGGATCCCTGGGATCTGCCTTGAAAGCTGGCTATCACAGCAACTTGGCCTTCCACCAACTGACTTTGCCATTTTCCTTCTCTGTAGACACTCTTGTCAGGCTTCTGAGGACCAGGCTCAGGGAGCCAGTCTGAGGATGCTTTAGTACAGGTTTGGTTTATGAATCTTGGGAGTATGTTGAAGTGATGGCCTAAGAACAATGTGAGGAACTTCATAGGGAAATTAATACTGTGCATTTTTCTCCAACATTGAAGATTATAGTGGGACCATGGATCTGTTTGGAGACATAGATGACATTTCTTCAGAGAGTGATGGGGATAGTCAACCACCCATTCCAGGACAGCCTGTTGCTGTAAGTACAATTACAGATCTCAACTGGTCCCACTGTTCAAAGCCAAGAAGAAAGTTTCAGAGGCTGATGGGTCTGACTCTCTCATGTAGAGAGAGGACACTGATAATCAGTCTGAAACATCTGATGAATGGGTGACTTTCTTAGCTATGTTGGGAATTTCTGGATATTAAAGGGCATAGAAGGAATTGCTCAGAATGAATTTGATGCCAAACTTTAGGGCCTAGATTGTGAGGACTCATAATTTAAAAACCTTTGATTTAAAAGCTTTTCTTATTCAAATCTGTGCCAAGAAGTGTATACTATTTGGCATTCTTCTCTGATTTTAATAGTTACTTAGCATTGAGGGGTTGCATAATTTCACACTTCTGTTGCTAAATATCTTATGCAAACTAGAGATGTCAACATTTTTTCTGGTAATGCAGGCTAACAGGTCTTGTTTTGCATGGTGGTTTTGGGGGGTGGGGGGTTGGGGAGAGGATGAAATTTTAAGCAGAGGTCTTGGAGGGGTTGCCAACTGCTTTATCTTTGAAGCGGTGTCTAAATTTACTTCCTGTCAAATCTGCATCTGCCTAGTGCAGAAGGAGAATTAGAGCATTTCTAATGTCACCTTAAGCTCTCACATTCTGGTTCTCTCTTAGTATCGACGTGGAGTGCCCCAGGGCCAGCAGGAGGAAGAGCCAATTTCTGAAACCAGAATCAAAGTAGAAATTCCCAGCATCAACTCTGATTTAGGAAATGAATTGTACTTTGTTAAACTACCCAAATTTCTCAGCATAGAACCCAAGTAAGCGGACTGATTAAATGTTTTTTTTCCTAAGACACTGAGTAAAAATATGTGGAATGTAAATGTTTTTCTTATTTATAACAAGTTGGCTAATCACAGAGGTGGGAGATTTCTCATGTAACTCTGAAAAAATAAATTTAGAATGTGCTATGGTAGAAAATGAGGAATTACCGGTGTGAGAAAGTTTTAATGCTAATAATTCTTCTAGCATTTTGGCACTTTCTTATAAATGAACAGACATAGCTGATGAAGGTATTTTTCACTACCATAAAGCTGAAATATTAGAAAATGAGAGTTAGAAAGTTTGCTATAGAAATCACAAATGTTCAATGCAAAAGTCAGAATCTAGAAAGGTCAGTTAATTTTAGACTACAAAATAGTGTTGATGGTGTTACTCACAAGGGTGCACAAGTGCAAGCTCTTGTGCAATTAAACATGCCACTTTTCTTAAAAAATATGAAAAGATAGATCATGTGTCACCAGTATACTTCAGAGGACATATTTCACCAAACAAAAAAATAATTTAAAAACTTTGAATTGTTAGTCATATTTGGATTTTATTTCAGGTAATATGTTTTAAAATCAAATTTCAGGAAAGTACAGTAATTTGCATACGTCTTTGAAGTTTTACATAAAGTTATTTGTCTACTCTGATTTTTTTTAATATATTAGTGCATGTTGTAAAGATTATTGTCTTATAGCATTAATTATATTCAATACCAAAGAAGGCTAATACTACATAAAAAACAATTTTTAGGCCTTTCGAGCCTCATTATTATGAAGATGAATTTGAAGATGAGAAAGTGCTTGACGAAGAAGATAGAACCAGGTTAAAATTAAAGGTGCCATTTCACCCTTTATTTTATTCCTGTGTTTTGGTTGTTTGTTTGTTTTTCCTTTTATAAAGTAAAACACACAGATAACAATTTGAGATGTGCTTATAAAATGACCTTTATGTTTATTGTTCAGTCAACAGATAACTGTTTAGAAAAAGAAATTAAGTGTCTTTTCAGAATATTTTTAGGGGAGAAGGTACATATCCTTTTAAAAAAAATCCTTGTAGAATCATCACTTTTCTAACCTTTCTTTTGCAGTTGCAATTTTTTGACAGAGGTAAAAATAAAAATTCTTGGAAACTGTTAGCTATTTCCTTCAGGATAAAGAATAATGTGGCTAGGTATATGGAACTGCCTCCACATTTTATTGTGGAGAGATCTGAGCGGCTTACCACAATAAGAGTATCTCAGACTGTGGAAATTCAGATTATATACAGAAAGAGGCCTTGTCATTAGATGGTCGAAGGCCTGGATGGCAAAGCCCTACCACTGCTCTCATGAGATGGTGTCATCTTTAACTGGGTTTCGAACGCACTTCTGCCAGAGGCTGCAGTGGTAGTGGTGGCAGGATCCATTTTTACGCTACTTTTGTAATTTAGAGTTTCCTACCACATGGGTAGCAAAAGGTTCAGGTTTTAATTTGTTATTACTTAATTGTATTTTTTTTTTTTTTAATTTAATGCTCAGAGCCTCCCTGACTCACTAGGCGAATGGGCCCTTTTTTCGTCCTTCTTTCACTGAGTTCATAGCCCTTCAAGTTGGGCTGCAATAGACAGAGATCTCAGTTGGGAGCGCCTACCTCATATGGGCCCAAAGTTTTTGCTTCCACTGCCATGAACTAGAGTTCAGAGAAGATTAAAACCAATTGTCTGGTGAGTTTAACCACCATCTCTAGGTATCTGTAGCAGGAGGGTTTCTGTGTTGCCTAATCAGCTATTCTGTGGTGAGCTTATTCTCTCACCACCTATGAACTCTTGGCACGTGATCATAAGTCACTGGAGCAAAAAAGAACATGCAGTTAGTAACACTGGTTTTCTAATGCCTCTGTGTTCTGAACCAGATAGAAAATACTATACGATGGAGGATACGCCGGGACAAAGAAGGAAATAGAATTAAAGAAAGCAATGCTCGGATGGTCAAGTGGTCCGATGGAAGGTGAGCACAAGTGCCTGAGGAGTGTGGAAATACCCAGAGGGAGGCCGGGGATGAATGAAGTTTTCTGCATAGGACTGTATTTTGGGATCATCTTTCATTAAAGAATTAACACAATCTAGGCCTCTGGCATTACCTGGGAAACCTGGGAGAAATAAATAAGGCTTAGATCACAGTGCTGCGCTGGGAGACTCTAGTCACAGACCCAAGATGTGATCAAATTCACAGCATCTATCTTATTGAGATGAAAACCTAATCTTAGCACCCACATGTGACTGTTAGACATTACAATTTGGTATGTTTGAAAAAATGGTTTCTATTTTTCTAATGAAGTGGTAGAGATTGGGAAAATGATAAAACAATTATAGTTCAAGAAAGGAAGATGGATTTTACCACCTTTTACTTTGAGAGGAGGTAGGTTAGTTGTTACCAGTATCTTCTCTTTGTTTTTCTTATGAATTCAGTACAGGGACAGGATCCTGCAGTTCCACAGCATGTTGGATAGACTAGAAGCTATAGGATTTGTTACACATCCACCCTAATAACTGAACGATTGTTTGTTTCCAGCCTGTCCCTGCATTTAGGCAACGAGGTGTTTGATGTCCACAAGGCCCCAATGCAGGGCAATCAAAACCACCTGTTCATCAGGGAAGACACTGGTCTGCAGGGACAAGCCATCTTTAAGTCCAAACTCACCTTCAGGTAACTATCCACAGTGACCCACTGCTACTTGGCAGTTAAGGACCAATAGGGTAGAGAGGTTGGATGTGCAAAAAGCCCACCTCAGTCCTGACTGAGGTGATTTGAGGCACAGCTCACAGAGGCCCACGGTCTGGTTCCCATGCGTTTTCTCACCTGTGCAACAAGTTGCTGTCTCTCAGGGAGCCAGTTCACGCCATGGAAACCAACATAAGCCCGCGGTATAAACCAGAAGACCGGTTGTTAATTCACATTGATCAACGCACCCGGTAAGAGGCCTAGACTGCCTGGGCCGCTGTGCTGGGCCGCGCGCCCCTTCCCTGCGGGGTCGTGTACCTGGGAAGCCGGCCGATCGCGGGCATGCTCCTGCTGTGCGCACGCGCTCGAGGAAAGGGCCGCGGGGGCCGGTGCGTCACGCTCCACGGCTGTGTTTGCTGCGGGTGTGGTTGGCTCCAAATGTTCTTAGTAAACAGCGAGACGTTTTTGTCTGTTTCCCGCAGACCTCACGCTACAGACTATGCCACACATAGAAAGGTGACCCTGCCACTTGCTAATAGATGCTCGAGGACACAGAAGATTAGAATCATACCAATAGCTGGGCGTGATCCTGAATGCCAGCGCACAGAGATGATTAAGGTATGTTGGCTTAGATTTATCCTGGGATTGTTTGGGGGCATTAAGAGCTGTGCATTCCAGGATATTAATTCTTCATTTCTTATTGCCGCAGCCGTCTTATTTCTCATAGTTAGGGAGGCAGCTTAACCTGAGCGTGTGGTTAACCCTAGTAATGGTCATAGTCAGTGGCCCATGGCGACATACAGTAATCCAGACCCTCAGGTGTTCTCTCATCCAATCTATGAGATTTCCGAGGGAAACTGGTAATTTAACATCATTAAACTGTGCAGATAGGAGGGGCTGTGGAAGGTCAAGAGAACATTCCTGATTCAGTTGACACTGGCCCTGTGAACCCCAACACGTGGAAGTCAGGCAGATGAAAAGGAATGAAGTCTCTACCTTGGGGCTCGGGGACTCTCCCCACCAGCACCTCCCCATCCTGCCATCTGGAGCTGGGGGGAGCTCTCTAGGTTGCGGGCCCCAGACAGCAGTATCTGGACACCATGGTAGTTTGGTGGAGCCTGGCAAGTCAGGTGTCTGTCTCAGGGGTGAAGAGACCCCGCCTCCCTCAGGGATCCGCTGGGTATGGACAAGGTTCCCCGGGCTGGTCGCTGCCGTCTGGGCTTTGCGTGGCAGCACAGCGGACGCTGCAGCTCCCACGGCCGTGCCTCTGCCAGTTCTGATGGGCGGTTGCTGTGAGGGAGGCTTTGCTGCTGTTACAGAGCTGTAAAATGGAGAGAACTACACCCTGAGGACAGAGGAACTGGTGTTATCCTGGGCGAGGCATTTACATGTTCTTTACAGAAAAGTAGTTTCAAGTGGGCACTAAGCTCCTTCATTTTTCTTTTTTTTAAAGTTCAGTAATTTATTTACTTCTTTACAGAAAGAAGAAGAACGTTTGAGGGCCTCTGCTCACCAGGAGACCATCCGTCTTCGGGAAAAGCAGACTCAGCGGAGGCCACGTGCCCCCTACCAGGGCCCCAGCAGTGACGAGGAGGAGGGTGAAGCCATCAAAAACCGTGACCGAGGGGAACGCCGAGGTGAGCTGGCGAGGAGGTCACACTTCCTCATCTCAGGGCCATCGGACCGGTTATACTCTGGGGGGCTCTTACTACCTGTCCTGCTTTATTCACTTAGGACAACAGTACAAAGGCCTTTTGTTTTGTTCTTCTTAGGGCCACTTTCTCACAAAAGAGCTTCGCTAGGAAAATAAGGCACCACCATAATAAAGAGAATCAATTAAATAATTTATGTCCTTATGGAGGAAGATGTGTAATAGGCAGTTCACCTGTTTGTATAATTAAGGATCCAGTGTTTAAACTCTGTAGTTTTTGGGGGGTTTTGTTTGTTTGTTTGTTTGCTTTGGCCGCCACATGGCTTGCAGGATCTTAGTTCCCCGACCAGGGATGGAACCTGTGCCCCCTGCAGTGGACGTGCAGAGTCCTAACCACTGGACTGCCAGGGAATTCCTTTTTTTTTTTTTTTTTTTTTGTAAATTTTGTAGTTTTAAAATATGTGTGTATGAAGCCCCTTGGGTATTTAAAAGTGATCAATCTCTCCAAGGGCAAAAACCTCTCCCATCTAAGTCATTTAAGCATGTTTGAAAGCTATATATACCTCTTCACGAAAACTTACAAAAGTGTTGGCTCCTTAGGGGAAATACACGGTGGGAAGTAACATTCAGCAGTAGAAAAATTCAGGAATAAATGGGTCTTCATCTTTGAGGGTCAATCCCATATCTAAAGTCCCTTTGCTTTCAGAGGAACAGGCGAGAATCTCTTCTTCAGAGAGTAATGAGGGACCAGATGAAGAAAAAGCTCAAAGATCGCTGAGAGCAAAGAAACTCACCCGTGATGAGGTAAGACCAACTTTATTCAATCTGAAGGGGGTTGCCCTGTAGGCACAAGTCAATCCTGGAATGAAAAGGAGCTCACAGATGTCTTCACACCTCCCTGTGACTCCATGAAATGAATGCAGTGACAAGCCTGGGGTGGCCCAGAGGAGGGCCTCAGTCTTCCCCACTGTGCGCAGCAGGAAGGCTGCCCAGAGCAGGCGCCCCCTCGCTGGGTGTTGAAGGAAGAGTGCTGAGGTGGGTGAGCCAGTGGACGGAGAGGCCTGGGAGAAACACATGGCTGAGACGCCAGGGCTTGACTAGAAATACGTATGTGCGGTAGAGCAAGGGGCCTCTCACGTTCATCATGGGTGTAATAATAGTGGAGGGTTAGTTCGTTTCCATGTTGTTAAAATTATTTTCCTTTAATTATTTCCTTTCCCACTTATAAGATCACAAGTACAAAGACAATTTAAGTCTTAATTACACAAGTGAATCATTGTGTTGTTGCCATTGTGGCATATTCATTCATCCAGTGTTTTCTGAGCATGTAACAGGTTCCGCTTATGGGTCTGGAGTCACAGATCGGAGGAAACATCTCAGTAATAGAAATCGCCCTTACTGTGTAAGCAGCATTCATTTTTCATGTGAAAAAATACATTTAAAACTTGGAAAGCATACTGAAAAAGCACAAAACACAAGCAGTCCTTTTTTTTATTTTTTAATTTATTTTTTGGCTGAGTTGGGTCTTCATTGCTGCACGTGCGCTTTCTCTCCTTGTGGCACCTAGGGGCTGCTCTTTGTTGGGGTGCACGGGCTTCTCATTGCGGTGGCTTCTCTTGTTGCAGAGCATAGGCTCTAGGCACACAGGCTTCAGTAGCTGTGGCACAGGCTGAATAGTTGTGGCTCGTGGGCTGTAGAGCACAGGCTCAGTAGTTGTGGCACACAGATTTAGTTGCTCTGCGGCATGTGGGGTCTTCCTGGACCAGTGATCGAACCCATGTCCCCTGCATTGGCAGGCAAATTCTTAACCACTGCACCACCAGGGAAGCCCCACAAGCAGTCCTTTTTAAAAAATTGGCTTTAAAATACTGAATTTTAGATAGAGAAAATGAAGTACGGAGGAGGCAGAGGAATGTATTGCAAGTAATACAAGCGGAATCCCCGTCAGAATAGAGTGAGGTGTCCCTCAGCCCTGACTGCTACCCAGGGAAGCCCAGGCTCCCCTTGCCTGACCCGTAGAGACAGTGTCTGTGGACAAGGTCACTGGTGGGGGATCGAGTTCTAACATGTCTCTCCATCAGCTCAGAACTACTTTAGACAAAATTTCCAGAAACGTTCAGTATTGAATTTTACACTTTTTCTCTCTTGTATCTGTCCAGGAGGCGAAACCTCCAGAAAGAAGAAAGCAGGTGGTGAAGAGGAAGAGGATGACTGAAGCGTGAAACGTGCTCGCTGTAAATATGGTTTTTAACTGTTTGTTTAAAACAAGAATGAAATGACTTGTTTTGATTGAAGTGAGGAATTGAGTTGCTTTTGCATAATCCTAGTTGTGGTTAAAAAAATGTTCAGAAGCAAGTCTGTGATTTTAGAAAATCCATTCTTCCCAAACAAGAAGTTTATTTTGGTAAGTGTTTGCTCTGGGTCTTGGGTTTCCTTGTCAGAGCAGGTACAGCATGGGAGGGCTTGTTGTAGACTCTGTGCTTTGCCAAGTGCTGCATTGGCCTTACCAGTTCTAATCCTCAGAACAACTTGAAGGGCAGGTGCTGTTACTCTGATTTTACAGACATGGAAGCTGAGTTAGAACTTAAGACCTCTGTCCAAAGCTTTTTCTTAAGTTTAAAAAAAAAAAAAGCATTTTTGAGACAAGGGTCAGGAACTTATTTGCACAGCAGTCATACTGCTGAGCAGATACATTAGTGATGTTATGGAAAAAGACACCCAAAATACCTGAGAGAAATGGTCACCAAAAGGTTTAGAGAAAAGAGCAGTGGGAAACAAAATACTAGAGTTGACTTCTACATTTGTGACTGGTGCAGTAGCTGGAACATAATAGGTGCATAGAAAGTATTTATTGAATGAACAAACCAATGATATTACGTTGGGCAAGTTATTTAATTTCTCTGAATTCAGTTTGCTCAACTTGGTGGGGTTTGACTTGACCATGTAAGTTCTTCATGATTTAATGTTTATATTCTTCTACCTCTAAGAGATGAATACTAATTAGATATGTTTTTTTAAGAAGTCTTTTGTTAAGTAGAAATGGTTAAAGAAAAAAAATGGCCCATCATCTTACCATGCAGAAAACCTGGATATACATTATATTTCCCTCCCATTTATATTTTTAAAGTATAATTTCATAGTTGTTTAGTACACAGCCACAATTAGCACTGCTCCAGAAATGCCATTTAGACTCATCTAGACGCTGAGACATACTAGCGCAGTTCAATCATAAGGTTGGCTATTCTTTTTTTAATTTTATTGACGTACAGTTGATTTACAATATTGTGTTAATTTCTTCTATACAGCAAAGTGACTCACTTATACATACATATATTTTTTCATATTCTTTTCCATTATGGTTTGTCACAGGATACTGAATATAGTTCCCTGTGCTATACAGTAGGACCTTGTTGTTTATCCATCTTATATATAATAGTTTGCCTCTGCTAATCCCAAACTCCCAGTCCTTCCTTCTCCTACTCCTCCACCCCCTTGGCAACCACAAGTTTGTTTTCTAGGTCTATGAGTCTGTTTTTGTTTCATAGATATGTTGGTTTGTATTGTACTTTAGACTCCACATATAAGTGATATCATATGGTATTTGTCTTTCTGACTTATTTCACTTAGTATGGTAATCTCGAGGTTCGTCCATGTTGCTGCAAATGCCATTATTTCATTCTTTTTTTAATCGCTGAGTAGTATTCCATTGTATATATGTACCCTATCGTCCTTATCGATTCATCTATCTATGGACATTTAGTTTGTTTCCATGTCTTGGCTATTGTGAATAGGGCTGCTATGAATATAGGGGTGCATGTATCTTTTCGAATTATAGTTTTGTCTGGGTATATGCCCAGGAGTGGGATTGCTGGATCATATAGCAACTCCAATTTTAGTTTTTTGAGGAACCTCCATACTGTTTTCCATAGTGGCTGCATCAATTTACATTCCCACCAAAAGCGTTGGAGGGTTCCCTTCCCTTTTCTCCACACCCTCTCCAGCATTTGTTATATGTAGACTTTTTAATGATGGCCATTCTGACCGGTGTGAGGTGATATCTCATTGTAGTTTTGATCTGCATTTCTCTAATAATTAGTGATGTTGAGCATCTTTTCATATGCCTATTGGCCATCTGTATGTCTTCTTTGGAGAAATGTCTATTTAGGTCTCCTGCCCATTTTTCGATTGGGTGACTTTTTTTTAATTTATTAGTTTATTTGTTGGCTGTGTTGGGTCTTTGTTGCTGCGCACGGAGTTTCCCTAGTTGTGGTGAGTGGGGGCTACTCTTTGTTGTGGTGTGCAGGCTCCTCACTGCCGTGGCTTCTCTTGTTGCAGAGCACAGGCTCTAGGCACATGGGCTTCAGTAGTTGCAGCACATGGGCTCAACAGCTGTGGTTCAGACTGTAGAGCACAGGCTCGATAGTTGTGGCACACGGGCCTAGTTGCTCCGCAGCATGTGGGATCTTCCTGGAGCAGGGATTGAACCCGTGTCCCCTGCATTGGCAGGTGGATTCTTAACCACTGTGCCACCTAAGAAGCCCGGGTTGTTTGTTTTCTTGTTGTTGAGTTGTATGAACTGTTTGTATATTTTGGGGATTAATCCCTTGTCGGTTGCATCATTTTGCAAATATTTTCTCCCAGCCCGTAGGTTGTCTTTCTGTTTTGTTTATGGTTTCCTTTGCTGTGCAAAAAGCTTGTAAGTTTGATTGGGTCCCATTTGTTTACTTTTAATTTCTATTGCCCTGGGAGACTGACCTAAGAAAACATTGGTTTGATTTATGTCAGAGAATGTTTTGCCTGTGATTTCTTCTAGGAGTTTTATGGTGTCATATCTTATGTTTAAGTCTTTAAGCCATTTTGAGTTTATTTTTGTGCATGGTGTGAGGGTGTGTTTTAACTTCATTGATTTACATGCAGCTGTCCAACTTTCCCAGCATGACTTGTTGAAGAGAGTTTTTTCCCATTTTATATTCTTCCCTCCCTTGTGAAAGATTAATTGGCCATGTAGGTTTTTTCCTTGGCTCTCTATTCTGTTCCATTGATATGTTATGTCTGTTTTTGTGCCAATACCACACTGTTTTGATTACTGTAGCTTTGTAGTATTATCTGAAGTCTGGGAAGGTTATGCTTCCTGCTATGTTCTTTTCCCTTGGGGTTGCTTTGGCAATTCTAGGTCTTTTATGGTTCCATATAAATTTTAGGATTATTTGTTTTAGTTCTGTGAAAAATGTCATGGGTAACTTGATAGGGATCACATTAAATCTGTAGATTGAGTCAGCTATTCTCTATAGAGGCCAGCTTTGAGACTCTGCTGCTTCAGCAGTAGGACTGAGGCAAGGCAGTTGGGCTGAGCTTAGAGGCCCTCAACCCTTGCAGACATGCTGGGAAGCTTAATATTTGAAGGCCAAAAGATGTTTGGGGATTTTGGACCCACATGTGGTTGGCCACTCACATTATTTGGTACCTAAAGGAGCAGGGTGCCACTGGGCTGAGCATGAGGACACTGTCTCTTGACAACCACAGGTCCTGATACTATGTCCACTCAGACTGGCAGAAGCTGAATTTACCTGACAACTCAAGCACCCGAGCCTCCGACTCACTGAAGGGGACAGGCATCAAGGCTTCCCGTATATGAGTGTAAGCCCGACAGCCATCCTTGGAAGGCCGGTCAACGTTAAAGATTCAAGGGGAATTTCTTTATTCTTTAAGTTTCAAAATTGAATTGTTTGACATTTATCCCTAAGAGTTTCCTCAAACCCATTACATATTTCACTGATTTTCTCCTTTGGTTGGTGGATGTAGGTGACTGACGAGAGATGTCTTTGCTTTACTGTAAAAATAATCTCTAGTTTAAGAGCAGGGTTGGCACCCGTCAGGCCCAGAACACACTGTATCATAGGTCCCTGTTTCCTCATAGTTATCAACTCAATTTTCAAAAAAAAAACCTCAATTCGATTTTATGGACAGGCCAGACTGAGGACTGATGGTATGCGATGGAACCATATGAACTTACTATTTTTATGGGTACAAATGGTCAAGTATTGGCAGTTTTATATGATTTAAGTTAATAGGGTGGGATAGGAGAAGTCAGGGAAATTTCTAAGCTTGTTCTTAAGAGGTGTGTAAAGAATGAACTTTAGAACATAGGAACTAAAGTGATTTTCCAAAAAGTCCAAGTCTACAGTATATTTGATAAACTTTATTGAAATTACTTATTCCAATATGAAGTGGTAAATTCTAAATGCCTATAGTCCATAGTCTTCAAAAGAAACTTCACTGTGCTGTTATGAACCAATATTAGAAATCTTAACATTTTGTAACATTTAAGTTACATTTAAGTATTATAAAATTCACTGTTTTTATAAAAATTGGAAAAATAAAGCATTTACAGCATTTTAATATTTTAACATTAAAAAATGTACTTAAATGCCCAGTTTCATGTGACTAAGAATGATGCACTGTTATAAAGGTAATTTTCAAGCTTTTACACATAACTAAAACCAAATATAATTCATCCAAAAGACTGAAAAAAAAGTGGGCATTTATGCAAAATTACAAAGGTTTTTTATGCTGTGTGTGTACATATACATGTATGTGTGCAATTTTTTTTTTACAATTTATTATTTTTTTACAATTCTTAAGCAGACCAATCTAAAAAGTTTAAATAGCTGAATCAAAGACTTTCTTTTCTGAGTTAAGGTGAAATTTAAACTCCTAAAAATTGCTATATATACCCACCAAGAAGCACCCAAAATTTGTTCTTAAA
Source organism: Hippopotamus amphibius kiboko (assembly GCF_030028045.1). Classification (NCBI taxonomy): domain Eukaryota; kingdom Metazoa; phylum Chordata; class Mammalia; order Artiodactyla; family Hippopotamidae; genus Hippopotamus; species Hippopotamus amphibius. The sequence goes on along the minus strand of NC_080187.1, from coordinate 194,360,744 downwards.
CCTTACTCTCTGAATGGAATACAATATCTGACAGAAAAATTATAGGCCTATTAATTGCTTTGCAGCATTTAAAACATACTAATAGTCTGTAGAAAAGGGAGTTAAGCCTCACATATGTAGACTCTAAGGGAGTTTATCTTAAAAGAGTATGAACTTGAACAATGATGCTAACAAAACATGGCTGGTAGCGTTTCACAGTGTTACAGTCTGTTCTTATCTAGCCACTAGAGCAGATGTCCTAAGTAAAAGTCTTTATATGTCAATGAAGGCCTGTCTAAAATACTCGGTAATGGGTACAAGATTGGCTCCTCTGAATGATCAGACCACAGGTTAGAGTTTAGCATTAACAAACTGTTATAAATGTTTTATTATAAAAAAAAAAACTTCCAATTTGATCAGTTTTTATAGGGAAGGGCTTACAGAACTAAATTATAATGCAGAAAAATCAATATGACATAAGAAAGAATGACCAAATTAAAATGACATTAAGAATAATAAAAATCTTTTTTGCTCATTGTAAATACAATTTTCTCAACTTAAAAATCTGTGAAGAGTTCCTTTGAGAAGTAGCTAGAAACATGAACTGTCTTATGGTGAGAAACACCTAGAAACATTAATGTTCACTGAGAGCTGATGGAAAAGATAGTTCTATAGATGTTTAGATTGAGGAACTCACGCCCCTTGATAGGAGTTGCTCTGACATATGCAGTATGTTTGGTTCTTGTGGGTGCCATGTCTTCAGTTAATACTATTCAGAAAGTAGAGTGGTCTTGAGGGCATTATGCTAAGTGAAGTAAGTCAGACAGAAAGACAAATACTGTATGATCTCATATATCAGAACCTAAAAAAATTAAATTCATAGATACGACAAACAGATTGGTGGCTGCCAGAGGTGGGGTGTGAGGAGTGGGTGAAATGGGTGAAGGTGGTCAAATGGTACAAACTTCCAGTTATAAGAAAAATAAGTCCTAGGAATGTAATGTACAGCATAGTGATGACAGTTAATAATACTGTATTACATATTTGAAAGTTGCTAAGAATAGATCTTAAAAGTTCTCATCACAAGGAATAACATTTTTTAAAACTATGTGAGGTGATAGATGTTAACTAAACTTATTGTGGTAATCACTTTACAGTATGTGCATATAGCAAATCATTATGTTGTACACCTTAAACTAAAACAATGTTATATGTCAACTTTCTCAATAAAACTAGAAAAAAAAATTTTCAAGTGAAGTGGCATTGTAATGAAGGAGGAAAACGAGACAGTACTGAACTTACAGAGAATGGAAATTGCTATGGATTCTAAAAAAACAATGACCTTTGTATCTGCTGGAAGGCAATGGTGATTGCTGATTTGTAAGGAAAAAGTGAGACAATCCTGGGATCACAAAGCCAAAATTTTAAGATTTTATGAAACCTCACGAATCATTTAATCTTATTTTAATGGCGGCAAAGGTTAAAATAATGTACAACAGAACATGACTAACATTTTATCAAAACATTTTTTCTTTTATAATTTTCATTATACCATGGACTCCCCCCCTTTTTTTTTTTTTTTTAATTTTATTTTTTGGGGGGGGGGTACATCAGGTTCAATCATCTGTTTTTATACACATATCCCCGTATTCCCTCCCTTCCTTGACTCTCCCCCCTCGAGTCCCCCCGAGACTCCCCTTTTTAAATGAAAAAGATACTGTCAATGGAAAAACAATTTACAAAGCTCTATACATGGAACTTTTCCAGAGGGCACCTACTGCACAAAGCAAGTACGTGGGTTATTTCATTCAAATAACGAGAATTTGCAATTTAACAACAAAGATAATTCTCCTTAAAATCTCTAATAGTCTGCTAATTTTTTTTAAACACAAAATGTTTATTTGGTCTTTTAAATGACAGGCACCCTTAGAAAATGTATTTCACCTATACTTTAGACTTCTACTAGGCTTTAGCTACGAGAATATAGCACCAAAATCCATTTTAATAATATCAATATTATTAATATTGATTTTTAATACATATAATTTCATGTAGACAAACTGGAAAAATTAGAACTTCCAACAAATATGAATATAAAATTTTATAAAATGGGAAATTAAAAGGTTTTTTAAAAACAGTAATTTAAAAATGCAAAGACTAGCCTTTGCTTAGATAACCAGATTAAGTTTATACCAGTTACACTACAAAAACTTAAAAGTCTTAGAAAATCTTTGGTTTAAAAATCAAGACTATTTCACAATTCTAATCTATCAATATTATAAAATTTTAGATCAATAAAGAAATACTGAAAGTTACTAAAAGGGTAAGATGTGCCAGATTTTTAAAGATCAAAGTAAACATCGGTTTTCTCCCTTGTAATTACAATTCTTGAAAGATTTTCTGTATTCAATCAGATAAATGTTCACTCTTCTTAAGAAATCTTTTTTTAAATTATATAATGAACTATTGTAGCTCAGAACTGGAATGGTACAAGCAGAACACTCAACTTCTTCAAACTTTGATTAGTGAAAAACATATTACCCAGAAGTATAATATACAATTCTAGGTAGGGTCCCACCTACCTATACTTCAAAAAGAATTTTTGGGAGCAAAGGGTAACATACTTATCAATTTACTGACTTGCAGGGCAGGCAAGGAAGCCTTGCTAAAAGTGTACTGGTAGCTGTGTACACCTGCTCCATGCTGACTCCCCACCCTGCTGGAACTGTGCAGTCTCTAAAATCAAGTACATTTCCAAAGTCATTTATGAAAAGGAGAGAGGGAGAGAGCGAGTGAGAGCGAGCTTGACTTGCTAACTTGAAAAAAACCTCCAGCACCCTATAACTGAAAGGGAATATCGGAACAGTGCAAAGTCAATCATTGATCCCTTTCAAACACTGGATACTGATTCCAAAAAAAAAACACCACACACACTCAGTCCTTATGAAGGAGCTGCCTAGCTCATTAGATAAACTGTCCAGCCCAAGGCAAAGGAGCACACATTTTATAATTCAATTTCAAGAAGTTTTAAAAAAAATTAACAACAGACCTCTTCCCCTATTCTGGAAGGAGATTCCTCCCTTTAGAAAACTCTCCCTTATGTGATACACCTGGGCCTGAGTTGTTGGGGCCAGGATTGCTCAGATTCCTTTGTCCCCTGTCTTCTGTAGCTGGAACGCCTCTGACATCTCCTGCTCCAGCGGCTGCCCTGAAACATGGGCATGAATACAGGTCCAAATAGTCTACCACACTATCGGATCTGGAACAGTCTTCCCACCACAGTACACTGTTCAACTATGTACTTTAATACTTTGAGTGATAGGAAGACAACTTTTGTTATGAGAAATTGCTTTTATGCAATGTAGACCAAAAAGTACAAGATGACAGGAAACAGATGATAAAAGTTATATTTGTCAACAACAGCCATTTTCCTATTGGTTGGAAAATCTGTAGTTCAGACAATTCTGCGTTGCATATAGGAACACCTCACTATCCTGTGCAACTCTTAATTTATACCCAGGCCAGTTTCTAATTTACTTTACAGTAACATCAATTTAAAGGACCGTTTTGCATGCTCCTCAGACTTAATCTCCACCATTTCTTAACTTTGATTTCATGTGTTTAACAACAGCTTTCTTTTTTCTTTTATCCTAAGTAATTGAGAGCTGGCTGTTTGCCTTTTACAGGGAAGAAAATAGCTTTCCCACTCAGATACTCTTACTATGAGCTTTCACAAAAAGTTAATAATGCCCACATTATTAAAATGAAAAACTGCAATGAATTTAGACTCAACTATACTTTTAAACAAAGTGTGTCACCTGGCCAAGCTGATGACTTTGTTGAAAAAAACTGTAGGTGTTGCTGAGACACCTCGGACAGGTGCAGTGCTGAGGAATGTACAGGAGACCACTTCCTCTCTCCTAGAGATCTGCTTTGACTCCAAAACAGATGCCCAGTTTTCAGTCACATGTCTTTAAATGTCAGCATTTTGCTTTCTTGATAGAAGCAAAAGGCACACTCTTGCCAAGTTCATGTGTTCTGAAACAGGGAAAAGTCTCCATGCCACGGAAAAGGAAAGCTTTCTGACATCAGCAATGTCCCTTTTTGACTTAAAAAAGATTGGTCCTTAAAATGTTTACGTTATTCTACATAAATGACTTACTAAACTTTTTTACAATTGTATTTTTTTAACCCAAGACTCATCATAAACCATTTAATTAAGCTAAATTAAAACTAATTTTAGCAGAAAGTAGAAATAATGCTTTAGAATACAAAATATCACCTACTATTGATTTTACAATTTGAAACTGGTAACAACTTAAACTAGAAAAAAGATACATGTAGTTTAAAAAAAAAAAAAAAGGATTTCCAGTCTTTTCCCTTCTACCCAGGAAAATTTTACATCTGATATCACAATATGAGCCCTTGGTGACCTTTCGAAGTCTTCCAAAAATTATACAGAGGCGGACTTACTGGTGGTCTCCTTCAACTCGTCTCTTGCGAACTATGAGAAAAAATAAAGAATGTTAGAAATTCCTGTTAGTTTATACAATATTAATTTGCTTGTGACAAACAACCTTCTGTGTAATCCAGTTAGAGTTGTATGAAAATGAATTGTCCACCTGCAGTTCACAGGGCAATTAAAATAAAAAACCCATATCCTTTCCCCATGGTCACTTACCTGTTGAGAACTGAGGGGATAAGCTGACCTGTGCTTATACAGCAGCAATATTAGAAATCTACAACAGAATAGTCAGCATTCACCTTCAAGTCACTGTGCCTGCCTCATTTGTGTATTAAAAAAATCTATACCTCCATTAAAAAGTGATTAATAACTTGTGTTAAATTTTGAAATGACATTCAGGCAGCTGGGATTAGAAAGTATTAAAAGTAACTACTTGCATGCTCTTCTGATTATTTCCTTCCTTTGTGAAAGAACATACCAAAAATAGTTTTGTCAGTTTCAAAGGTAAGTGACTTGCTACTACTGCTCTCCAAATTTTCCTTCTTCTACAAAGTGAGCTGGTTTAGGGCTCTGAGAAAACAACAAATGCAAAGTAATGAAGATCTTAGACCCTGGTAATGTGGCGATGTCACATCTAGCTATCATAAACGCAGGCGGCTGAAGTGGTCAGCCAGCTATTTCAGTTAATGGAGTAAACAAAGGTGCACACCTGAGGACCCCCCAGCCTCTTCCCGGGCTGGTGACCCTGAGCCACGTGGCCGTGATCACTAGCAGCAGGGCAAGGTCTTCAGCATCAGGATCTTGCTTCCTTCACCTCCCCTGTCCGCTACCAGAGAACAGTCGCTGAGAGCCACCAGAGCCAATCCTCAGCACTGTGGCAACTCCTGTTCAGAGAGGACGACAAGCATGGGCTCTGGAGTCAGCAACGGAGTGGGGATCTGTTGCTCTTTGTAGTGTGCTCTTTGGCAAGTATGGTACCTCTCTCAGCCCCAACTCACCCTCTGTAACAGGAGAATAATGCTAGCTGTACCTCGCGGCTGTGCAATTAAAGGCTGCTCAGTGTAGTGTTAATATAGAAAGCATTCAATAAAGGGTACTCGGCCTCATCACCCACCACAGTCATGTCATGGGATGGTCCTGAGGTCAGCCATCTTTTGGGGGTGAAGAAAGTCAATTTTGCTTTTATAAAGTTAGAGGATTTGCATGTACACATTGCTGGTTTTGATACTCTTACCAGTAAGTTCCTCTAAGTTATATTGTTGGTCTGTTAATTTCTATACTCTCTTCTGTGGAAGCAAGTAGGAGACACTTGCCTTTGTTGAGCCTGAATTGGCTGTTAATAGAGGAATGAAAAGCCAACAGGTGCACCGGCCTCCTGGCCAGGCTGTGGATTCTGCTCTCATGCTGTTCTGACTGCTGGCTTCTGTTCACTGGCCTTCAACAGATGAGACTGGACAGTCAGGTGATGTACATAAAAGCTTGTCCAGAAAATAAAAACCAGGATGACTGAAGCATCACTTCCTCATGAACATTTTTATACTTATCTAACTAGATGCACCCTGACTCTAATTTCAGTCCACATCAATGAAGAACAAGTTTCATGTGTTTACTGAAATATTAGGGGAAGAAATCCAAAGGAGAATTGAGTCCTCAAATACAAACTTAATTCATGTGTATAGATCTCTGAACAACATGGATATATCTGAAAGGCAAACTACATAATTCTTTAGAGTAGAACATTTCCAAGAAAATTTTGAATTGCAGTAGTGTATGGATGTTATTGGCAGACCATTTCAGATGTTAAAATGCACGTTATTTCAAAAATGCATATTATAAACAAGATTGACAGGATAGAAGTAAAACAAACAGAAAAAGTATAGAAAATTGATTATGTAGTTAGCTAATGTAAAGATAGTAAAGTGAGACAAACTTCAATCGAATATAGCACGTACGCCATATTAACCTCTTTGCTGTTACAGCTGTGATACTTCTTAGCTGGAGATGGCGAGTAGGTAGGATTATTTCAATGAAAAGTTGAGACTAAGAAAACAATGAGAGAGGGAAAGACATCAAAATCAGAACACTAAGGCTCTGATATAGCCCCATTTACAAGGTGAAGAAAAATAATATGCCTCAGAGATGCTGTACAAGTTTCAAGTCTTGTTCTCTGATATCTCTGTCCAGTTCCCACATACTAGAATGCATGTAAGAAAGTGGTCTTTAGGCTTGCCACCTTTATCTACAGGCAGAGATAAAAGTGCAGGGCTAAAATTTAAATCCAGCTGAGGATGGGTGGAGGGGGAGGCTGCTGTTGCTGTGAGTACAACACAGCAGAGAAAGATGGGCAAAGAGCCACTTCCAACCCCTCTTTCTCACTTGGTGTCCACTTGTTAGCTCAGCAATTCCTCAGTTCATCCTGTGGATGAAAGACTAATAAATTTGGCCCTATTAACAATTCTTTGGCAATTTCTTTCCAAAATCCACTCCACTAAGTTCTCTATTCTCCATGATTAGTCAATTGCCAATAAATCCTAACTAATCTCATTTCCTCTCTATCTCTAGAAGACTAATAAGAATAGTGTTTTTGAAGTATCATTTTAATCATGCACTCAGTGGCCTATAATGGCTCTCAAATGCCTCCACATAAAGTCCAAAGGAATCTAAGTTCCTTACCAGCATTTCCTCTTAATCCGCTGATATATATATTTTTTATTCTGTTAGCTTCAAATAACAAGTACCTGTTGAAAGTTTATTCTGGATCCTGCATCTTGACATGAGAGTCAGTTCTTAAAATCTGCAGGCTGCCTTCAGCGTATAAATAACTTGCTTACTCCGAAATATGAGCTTTTAATCATGCAACTCCTCACTCGGGAATGTTTTTATTCTCATTTCATGCCTGAGACCCATGTCTGAAGACCTGGTTTGGACCAGAATGAAGCAGCATGGGGAGGGCGGGCGGTTTGTCTAGAGAGCTACCAGCACAAAGCTGTTTGCTGTCTTTCAATTCTGCTTCGTGTCAGACCACAACTTCTTCAAACACGGCCTCCTCATCCTCTGTTACACACGCCTGTGCACAGCTACTTGACTGCTCAGTGTTGACATAAAGCAGCCCAGGAAACTGTTTTCATCGGTTCCCCTCATCTTCCATCTGCCAAAACCTTCCTCTTCCAGAGAGATCTGCGCAAATCACTTGCCATTAACAGACTCACAGAAAAACACAACCACTGAGGCCTTCAAAGGCTGGCGCCCCTTTCACGTACAGGGACATACATGTACAGACTCTCACTGTGCTGCTCCTGCAGGACAGCTGCTGGCACCACCTCCTCTGGGAGGGACACAGATGACAGAGATGGCTAGAGCCACAAATATGTTGGTGGGATCCTGGGAAAGCTAAGGTGGTTTCCGAGGAGATGAAGGATGGAGACACCTGTGGCTTAAGTTTACAGCTACTTAGTTACCAGACAATTAATTTCAACTTTGAGCAGGATTCAAATTCTACCACTTTTTTTTTACTTAATAAATCTTTATTAAGTACCTACTATTGTCAGGCATGGTTTTAAAGAAAGTTGTGGATTCAACAGATACACATGGACCCTGATGTCCAAAAGCTTAAAATCTTTGAAAACAGACTATTACAATGAAGTATAACCTAGTAAGTAAAAAACGTTTTTAGAGCCAATAATGTATATGTTCTTAAGGGTCTCTATTTATGAAATTCAGTTAGACTTGAGAAACACTGCTCTAAAAAGCAAAATTAAATTTCTGAAAGAAAAAAAATAAAAGCCAACTAATGAAGCAACACTAAAATATTAGCATGACCTTGCAAACTACATCTAAAATCAACAGTACACCAAAACACACCACATTTCTCTTTTAAAAAGCAAGAAGCTAAAATCTTCTATGGGAAACTACAGTCGTCAAAGGACAGAAAGGGTTTGAACTAATACTTTTCACAGTGATCTGGATTAAAGGAACGAGGCTGTAGTTTTTCTGTTCCAGAAATCTTTAAAAAATGCAAACTCAAATATGGCTGAGGCCTAAAAGAACTGCATCATAGTGAAATGTGACTCTCTTTAAGAAGTATCACTTTAATTCTTATCTAAATGCATTTTTTAAAATATTTCAATGACAAACACCAAACTTAAAATTCAGGTTAAAACTATAATTATTTTATATTTTACCATATAAAATTTGAATTTCTATCTAGGCCTTTGATCAAAAGGGCAAAACTTTCCTGTAATGTTGAAATCTTTGTTTTAATAGCTCCAAGAGATGACTTGTAACTGAGAACAAAATACTTTTTTTTATAGGAAGCATTTTTTGTAACGTTTGTTGTAGAAAACTATTTCACTAAAAGCTTTGAAATAGGCTGTCACCCACTAACCTATAATCACTACAACCTCATTTAAATTGAACTCAAATTCAGTCACTATTAAAAGGACTGTGCAGATTTTAGAAACAAAGGCCAAGTAATCTTCTTGTGTAAAAATGTATTTAAGGCAACTTCCCTGGTAGCACAGTGGATAAGACTCCACGTTCCCAATGCAGGGGGCCCGGTTCGATCCTTGGTCAGGGAACTAGGTCCCACATGCATGCCGCAACGAATAGTGTGCATGCCACAACAAAGAAACCCACATGCCGCAACTAAGGAGCCTTCCTGCTGCATCTAAGGAGCTCACAAGCTACAACTAAGGAGCCCGCCCACTGCAACTAAGACCTGGTATAACCAAATAAATTAAAAATATATATATTGAAAAAAAGTTCCTCCAACACATTAGTTTAATGATACAATTCAGAAGTTCCATTTCATAATGAAATATGTCTTACCTAAGTCATTGTTTTTTGTTATAGCATTAGCTGCCCTGGTTCGGGGTCCCTGCTGTGTAAACTGATATCCAAATTTAAGGATATTGGTATTTTCCTCAAGCATCTTGGCCATTTCCAATTCTACAGCCGTCCCCAACTGCTGCCTCTGGAATAATTAAAAATAAAGGATAGTATTAATAAGCTAGATCAAAATACTTTTCAAGGTAAGTCAAGTCTAAGACATTCCGGTACATGCTGATTCTTTACAAATTTTCCCAATTCTTATACATAAGAGAAACTAAAAATGTAAGTTCAGTGTGTGATCATACAGACATCAAAAAATGTGGATTATTACAAAGAGATATCACTTCATATCCACTAGGATGACTACAATCAAAAAGATGAACGATAGTAAGTGTTGGCAAGAATACGGAAAAATTGGGAGCTTCAGGCATGCTGGCAGGAATGTAAAATGGTGCAGCTGTTATGGAAAAAATTCAGCTATTCCTCATAAAGTTAAACACGGAGTTACCATATGACGCAGCAATTCCACTCCTAGGTATGCACCCAAGAGAAGTGACAACATATATTCATATAAGAGTTTGTACATGAATGTTCATAGCAACATATTTCTACAATCCAAAAAGTGTAAACAACCCAAGTATAATAGATTATTCAGCCATAAAAAGGAATAGGTACTGATATATGCTACAACATGAATAAACCTCCAGAACATTTTGCCAAGGAAGGCAGACACAAAAGATCACATATTACATAACTCCATTTATATGAACTGTCCAAAAGAGGCAAATGCATAGAGACAGAAAGTAGACTAGTGGTTGCCAGAGGCTGGTGGGAGGGGTGAATATGAATTGAATGCTGATGGGTTTGGAGTTTCTCTCTGGGGTGATGAAAATGTTCTGGAGTTAGACAGTGGTGATGGTTGCACAACTATGAACATACTAATTTATATATACCATTTAATTGTATACTTTAAAAGTAAATTTTATGGTTTGTGAATTATATCTCAATAAAAAAATTAGAAACATTGATTAAATAGCATTCTAGTTAAATTTTAAGATATAACTCTTCTTTCTACCTTCATAATCTACAAAATTTATTTACTTTGAAGGACTGAGTCATTTACCACATATTTTTTTAAATAACTGAAGTTATTTTTCAAGTAAAATAGACTTAAGTATTTCAGTCAAATGTGTATGTTGTTTTATTTTTAGTTAATTACCACTCTGGATGGAAACATTTCTAATGTATATTTCTCTGCCTCTTTAAAGAAAAGTGCATCTAGGTATGGGTGACCCAGCATTATCTTAAGGCGTGAGCACGTAAGATATCTTTTGTGGCTGGACAGAAGCCTGTGTCTCTGAGTAACCTGGGTATTGGAGCTTTCTGTTTTTCACTGAACCTATTCTGTTCACCTACTGTGTCTGGGACTGACATGGTACAGATACAAAAAGTCTATCTGTATCTTGCCACCAAAGAGCTGAAAAATTTGAGGATGGGCTGTCATCTTCCAGTTCAAAATGGCCAGCCATCTAAATTCTCTTAAGATCAACCAGGAAGAGTTGCTGGTATACCTTTCTATACATTAATATTCTGGATGCCCCAAATGTTCTCTCAGCCATTTTCAGGCCACCACCTTCCCAAGGGTTCCCTGAAAGCCCTCCTCCCACTCGCCTCCTGAGTCCCCAAGCCCTGCGCAGAGTGTGGGCTGTAGCTTCCTCTAAGCTGCTGCTCTACATCACTGACCTGATTGTCGATTTTCAGCTCGGCCAGTGTGTCATTATCTCTCAAAGCATCAACCAGTGCTTGAATCCCAGCTCCTGTAATAAAGTTGGACTCCATATTTAAGCTCCTCAAATTTTTGTTCACTCTCAGCATATCTGCAAAAGCCTGGAAATTAAAGAAAATATTTGGAGATTACAGTTTGACAGCACCAAGTAAATAAACACTGTACAAGCCCGAAACAAATACATGAATCAAAACAACTGCCTTAATGTTTTTTATGAGATTGTTTTAGCTTGACACACTACCTCACAGGTTTCACATGTATCTACTTTCCACATGCACTTGGTCACAATCTTTAGATTTGTTTGCCACGTGTAGTTCCCTATTGGTAACAGTCTCTACTACTGTTCATTCCTGTGTTCGTTCATACTTCCACTTCATGCTTCTTTCTCCTGTGTCTCATACTTTCTCTCATTCTCTGTGTAGGAGTAACTTCAGCAATGTCTCTTTGCTTTTTTTTTTCCTCTTCCTTTGACGGCACCACGTGGCATCTGGGATCCCAGTTTCCTGACCAGGAATCAAACCTGCACCCCCTGCAGTGGGAGCGCAGAGTCTTAACCGCTGGACCACCAGGGAAGTCCCATTAATGTCTCTGGAACATCTTTTCTTCCTTAGTTCCTGCTGCAGCTGGGTTACTGTGAAGCCCAAATAAGGATAAATTATGGACTAATTTCCAAAGCAGGGACCAAAAGGACTGCCTGAGGCAGAAGGCCAGAAAAGATCACAGATAACCGGAACTGTGAGAGCACAAAAACTGTGGAGAAGGGGCTAACTAAATACTCAACTCCTCAAAGAATGGTATGTCTTCCATCTGCTTCCATTACATTTCTCACAGAATATGGCAGTGCTAGATATTTGACTCAGTGCTTAATAAATGCTACACTGATTAATTAAGAAAGCCTGTAAATGAGAAGAGGGAAAGAAAAAGGGAGGGGGGAGGAAGAATATGTGTGAGTTTATTAAAAAAGCCCTGTAGTGACATCAAAAGAAAGGCAAAACTCCAGAGAATATGGGTAAAATCAAGCTTAAAATTAAACTCAAGTTAAAGAAAAGGTAATAGGGGGGCAGTGATACTAGAAAGAACTGGGGACAGATATCTACATTCTTGAACTTTCTATTAGCAAAGACTGACTATATGACTTGAAGCAAACCCCTTATCCATCCATCTGTACACACATTTATTGAAATATTACTAATGGCCTATCTTTGATAAGTACTGTTCTGTAGATTCAGAAATAAAACATACAAGTCTCAACCTAATGGAACTTACATTTTAGTGGGGGACCCAGGTAATAAATAAGCAAAATGTAATGTCAGATGGTAAAAAGGGCTATAGAGGAGGACAAAAGGCAAAGCAGGGTGGATGGGAAGTGCTGGGGGTAGGGGTGGGGTTACTGTTTTATATATGGGGGTCAGGAAAGCCTGCACCTGGAAGGTGATGCCTGAGCAAGGACTCAAATAATTTAAGTGATGAAGTAAAACTACATCTCTTTAGGACTCTCTTTAGGGAGAAAGTTCTAGGCAGGAGGAACAAGTGTAAAGGCCCTGAGTTGGAAGCATGCATGGCATGTTTGAGGCAGAACAAGCAGGCTGTACGGCTGGGAGTAGAATGAAAGGCATAGCAAGAGAGATGGGATCTGCTTATGTAAGGCCTTTTTAGGCCACTGAAAGATTCTGATTTTTACTTTGTGAGAAAGGGAACTGCTGGAGGGTTCTGAGTATAGGAATGAGATTATTTAAGTTTTAAGAGTCACTTTTTTTTTTTTTTGGCACACGGGCTTAGTTGCTCCGTGGCATGTGGGATCTTCCTGGAGCAGGGATCGAACCCATGTCCTCTGCATTGGCAGGCGGATTCTTAACCACTGCGCCACCTAGGAAGCCCTAAGAGTCACTTTTGATGCTGTGTAAAGAGGTGGAGGCGGGCAGCTTAATTAAGAGGCTGCTGCAATAATCCACATGAAAGAAGTCAGTGGCTTGGACCAGGGTGGTAGCTGTGAAAATGGTGAGAAGTGGCTGGATATACAGGAAATATTTGAAGACACGGCTGGATATACATTTAAAGTTGTGAGAAAGTGAAGTCAAAGATCACTACGTTATTATTATTTTATTTTTCCGACGTGAGCAAAGAAAGAATGAAGTTAGCATTTAGTGACATAGGAAAGAGTGTGAGAGAGGCAGGTATGGGACGGAAGTCAGGAGTTTGGTTTGGGACTTAGGTTTGAGATGTCTGTTAGACATACAAGTAAAGCTGTTAAGTAGTAGCTGGACATGGGTTTGGAGTCCAGGGGAGAGGTATGAACTGGAGATAATATTGGGAGTCATGAGCATATGTAGATAATGTATAGCAATGAAACAGAATGCGATCACCCAGAAAGTGAGGGCAAATAGAGAACAGAAGAGGGACCTGAACCGAGCTCTGAGCCATTTAGATGTTTAGATTCTGGGGAGATGAGGAGCAACCAGTGTAGGGACCAGAGAGGCAGGAGGAGAATCAAAGGGAGTGAGATCCCTCAGAGCCAGGAAGAAAAGAGTTTATACCATGATAAAGCAGGATTTACCCCAGGAATGCAAAGTTGACTTAACATATAACAATTAATCAATGTAATATATCATGTTAATTAAAGGACAAAAAACCACACAGTCACCTCAATAGACACAGAAAAAAGCATTTGATAAAAATCTAACACTATAGGTCCATAAATGGAACCCTCTGCAGGTGTTAAATGAATGATGTAGGACTTTATATTCTGATATGAAAAGACCTCTAAGATATATTAAGTGAAAAATTCAGTTGCAGAACAGCCTACATGACTCCATTTATGTTTTAAAAATTTCATGGAAAGGAATTACAGAAAAAAATAAACATAAAAGGGTAGTAAATAATGTATTGCCTGATAGTGAGTATAAACATCAATTGAAAAGAGAGAGTAAATCTTTTTTAAAAAAACTGATATTTGCTTTTATTGATTGTTAAACATCATGGTTACTAACAGTTGATCTTAGAATACAGAGAGTTTTAAAACTACTTTAAAAATTATTTTATTTTTTATTTTTTAAATTTATTTTTTTACTGAAGTACAGCTAAATTAAAAGAGAGTAAATCTTGTCCATAAAATCAGTTTAACCACCTTGTAACATACCCTGGTATTACACAGTCATATTTCAATATTATTAGTAGTAGCTCACTTACAACAGCAACGGGGTCATTGCTTCGGGTGGCTGCAAGACTGAAATATTTCACATGTGTGTTGGCTTCCAAAGCCTTCGCAAAATCTTTCAGGGTTGGAATTGGGATATTCTTGAAAGACAAAAATGTGAAACATTATTACATTTTAGTTTTCAGGAAATTCAGTCCGTTAATCAAATACATCTGTACTTTCTTTTTGGCATTAAAATGCACTGAGAAATTATGTAATACACAGCCGTTGGTCTACAAATGAAAACAAACAACTCAGCCTCCTCCTTATCTCTTTGATTTCTCTCCTATGGTACATTTGTACAAACTGTTGGCGTAGAGCAGAGCATACATCACTGTTTCTCTAGCACTGAGGTTACAAAAATTCTCACTATTCTCTTTTCTAATTATTTGTATTATGAGAAGTCAGCCCTTGAGGACTCAAAGTGGATCCACTTTTCTACGGAGAGAAAAATGTGGGAATCTACTTATGATGATTTCTGAGGCAGATGACATACTGTTTTCAGTCACTTAAGCTATAAGGTATTAAGAGAGATTAACTCTACATTTCTTGAAAGGAGGAAGGAGTTTTAGGAGACAATGATCTTTCCCCTTAGTACTAAGACTTCAATCTCCTGTAACCTGGTTATTCTCAGATCATTACTATTGATTTAGAGACAGAGATACATGAGAACTGAATTAAAAAAAAAAATAAAAGATTAGTGATCAACTATGGATATTAGCTTTTTCCAAGGCTTTTCCCCCTCCACTCACAGGAAGGAACACCCACAAAAAGAGCACAGAGGTCTTATTCCCTAGGTTCTTATAACTTCCAGATGTTCTCTCTGCCTCCAATTCAGATAAATTAAGATTTAAAATGAGGAATTTGTAATAAAGCTATTATACAATGGCTAATATATAAGAGGTCATTTGAGTTTACTCTTTGGTAATTAATTATCGCTATGCCCTCCTAACTCATTTCTTCTTTCTTTACTCCAAGGAAGAGTTGCATTTAAAAATATCCCAGTAAGATCCTAAAAAGCCCACTTCTAGGTGTTTACTCAAGAGAAATGAAAACATATTTCATACAAAAATATTTATGTGAATGTGTATAGTGGCTTTATTTATAATCACCCCAAACTGGAAGCAACTCATATGTCTATCAACCGGTGAGTGGACACATAAACTACAGCACGTCTGACAAAGGAATACTGCTCAGCAACACAAAGGAGCAAACCACTGAGACATACAACAGCACGGATGAATCTCAAATGTACTGTGTTAAGTGTAAGAAACCAGTTCCATACTATAATGGGTTCCATTTATATGACATTCTGGAGAAGGCAAAATGATAGGGGAAAAAAACACATCCGTGGTTGTCAGGGGCGACAGCCAGTGGCAGGGAATGATGACAAAGGGGTGTGACATGTTCTACATCTGACCGTGGTAGTGGTTGTACAACTGTATGTGTTTGCTTTAACTCATAGAACTGCACACTAGAAAGGGAGAATCTCACTATATATACATTACGCCTCAAGAGAGCTGATTAAAAAAACAAACCTGAAAGACTAAAATGCTCTTAAAAGTGGGCAGTACTTTGAAAGCCCGAGAGATACACTCTGACAGTCTGTAGAGTTTATATTTCTATATGATAGCCTTTAAAAATTAAATCAGAAAAATACTATAATACTTTAACTTCTAAAATCGAAGGAATCTATGTTAGCATACTACTAGAAGTAAAAACTTTACCATTAAGTAGAAGGGATTAGACTATATCAAAACTGCCCAGCTCTCATTCTAGATCCAACTGACTCAACGCAATTCAAAACAACTTTTTGTTTGCTTATCACACCTACCTTTATATTATTCAAATTAACTTCAACAAGACGAACATCATTTTCTTTAATTCTCTGTAAACTCTCTTCAACATTGGTTGGATTTGGGGGCTCATCAAATACCGGAAGAATCTTTTCACCTTTTACCACATCTGTAGCAACAAATGGAAAGCAAGAGTGTCATTGGTTGATACCCTTACAGTCAATGCATATATTAACTTGGAAACAAGTAACACACATACACACACACATTCAGTAGAACTAACTTACAAGTTTCTTTCCCCAAATTTCTAAAAAATCCTTTATGTGCTTACACATACAGGACTGAAATAAATTTTACCGAATATAAATACCAAACATAATTCAACATTTAATTTGTTTGCAGGGACTTCCTAGGTGGCTCACTTCGATCCCTGCTCCAGGAAGATCCCACATGCCTCGGAGCAACTAAGCCTGTGCGCCACAACTATTGAGCCTGCGCTCTAGAGCCTGCGAGCCACAACTATTGAGCCTGTGTGCTGCAACTACTGAAGCCCACGTGCCTAGAGCCCGTGCTCCATAACCAGAGAAGCCACCGCAAGCCCACGTACCACAATGAAGAGCAGCCCCCACTCGCTGCAACTACAGAAAGCCCATGAGCAGCAACAAAGACCCAATGCTGCCGATTAATTAATTTTTTAAAAAGGAGATATACAACTTAAAAAAAAATTTGTTTGCAATGTATCAGCCTTCAAAAATGAGTATTTTCACTGCCTCTTGGTGTATTACAAGTTATTTTTACCATGAAAGTATATTTGATGATACAAGCTGGTGATCCCATTTATTTTTAGCAGCTGTAAGATAAAACTGTAATATGATAAAATCTAACAACTCATCATTTTTTTCTGAGGTTTGACTAGTAATTCATGTAAAGGCAGTAAGAATCAGACTTGAACAAACATAGCCTCCACAAAAAGAGTGAGGTGACGGAAGGACATACTACCAGTTCCTTCTGTGGGGAGTACCATGCAATGGGAAAGGAGGGAAGACTCTGTCAGGAAGAAGAGTAGAAACAGGGAATGTCGAGACAGAGAAACGTAATGGTACATGGAATAGCTACTGAGACAGAAATTCCCTGCCCTCCTTCATCCTATGCCCCAGTCCTTCACCATTTATACCCACACACATGGCTAGAATACAGCTATTCAAAGCTGAAAGAGGACCCAGAAGCCTTAAACCCTCTAATGAGATGTAAGTGCATTTTGAGGTATGTGTGGAGGTCTGTGAAGACCTATAACAGATGAACTTTTACGGATATATTTTCTGGGGAGAAAACCTAGAACATCAGATTCTCAGAGAAGAATGACCACAAAAACGTTAAAAGCAAGTGACATGGAAAGACTGACAGGGTCACTGTCTGGCTTAGTTATTCCCTGCTGCTCTCCTCTAGCTTTTCGGAGCAAAACTCACCTTAAAACAAGGTATGGGACTTACTACGTGGCGCAGTGGTGAAGAATCTGCCTGCCAGTGCGGGGGACATGGGTTCAATCTAAGCCCATGTGCCACAACTACTGAAGCCCACATGCCTAGAGCCTGTGCTCCACAACAAGAGAAGCCACCGAAATGAGGAGCCCGTGCATCACAATGAGGAGTAGCCCCTGCTTGCTGCAACTAGAGAAAGCCCATGTGCAGCAACAAAGACCCAATGCAGCCAATAAATAAATAAATAAAAAGACAAGGTATACTGCTTACTTATCCAATAAATTTCCTCTAGGAGTACCATGTTCTCTTCAAATATCACACACACACACACACACACACACACACACACACACACACACCCTCCCTCCCACACACAGCATCCTGAAGAGATCAACTCACACAAAAGTATGAAAATTATTTTCCTGAGGATAGTTGAAAGATCAGCAAGGCAGTCTTCTTCAGGATGGTAGATCAAGGGGACTGGAAAAGAGCTTCCTCACTGAATGGAAATTTGAATAAGCTCTTCCTCAATTCTAAATTTTATAACCAAAAAATGTCTTTCCTTCTCCACAGAATGTGTATAAAGAGCTTTGCTCTATAATGAAATAATGGATCCAGTCAATGGGATGCTGAAACCATTAAGAGAGGTTGGTGGGGAACTTTAAATGGATGGACCAGACTGCCAACATCTGAGTCCACTGATCAATCTTAACACATTCCCCAAAGAGGAATGACCAGACTTGATATGCTTCTTAATATGACTCAATCACCACCCAGGAAGCATTCTTGCCAAAATAATTAAGAACTGCACCTGAATTTGATCAAGCCTCTAGAAAACAACAGTTTCAGAAACACAGGTAAGAGAAACAAGTAAAATGATACTACAAGGTTGCAATCAGCCCAATCCAGAATGTGGAAAATTCTACATGACAACCCAGTTGCTTCAAGGAATAAAGGCCATGAAGAAAGTGGGAAAGAAGCTGAGGAGGAAAACTGTTAAGAAATTAAAAGGAACTGAAACCAAATGGCAACCAAATGTAATATGTGACTCTTATTTGGATCCTGATTTGAACAAACCAGCTGTGAAGTGATGTTTTTGAGAGAATACGGGGAATTCTGAACATGGACTGGGTATTAGATGATATGAAGGAATTACTGGGAATTTTTAAGTTTGATAATGGCATTCTGGTTATGCTATAAGAAAAGCCTTTGTGAGAGACAAATATGGGAATATTTATGGGTGAAGCAATACAAACAAACAGGATTTGCTTAAAATATTCCAGGGAAAAAAGTAGAAGGGGTGGGAGGGAGGCAGAAGGTAGATGAAACATGGCTGGCCAAAATGTGAAAAACAGCTGAAGCTGGATGATGGATGTAGTATTCTCTCTTCTATTATGTATGCTTGAACATTTCCACAATAAAAAGTAAAAAAAGAAAAAAATAGGGGAGTGGTCAATTATAGAATAGTCATAAAATGGAATGTTATACAGATGTCTGAATAAGGTAAATCTATATGTACTAACTAGGACATGATATATTGCTAAGTGATATACTATACAGCATGGATTAAAACCCTCACCACCGATTTCGTGGGATATTGAAGCTACTTAATCATTCTAAAACCTCAGCTCCTTTATGTGAAAATTAAAAATAATAATAATACTTATTTCATAGAACTGTTGTGAGGACTGAGAAAAATTTACGTTCAAGAGCTGTACACAGAAGAACATGGCCCAGGGTAAGCATTCAAAAAAATCAGCTAATACTATTTTTGAAAAATTAAGTTACGAGAAAGATCTATAGTATGATCTCATTTTTATAAAAAACACACAACTATTTGTGTATAACACATACACATGTATAAGTTTATATAAGCGTAACACAAAGTCTGGGAGGGTACATTCCAAATTGTTAATACTTAGGGGTGAGGGTGGGGATGGGGCGCGGGGAGTAAAAGGCATGACAGCTATGAATAGAGACACTTTCACTTTTTACCTTATGTACTTAGGTCTTGTTTAAAGTTACTACAAAATACGCATTACTTTGGTAATTTTAAAATGTCTTATAAATGAATTTTTAAAGAAGCTTTGCTTTCAGCTATCTAATACTTTGCATCAGACTAAAAGGTTTAGGGGCTGAGTAGTTCTTTGCTTTCTCCTGAGTCTGATTTTATAATATAGTTTCTTTGTCAGCACTGTTGTAGATTTCTTGAAAATCAGGAACGCTGAAAACAAAATGTCAATAAAAGCCAAGTCGGACTAGTTTCTACAGCATTTACCATTAGCATTATTTAGTGAGGTGAGAGTGGTTCCTATTACATTTGCTGACACATTAAGCATAAAATATTTAATATTCTGTTCTCAATGGTTCTCTATGTCAATGCCACATAACTGGAACCTTAGGTTTCCAGGACACAGGCATAACATTTGGTACGCATACAATGAAGTTGTCTCATGGGGAAAACAGAACTGATTAACAAAGGACTGGAATTCACAAAGCATTATAAGTACTCACTTGAAAAATGTTCTTGGTCCACACCATGACTGCTTCCCACCATAGTGCAGAGCTGTGTGTTTGTTATCAAACTGTGCATCCCAAGAATAGCTATAAATGTAGAAAAAGAAAGTTATTTTCTGTTTCTGTCAATTTTAAACATAATTAATTTTGTACCCCAAAATTTCTATCGATGATTTTTAACATTCTCTGGACATTTTCCTACTCAATTAAATATACATTTTGTACCCCCCAAAAGGAGACAACATGATTAAAAACCACCTACAATCTCTTATCAATACCCTTGTTGTACTTTCTCCCCATGTCTGAATTTACACAGCTGGAGCCAGCTTAACCCTAAACGTAAATCTATGCTTAGCTCCATCTGGTGGCCAAGAGAGAAAATGGAAATGATTATTGTTGCTGTTCATCCTCACATTTCTCCAAACAAAATGTGATAAAAAGCAGATTTTACCCACTTAACCTTAACTCTTGTGTTAGTTTACATTTGTATTTTAGCTAAGAATAGAATACTAAAAAGTACAGCTGAATTCTCATATTTAAGATTAAAGTAACATCTCTCAAAAATGACACTTGGGAGGAGAAATAAATTTGGTTTTGTTTTTGATGCCCTTTTGCACAAACGAGGCAGAGGCTACAGTATGCCTCTGGCCCATTCCTCTCTGATGAATGTACCATTTACATATCCATTAGTCCTCATTCCCCCAGGGAATAAGATACCTGCTCTAGCTGTGGTACCACACCTTGACTGTCCCTTCCCTGCGTCCTTCTGAAAGAACCATCACTGCTCCTTTTAAACACGTTAGTTCTTGGGGTTATTTGGTACTAAGATCTCTCCATGCGTCATATTTTTCTATCTAGGAAAATGGGTGTGAGTGGAGGCAGTTGGGAGCAGATACTGGTCCACATAAGAAACTGGTAATGATGAAAATCACAGGGAGGTTTGGAATGTTCCATATACACTTCAGAAAAGTTGGGAAAGTGGTGAGCATAGCTCAGGACTGACTATTTTATCTAATTTCCAGTTACTCGTTTCTGGGTCTTCTGATAAAATGGAATAGCAATATATCCTGGAAACAGCTTCTAGCTGAGCACCAGCTGATGAAAGATTTTTTATAAAGACTTCAAAGACGCCAACATGGGAAAAGATGTCCAATAATCAATAAATTCCATTAACATTCCAATTTCACCATTAAGAGAATTTAAAGAAACAAAATCCTTTATTTCAGATTTATAGTGTAAAAAACAAAGCCAAATGTACAGTTACTTATTCAGCAGCACTTTGCTAGGCAGAGCAAGCATTTGTATAGTGTATATAGGTGTGTGCTGGTATTTTCCTCCCCTCTACACTCATTCACAAATTAATTTGTTTTAAGATATACCTGCGAGATCACACAAT
The DNA here is from genome assembly GCF_030028045.1 of Hippopotamus amphibius kiboko. Classification (NCBI taxonomy): domain Eukaryota; kingdom Metazoa; phylum Chordata; class Mammalia; order Artiodactyla; family Hippopotamidae; genus Hippopotamus; species Hippopotamus amphibius. The sequence continues at coordinate 194,339,304 of NC_080187.1, read as the reverse complement.
TCTGTATCAGAAGCACTTGTCAAAGCTTCTTCTAGTTCTGGATCAAGAGATACTTTTTCTTCTGTAAAAGTCTGTACAGGTTTCTGCTTAGGGATAAATATTTTCCCTGTTAAAATAAAGAAGTTTGTTAATTTCACTGCTAGTGACTCATTACCATTTTATCCTAACAAAAATTATTGTAAGTATGTGTAACTGAAGCTGAAATAAAAACTCAAGATTAACAGCTACAACAATTTTGTTCCATCTTCTGTATATTTATAAATTTCCAAGGCAATACTTTGGCCATGTAAGTTGGAATTAAAAAAGAAATGAACTGAGAAATCTTCCCATTTGTGAAAGTAAAAATAGGCCCTTTTTGGAATAATTATGAGTTATTCTACAAATACTAAATCGAAAAATAAATGAATAAACAAAAAAAAAATCTATAAATAAAGAAAAAAATAATTCATTTTCTTATTCTTAAGCAAGGAACTGCTACAGTCCCTTGGGGGACGGCAGAGGCAATTCTAATTCCAGAAATTCAAGTTCTAATTGCAGAGAAATTCCTGTATGCCCTGAGTGGTAGTCTGAAACTCTGTCACTGTTCCTCGAAGCCTCTATGGCCACTAACAAGGTTACCTGTTAAGAAACTAGTTATTCTAGAAACCTACAGTATTTATTATATGAAAATCAGTATTTTATTACCACATGATCAATGCAAAATTGAAAACATGAAAGGAATGGAAAATAATAATGATATAACTGCAGCACAAGCTGACCAAACAAAACATACTTACACATGGTGGGACTGAGTTACCAAGATGGTCTCCGGTTCCCCCCGAGACAAGTGAAAATTTGAACTAAATGATCTAGGAAGGCCTATGTGTGGATTCACACAAGTTCCAATTATTTTCTTTTCTATCAGAAAACAACCAGGGAAAAATGTGAGACTATGTGGCCTGATGAATCTATGCAGTGTTCTATCAAAAGAAATATTGGTGGGCTTAATAATCAGTGCAGTGAATGCTGTATTATTCTTGTTCAAGGTAAATATCAATCAGTGTACTCATAAGGAATCCTTTCATAATACAGACTGCCCCCAGGAATCTGGCCAAAGCTGGTCAGGTATTTTCAACTAAGCCTATCTGAAAGATCTTAATTTCTGACACTATATTTCTTTTTATTATTTCTACTTGGTTCTCCTAAACTATTAAAAAAAATTAGTTTCCATGCTTCTGCCAAAATTCTTCATCATTTCACACATGCCGTGTACCTCGTCCGCCAGATTCCCTGGCATTTTTGTCACAGTTAAAGTTCCTGACTGATAACACCAATATCTGGGTAATCTCTGGGTCTTCTGTTAACTGTTGACTTTTCTTGACTGTTGGCCACATGTGTCTTAATTAAGATCTCTGACTTCGTATCGGGGATTTTTGTATAAAAGTAGAGCAGAGACTAAACGAAATGACATTTATTCATAGAAAGGAGCACACCTCAGGTCAGGGCTGGAGTAACATGCTCTACAGTTGAGCTGAACCTGGGCTTTTTGTTGGAACTTTACTTTGATTCATTTCCTCACTGGCTTCAAACATTCTGAGGACAGGATCAGGACAACCTTCAGCAAGGCCTAGGATCAGATCTCTGGCAAGCTTCCAGTATCTCCCGAGCTGTCTACTGTTTTGAACTGCAAAGTAGCAAGATTGCTCCTGATGTGTAGTCCTGGCTACCAGCTTTCTAGAAGCCCTGTTTTCCAGTTCCATCCCCTACTTTCCCACTTTTTGGGCCTTGGCAGATCTTTCAGCCCCACTCTCATGTTGTCTGTTCTACACTATGTGAAGTTGGAGATGGTCTGAAAGGGATTTCTCTCAGCTCTCCTGTCTCTCAATCTCCTGAGCTAAAAACCTATGCCCTGGGAATTTTCTCTCGCTCTGCTTCCCTGCCTTGGTTCTTGAAGTAGTATCCCTAGCACTAAATGAACCTGAAGCAAAAAACTGGAGGGTAGTGCAGTCTTACTCTATCTCTAGGACTGCACTGTTCAATATGGTATGTGACTAAGTTTAAACTAGTTAAAATTAAAAAATCAGTTTCTCAGTCACACTAGCTGAATTTGGTTAGTAGCTACCATGCTGGTTAGCACGGATACTGAACATTTCCATCATGGCAAAAAGTTCTAGTGGACAGCACTGCTCTAGGGCTTCTCAGGTTTCTAATCTATCATGCTAGCCCATACATGGCCATTAGAAGTTTAGAAGTTAGGCTGATTTCTCCTCACTCCTCTCTCTGGTGGTTTCCTTCTTTTCTCTACATTTCAGTCAGGAAAGAAGGCAGAGCAGATCATCTCTCTTATGGAGGGCTTGCCACTTTCTGGAGTCACTAATATTTGTGTCTTCAAGCTTTCTGATATATATATATATTAAACTATGATTATGTAACATATTGCTTGCTTTCATGAGACTAAGAAGTCTCTTGCAACTTCCTACATCTGAATCAGAAGTCTTTCAAGTATTTTCCTATTTAAAAAATGGCACTTGGCCAATCTACAATGTATTTATATTAGTAAGGATGCTTTTTAACTGCATGTAACAGAATACCCAATTTAAAGTGGTTTAAACTGGTGCTTCTCGAGCTTTAATGTGCATGTCATCCACCTAGTGATCTTATTAAAGTGCAGATTCTGGGACTTCCCTGGTGGTCCAGGGGTAAGGAATCCATCCTGCAATGTAGGGGATGGGGTGGGGGGGTTCGATCCCTGGTCAGGGAACTGGGATCCCATATGCTGCGAGGCGACTGAGCCCAAGTGCCACAACTAGAGAAGAGAAAACCTGCATGCCACATTTAGAGAGAAACCCACGCACCACAACAAAGATCCCGCGTGCTGCAACTAAGACCCAATGCAGCCAAAAATAATAAGAATTAATTAATTAAAAAAATAATAAAGTGCAGATTCTGTTGCAGTTGGTCAAATGTGGGCTCTAAGAATCTGTATTTCTAACCAACCTCCCAGGTGACGCGGATACCGCTGATCCACAGATCACTCTCAAAGCAGCAAGGGCTCAAACGGTAAGTATTTTTATCTCACTTAATAACTCCACAGGTAGGTGGCTGAAGGGTTGGTTCAGCAGCTCAATGTTGACATCAAAGATCCAGGCTCTGTTTTTCTCTTTGGCTATAACTAGCACGGAGGCCTTTGTTCTCAGGCCATTAGTCTCAAGATGACCTTTGTATCTACATATCACATCCTCATGCAGCAAGGTCAGAGCAGGAAGGAAGGGTACTGTCTCAACTGCTAACTTTTAGAAGGAAAACTGTCTGATAGAGTTCTCCTCTGGTTTCACTGACCAGCACTGGGTCACATATCCAGGCGCCACCTGCAAGGGCGGCGAGAAGAACAAGCATCTGGCCTTTCCAGTTTATTTCAGAGGTGGATTCTGCCAGCAAGGAAGAAAGAATTTGTGAATGACTGTCAAATAGAAAACTACTGCATTTGTCTCAATACGGAACCAGATGAAGTACACGTCTTTGCTCCCTTAATCCCCTGAACATTTCACTATAGCCACACTTACACATTTTGCATGTTTGTCTGTCCTCTGTGAGCTTCTCCATGTTCTGTTCCATCCCTACATCCTTGCCTAGCTCACAGCAGGCAATCCAATTTGTTGCATAAATAATTTGGTGATTACCTCTAGCTCAACTACTTCATTGTATAAAGTATAACTTAAACACTCTGGTTCAAAGTTACACAGCAGAGTTAGCACTAGAACACAGGTTCCCAAACTCTCAACCCAGTAACCTTCCCAATAAACTGGTGGCTTTCAAACTTAACTCTAGCAATGGACGTTCTAACTCAAACAAACCCCTATCTATATGGTGGTACAGAATTCATGCATCACCATATAGATAACTATTTAATTATCTATATTTAATTATTATTTATTTATTATTTTATTTCATTTTTCCCCCATAAACTTTTGCTAATACTTATAAATACAAAATGAACCTCAGAAAAAACAACAAGGAAAACAAAATTTCCAAGGGTTTATGGAAATTCTATGACATAGAATTTTGCTCTATGTATACAGCTATGAAATAATTTGGTACCTCTTTATAATTTCTCTGTATGTACAGATTTCTGTTGTAAAGATTTTTAGCTTATACAGTATGTGTTTTTAACAATACCAAAAGTAATCACTTTATATTTCTTCATGATTAGTTTAACAGGAATACTCTGTAAGAATTATACTTTAATGTGTATGTATAAAATCTTGTTATAGAGAATTAAAAGTAAAGAAAATTAACTTTTGTAAGGATAAAACAGGCAGAGCTTAAGCTTAGTATTATGAATACAAAGCCTAAGGGGATCTCCCCAAATTGATTTACAGACTTAAACAATCCCTTAAACAAATCTCAGCTATTTGCAGAAAGTGACAAGGTGATACTAAAATTCATGTGGAAATCCAAGGGACCCAGAATAGCCAAACAATCTTTAAAAAGAAGAACAAAGCTGAAGGACTCACACTTCCCAGTTTCAAAACTTAACACAAAGTTTACTGTAATCAAGATAGTGTTATGGTGTACAAGGAAAGACATTCACATCAATGAAACAGAACTGAGAACCCAGAAATAAACTCATATATTTATCCTTGAATTTCTACAAGGATACCAAAACAATTCAATTGAGCAAGAGTTGTGTTTTCAACAAATGGTACTGGGACAATTGGACAACTACATGCAGAAGAATGAAGTTGGAGCCCTATATCTCATATCACACACAAATATTAATTCAAAATGAATTACAGACCTAAATGTAAGAGCTAAAACTATAACACTCTTAGGAGAAAAAACATAAGGGTAAATCTACATGACCTTGAGTTTAGGTAATGATTTTTTAGATATAACAACAAAAGTACAAGCAACACAAGTAAAAAAACAGATAAATTGGACTATATCAAAATCTAAAACTTCTGTGGGACAATGATACAACCAAGAAAGTGAAAAGACAAGCTACAAATGAGAGAAAAAAATTTCAAATCATATATTTGATAAGAAACATATCTAGAATATATAAAGAATGTTTATCAATAATAAATCAAATATTGATTGATTGACAAAAATCAGTAATAAAAAGACATCCCAATTTAAAAACAGGCAAAGGATTTGAAGAGACATTTATCCAAAGAAGATATCAGATATATCTGATATCAGCAGATATCAGATACCAGTAGTCATCAGGGAACTTCAAGTCAAAATCACAATATGTATTAATTAACACTTCACACCTACTAAGATGGCTGCTATCAAAAAGACAGACAAGAGCTGGCCAAGATGTGGAGAAATAGGAACCCTAGTGCACTGCTGGTGGGAATGTAAAATGGTGCAGCTACTTTGGAAAACAATTTGGTAGTTCTTCAAATTGTTAAAAAATAGTTACCATATGACCCAGCAATTCCACTAGCAGATATACACAGCAACTTGTACACAAATGTTCACAGCAGCATTATTCATAATAGCTAAAAAGTGGAAACAATCCAAATGTCCATCAACTGATGAAGGATAAACAAAGTGTGTGGTTCCATACAATGAAATATTATTTGTCCATAAAAAGGAATGAAGCATTGATACATGCTAAAACACAGATGAAACTCCCAAACATTAGGCTAAGTAAAGGCAACCAGTCATAATACATGTTGTATGAATCCATTTATTTGAAATATCCAGAATAGGCAAATTCAGGGAGAAAAAGTTGATTAGTGGCTTCTTAGAGCTGGAGAATGGACTGAGGAATGGAGACTGCCTGCTCATGGGTACAGGGTTTCCTTTTGGGATGATAAAAATGTCCTAAACTTAAGACTGTGGTGACAGCTGCACAACTCCGTGAATATACTAAAAACCATTGAATTATGCACTTTAAATGGGTAAACTTTATGATGTGGGTTGCAGCTTAATAAAGATGTTAAAAAAAAAAAAAAAAAAAACAACTGGGACTTCCCTGGTGGTGCAGTGGTTAAGAATCTGCCTGCCAATGCAGGGGACACAGGTTCGAGCCCTGGTCGGGGAAGATCCCACATGCCGTGGAGCAACTAAGCCCATGCGCCACAACTACTAAGCCTGCACTCTAGAGCCCATGCACCACAACGAAGAGTAGCCCCTGCTTGCACAACTAGAGAAAGCCTGAGTGCAGCAACGAAGACCCAATACAGCCAATAAATAATAAATTTATATATATATTAAAAAAACACTAAGGGGCCAATGTATTAAAATATAGGTTTGTCTTAGTTTATTGTATGTCAGTTGTATCCCAATAAAAGTTCTTAAAGAAAAAAAAAATGGGCTTGTCTTCCTAAGTAAATTTATGTTTGGCTGAGACACATTCAGCCAGATAGTTGTTTTCTGAGAAATACATAATTAGCAAACTGCTTGATCAATTCCATATTAACAGAAAACATCTTTCTAAATGTGTTAATTTAAATTAGTCTCATATAAACTAAAATTAAAAATCTTAATTATTAAGAGATGCTGATAAATAGATCTCCATTATATTGGTTAATGTGATTTGTGCCCTCAGTGTCTTACAGGTTGAGTGAAATGTTCAGATTTTATTCTATGTATAGGTATTGTGTAGGGGGGTGTGTGTGTGTGCGTGCGCAGAGGGTAGGGAAATGCATACATTTGATATTGCTTTTATCTAAAACCACCTGTTAATAAACTTACTATTACACCATTTTATTATGATCACCTTTCTTCTGATGATTTGATAATAATCAAATAATCAAATCACAGATTATTCATTATAAAAATTTCAATCTCATTCTGATAAAATGACTTAATGTATATAAAGCAACTGATATACAGTAAAAACAACAGACATATGTTAATTCTTTATTCTCATTTCCTCTGGAATTTCTTGCATGTGTATGTGAGAGAGACACAGAAAGAGTTTTCCAAAACAAACGACCCAAGAGGGCTGAAAACCATAGTCCCAAGTATCTATATCAGTGATTCTTAAACTCAGAAAATGAAGATTGGCCAGGCATGGATATTTCTGAAAAAGCTCCCTACGTGATTCTGATTTTTACCTATTCATGTTGACAAAGTGCTAATCTGTATAATTACAGCTCTGAAAAGATTAGGATGAGTAATCGTGTACTGATCTAATTTTACTTTTCTTCTCCTTGAAATATGCTCAAAAAGCCCTGACTTATAGCTTTTAATATCTGTGTTTATTTGAAGTAAAATAGTGTCTAAAAAACTGGTTATTCATTTCTATTCTTCAGTACACAGCATTCTATCTAAATAACCTTAATTTCCTTATTTAACACAGCAATGTCTAAAACTGGATTTTTTTTAAAAAACTGAAATTACAGTTCTTTATATTGTAGCAAAATATGAAAATAAGCAATGACAAGATCAGAAAAAAACCTCTCAGGCAAGTGTGAAACGACATGCTTGCCACCCCCAAATGAAACAAAACAAGAACAGGGCTATGACTCTCCGTTGCTGAGAATGTTAAAATACTTCAGTAACGTTTCTGCAACTACAGAATGGCAGCTAAAGAAACAGAAGAAACCAAGATAAGAATTCATATAATAGCAGCTTAAATACATGGCATTTATTCAAACCTGTGTTTGTGCCAAGAGGAGGGGGAGAAAAAGCAATATCTTGCCAAGATCCTTGTTACTGTTTCACAATCAGTAGGATACTATGAACCATGTTAACAATTTTATTGCCAGGACCTCTCTTCACAAGTCCACATCTCTTCTGCTCTGATAGCAAGTTACAGCTACTACAGTGTTAAGATTATCTTAGTCATGGTCCTATCCTTGCTGGATATATGAAAGGACAATAACTGGAAACAGAGGCATCTCAATTATTTCATTTCTACAGAGGTGAAAGGCCTTAGCCAATTTTACTATGTGTATGTTTATAAGCTACCTGGTTCCAGAAAAGATTTAAGGGAACTAGGCCACTATAACCTCCACAGGGGACTTTGGGATATCCTTTTGAAAGAAAGTGCACAAACCTCAAATCAACCAAACCAAAGGACGAGGCGGCAGATCCTGGAAAGCCATTTTTGTTTTGACCTAACAGCACACATGACACCTACTCAATACTACAACATGACCACCAATAAATGCTTCTTTATTCAACACATGTTTAGTAAGCTTGTATAGGAGCTAGAAAGCTCTAGATAATGAGCTAGAAAGACAGCATAAGGAAAATAAAATAAGAGATTCTATACTTTGAGGAGCTTATACTCTAGTTGAGGACATAGGATATCTATAGTATATGATTCTGGAGACTTCCACCTCTGTCCAAGATGGAGTAATAGGGTCAGGATTTACCCATGACTGAAACAACCCCCAAATGGACAAAATATAAGAAAGAAGTTTTGAAGACACTGATCATCAGGCAAAAAAGAACAGTGATCCCTGGGAGATGAGAAACAAAGTGAGCCTGCCCAGCTTACTGCCTGGAGACAAGTGTCCAGGCTGCAGCACAGGGAACAGAACCCAGGCAGAGCCTGGGGAACTCTCTGAACTGAGGAGACACAGCTGAAGTCCAGAAAGACGAGGGCAGCCAGCCTTTATATGACAGATACTAGAGAGGAGAGAGTTACACAGAGAGGGCGCTCTGGAGATCTGCAGAGGGCTGCCTTTTAGTGCTCAGCAGTGTACATATCAGCACAGGTGTGTAATGAAACTACCTTGGGCCAAGGCAAAAAACATCTGAAAAGATTAGAAATAACAGCGCACAGGCTCATGCAGGGCTGGGAATGGAACGTGCTCCCACCAGCCAGACTGGAAAACCTCCTAATTAAGAGGGCACTGCATGGGGAACTCAGAAGGGTCTTGCCTCTGTAGTGGAGAAATAAGGAGTCCTAGACCGAACACAGCTCCAGTCCCACCTAACAAATCTTAAAAAAGCAAGACCCTAAATGATCAAATTGTTTCCAAGCAACTTAATCATGTCTCAGAATGAAACTCAAGACTATTTACAGGGGTATCAAAATATCCAGCACCCAAACAATTAAAATTCATAATGTCTGGTATCCAATAAAAAATTACCAGCATGCAAAGTAGTAGAGAAATTGGATCCATAAAGAGAAAAAAAAAAAATCAATGTATCAAAACTGATTTAGCAATGACAGATGATAAAATTAAAAGTTATTATAATTATATTCCATATGTTCAAAATGTTTTATAGAGACATGGAAGGTATGAAACAGAAGGAAAAAAAAGAGGAAAGAGAACAAAGAACTGACAGGACAAATAGAAAACATATACTATGCTAACACTAATCAAAAGAAAGCAATATTTGTTATGTTAATATCAGACAAAGTAGATTTCAGAGCAAAGAATATTACCAGGGACAAAGAAGGTCCTTTCATAATGACAAAATAGGCAATGCATCAAGAGGATATACAAGCTAAATCAACTAAAAAGAAAAAACCTAATAAAAGTCTCATGGTGTATGATTTTGGAACAATTAAAATCAAAATTCTATGGTAGGGACTTCCTAGGTGGCGCAGTGGTTAAGAATCCTCCTGACAATGCAGGGGACATGGGTTCGAGCCCTGCTCTGGGAAGATTCCACATGCCACGGAGCAACTAAGCCCCTGCGCCACAACTATTGAGCCTGTGCTCTAGAGCCCGTGAGCCACAACTACTGAAGCCCACGTGCCTAGAGTCCGTGCTCCACAACAAGAGAAGCCACTACAATGAGGAGCCTGCGCACCACAATGAAGAGCAGCCCCTGCTCTCAGCAACTAGAGAAAGCCCGTGTGCAGCAACGAAGACCCAATAAATAAATAAATAAATTTATAAAAAAAAATTCTATGGTATGTAAATTATATTCAGACATGTTGAAGGGAAAGGAATATCCAGAGTGGGTATGTTTATCCAGGGAAAGTTTTCCATAAAATATGAGCGATGATCAATCTATCGGGCTAACTCCGCACACCAAAGGAGGAGTAAGTGAATCATTCAGAAGATACAGTGACCAGTCTGCAAAGGAGATGCCTGCATCTGCATGACTAATTTAAGTAGCCCACTCCATTTATCAGTGCCTGGGAAGACCACTTTTTAGAGGTCTATAAAGGACAGTTACAACTCATGAGACTTGAGTACAAAAATAGAGCCAGTCTTTCTCTTGAATTTAGTGGAAACCAAGTGCCCACTGGTGGTTACGTAATCCTGCTGATTTAGGCAGTTTATAACGGTGATCTTTCTGGTTTAACTAAGGAATCAGCTCTGCTTTTCCTCCAAAAAAGAAATCATGTACTCAGCAAGATGAGGGAAGCATCCTTCAGAAAAGAATGACTAGAGTAAGTTTTCTGGAGGGCTAAGGTAACTGTGAATAAATAATCTGGAAATTATATAAGAAACCCTTAGTTAAAGGCTATCTGATTAAATTCACCCTTAGTAAGCAGAGCAGGGCATCATAGGAGATTCTTGGGAAGAAAACCCAAGGGCATTCCTTTATCCAGGAGAGGAAGGGAGACCACCAGAAAGAATAGAAGGCTCTACCCCAAGGGCCAATTGGGAGCACAGGTGTGCTCTTCAGGGAGGGGAGGAGCCCAACCTGGGGGCATCAGTGGCTCAAATGGAGGAAGTCTTTGATGGTGCACTGGAGTGAGTGTACAAGGTGCAGCAGGCTCTAGTCTATGAAATAAGGGACAATGAGGGGAAAAGAGTCCTAGGCTAGGTAAGGGTAAAGTGTAATATTAGAAGTGGGGAGGAAGACTCCTGGCAAAACAAAGCAAGATGAGAGTCAGTAAAGTGTCAAATCCATGGCAAGGCTCTAAGCCTTATCTACGCTGGAGACAGAATACTCAAGACATGTAAAGGACTTCCCTGGTGGTGTAGTGGTTAAGAATCCACCTGCCAATGCTGGGTACATGGGTTCAATCCCTGGGCAGGGAAGATCCCACATGCCTTGGAGCAACTAAGTTGTGAACCACAACTACTGAGCCTGCACTCTAGAGCCTATGAGCCGCAAGTACTGAGCCCTCACGCCACAACTACTGAAGCCTAGAGTCCGTACTCCACAACAAGAGAAGCCAATGCAATGAGAAGCCCGTGCACTGCAACAAAGAGTAGCCCCTGCTCACTGCAACTAGAGAAAACCTGTGTGTAGCAACAAAGACCCAACGCAGCCAACATATAAATTAACTTTTTAAAAAAGACATGTAAAAACAAGATCCAACACAGCCAATAAAATAAATAAATAAATTTATAAAAACAAACAAACAAAAGACGTAAAAATATGATGAGAAATAATGAGTCAGAACTCTGCATTCTCACCACTCTCAGAAACGAGAAAGAGCTGGATGAATACTCTCCTTCACTAACTAGGTCTCTTCACTTTGGTCTCTACCTCAGTTACATCTTTTACAACATTTCAAGGAGAAAGAAGTAAAAAGCTTCCCAACATTTTAATATTATATCTTCAAGTAAAAGGAACATTATATTGCAATTATGTTATTGCTTTAATTTTCTTAAACATTTATTTTCTCAACATTTTGAACATAGAAGCTCACAGGAAAGATATTTCCACTAATTTTTACCAAGATTACTTGATATCATACCATTCCTACCACGAGCTTCTTAGATTTAGATGAACTTAACAGATGTATATTGTGGATTCTACTGTAAACAGTGCACTTAAAAACAATGCTTAATATATCTTTTGTCAGCTGTGCCTTATTGCCTAATATCTTCTTTTTGCTGTCAACAAAACTACAATTATTAAAAGCAGAACATTTATTAGTGTAGGACAAAATGTTCTCAAAATGCATCAAAGACATAATGCCTTGAATTTCACCTAATTAGGATTAATTCCTCCTTCTCAGATGTTGACATAGCACTTTTAATTCTGTAAAATGTGCAATTATAAATACTCATTTCACGAATCACAAAATGAAACTACTAATTTATCTCTATATAACAACCCTCAAGTGTTCTTACTCTGTAGGTCTTTTCAAGGTATTTTGAGATGATCTAGAAAGATAAAATTTGGCAAGAGTTTATAGTTTTTGTTCATGGTCAAAAAGAAAAATCATGAAATGTCCAATTTTCAGTTTTATGGGGATTCCCTTTCATCACACCAGTTCTGTATAACTTTAGCTCCAGAAAGAGAGTGTGCCTTTAAGTGAAAAAATAACAAGTATAATTAATCATCATTTAGTCTCAGAATGTGAGAAAGTAGTTGGATTACTATTCCTTTTAATGGTTCCCAATTTTTTCCTTTAAAAAAGAACTGAGTAGTCATCTGATTGACCTTTAAAAATAATTTACAATGAGAGATCCCTATGAGATTTTGGCAGGAAGGAGTTCAAGAAACTGAGTGAATTGCTATAACATTGCCTGGCACAGAAAACTAATAGTGCCATTGGGGACTGAACTCTGAGACCAGTCATCTTAGTATGAAAAATGATTTAGTTTAGAGACCAATGGCACATTTTACAGATTCTAACTAGTCTGAGTACACCAAAAAAGTAAAATGCTTTTATTTCTTAGCAGGTTTGCAAACTGTTCTAAGACGAACCAGAAGAACCTCTTCTGCTTGGGAAGGCATCCTCTATCTGAAAGTCTATCTCCTGTGAAATAAGCCATTAAGTAAGAAACCTGGGACTCAACCCAGATGTTCAGGTAAAGGGTCACTGGAGAGGCAGCTTAAAAAAACAAGCTCCTGAATTTTCAGCGCTCAGGAGGGGATTCACATTTAGCTTGCTTGGAAGATATGCTAATATGATGTAGATGAATTATTCTGAGGATCTTCTGGAATGTGATCAAGATCTTGGGGATGAGACCCAAAGAAAGGAAGGCATACTAGTGACTATGGATAACCAAGGGCAACTAATTTAAGGAAGAGATCCAGGGTGGCTTTAAAAAGCCTAGTCTTTTAGCTATATTTCAAAACAGCTCTGAAACCAAAGTTCCCCAATTGTTGAAGGTTAAAAACTTGCCCTTCTTTGGGTCTACGACACTGTAACATGGCTTTTAAGGCTTGGCCCCATCAAGTCTAAAGTGGTAGTGTTTGCTTCCATCAGATGGACTGAAACTCAAAAATTTATCTCTGTGGTTCTGAACCACTCCTCAATGACAGAGAATGGAAATCTCTTATTTGGTAATAACACCATATATGACCCTGTACAATGATTACACTATAAAGGATTTTTACACTGATTTCACTACACTCATTAACAAATTTGGTCCTCTCAAAAACTGTATGAAGTAAGCAAGGCAGATATGCAGGCTGTATGATCCCATCTATACAAATGTCAAAACAAGCAGAACTACTCTACTGTATTAAAAGCTATGACAATGGTTACCTATGGGAAGAAGATAGACAAGTGATTGGGAGGAAGTATGAAGGCATCTTCTGGAGGTGCTGATGTCTTGACCTGGCTGGTGATTACTTGGGTGTGCTCACTATATAATTCATTGATTTGTATCCTCCTCATTTATGCATATTCTGTAAGCATCTTACACAATAAAAAATTCATTATTTTTAAAAATGTCATGGTCTTAATCACTGCATTATAGCTGCCCGTAAATAATACTTAATAGACATGTATAGCTAAAGAGGCAGTAAAAACACTGAATGTATTATAAAAAGAAAACCACTACTTGTGAATGCAAAATTACTTGCTTTTTAATTCAAGCACTTCCATCTATTTCATACCCATCTAAAACATAAAGTAAAAAATAAGAAAAAAATTAAACATATAAACAGAAACAAAAACTATTATATTAGAAGACCTAAATAGTCATTTCTCCAAAGAAGACATACAGATGGCCAAGAGGCACATGAAAAGCTGCTCAACATCCCTCATTACTAGAGAAATGCAAATCAAAACTACAAGGAGGTATCACCTCACACGGGATAGAATGGGCATCATCAGACAATTGACAAACAGTAAATGCTGGAGAGGGTGTGGAGAAAAGGGAATGCTCTTGCACTGCTGGTGGGAATGTAAATTGATACAGCCACTATGGAGAACAGTACGGAGGTTCCCTGAAAAACTAAAAATAGAGTTACCATATGACCCAGCAATCCCACTGCTGGGCATATACCCAGAGAACACCATAATTCAAAAAGACACACGCACTCCAATGTTCATGGCAGCACTATTTACAACAGCCAGGACATGGAAGCAACCAAAATGTCCATCAACAAATGAATGGATAAAGATGTGGTACACATATACAATGGAATACTACTCAGCTGTAAAAAGGAATGAAATTGGGACATTTGTAGAGACATGGATGGACCCATGGATGGTCATACAGAGTGAAGTGAGTCAGAAAGAGAAAAACAAATATCGTACATTAACACATATATGTGGAATATAGAAAAATGGTACAAGTCAACCAGTTTGCAAGGCAGAAATAGAGACACAGATGTAGAGAACAAACATATGGAACCCAAGTGGGGAAAGCGGGGAGGGTTGGGGGGGGAATGAATTGGGAGATTAGGAGTGCCATATATGCATTACTAATAAGAAAAAAAATATCAAATTGTACATTTTAAATATATGCAGTTTATTGTATGTCAACTGTATCTCAATAAAAGTTCTTAAAAAAAAAAATCCTACGTGAAATAAGGTAGTCACAAAAAGACAAATACTACATGATTCCACTTATATGAGGTATCTAAAATGGTCAAAATCCTAGAAACAAAAAGCAGAATGGTGGTTGCCAGGAGCCATAGAGAGGGAGAAAGAGGGAGCTTGAGATGGGTATAGTTTCAGTTTCGCAGGATCAAAAAGTTCTAGAGTTCTGTTACAACAATGTTCATATAGTTAATACTTTAAAATGGTTAAGATGGTAAATTACATGTTATGTGTTTTTTACCACAAAAGTGAAAAAAGAAAAAAAGAATGTGAGAAAGCATTGTGGCAGATTATAATATTGTTAAAGTATTCACTGCTTCTCCCTCACTGTGGGCCCCAATGAGGCCAATTTGGCCACATGACTCTGCTTTGACCAATAAAACATGAATACAAACTAAAAAAACCTATTATATTATAGTTAAGGGTATACCATTTTTTCTATTTTCACCCATATCCCTCACCTCTATCATCTCTCCTTTTTGATATTTTCATATCATCCACGATTCTCTACCTTCTTTCCTACCTCCTCTAATCCTCCAAGATCTTTTCCTAGGTAACTAGAGATGATGAAACAAGAGCATACTGGGGAGCTTCCTGGGTCAGCTTAGGATAACTGCAGCTCTTTCACATATCTTATTTTCTCTTCTTGTCCTCAAATTTCATATTTTTCCTGCCATCTCTTTTTCTCACATCTCTCTCTCTCTTCTACATCCATTCTTCTTCCTCATTATACCCCCAGAGTCCACCTGACACACACATAATAGTAAAAAGTGATCTCATAAAATTATGTTCTCCTATATAAATAGGACTGAAGCTTTAAATAGTGTTATAGGTATGGCTGTACATATAAAAATATAGCCAGCAGTCTTTTCTATGACAAATACAAAGAAAGTGATGCTTTTGTCTGTCTTTGTGATTTTCCACACTTCAAAACTATGCATTGGTTTTGAATGCTTTTTCCGGCCCCCAAACACCTGAAGAACATGACATTCCCAGCACTAACAGTAGTGTGATGGTTAATACTATGTGCCAGTTTGGCTGGGCATCCTGCCCAGATATATGGTCAAATATTATTCTGGATGTTTCTGTGAAGGCATTTGTTGGAGGAGATTAACATTGAAATCAGTGGTTTTTGAGTAAAGGCATAATGTTGTGGGCCTTGCTATCAGCTGAAGGCCTTGACAGAACAAAGACTGATATTCTCTGAGAGCAAGAAGGAATTCTGCCAGCAGGCTGCCTTTAGATTCGAAATGCAGCTTTTCCCTGGGTCTCCAGCCTGCTGGCCTATTCTGCAGATTTTAGACTTACTAAGCCTCCACAATCACATACGCCAATTCTTTAAAATAAATCTCTTTTAATTGAGGAAACAACCCTTTCTACAATTGCATCATAGAATAAAATACCTAGGAACAAACCTACCTCAGGAGGTAAAGGACCTGGACTCGGAAAACTATGAGACACTGATGAAATATATTGAAGACAACACAAACAGATGGAAAGATATATTGTGTTCATGGATTCAAATAATTAATATTGTTAAAATGACCATACTCCCCAAGGCTATCTACAGATTCAATGCAATCCCTATCAAAATATCAAAGGCATTTTTCACAGAACTAGAACAAATAATTTTAAAATCTGAATGGAAACACAAAAAGATCCCCAACAGCCAAAACAATCTTGAGAAAGAAAAACAGAGCTGGAAGAATCAGGCTCCCTGACTTCAGACTATATTACAAAGCCACAGGCATTAAAACAGTATGGAGTTGGCAAAAAAAGAGACACACAGATCAACTGAAAAGAATAGAGAGCCCATAAATAAACCCAAGCACTTATGGTCAACTTGTCTATGACAAAGGAGGCAAGAATATACAATAGAGGAAAGACACAATCTTCAATAAGTGGTGCTGGGAAAACTGGACAGTTACATGTAAAAATGAAATTAGAACATTCTCTAACACCATATCAAAAAATAAACTCAAAAGAGATTAAAACCTAAATGTAAGACCTGAAACCATAAAACTCCTAGAAGAAAACATAGGCAGAATACTCCGGGATATAAATCCTAGCAGTATTTTTTTGGATCTGTCACCTAAGGCAAAAGAAACAAAAGCAAAAATTAAAAAAAATGGGATATAAGTAAATTTAGAAGCTTTTTGCATAGCAAATGAAACCACTGACTAGATGAAAAGACAACCTACTGAATGGGAAAAAATATTTGCAAATGATATGACTGATAAGGGGTTAACACCTAAGATATATAAACAGCTCATAAAACACAACATTAAAAAAACATACAACCTGATTAAAAAATGGACAGAAGACCTAAAGAGACATTTTCCCAAAGACAAAAGGTGGCTAACAGGCATATAAAACGGTGCTCAACATAGTTAATCACCAGAGAAATGCAAATTAAAACCACAGTGATATATCACATCACACCTGTCAGAATGGCTACCATCAAAAAGAACACAAATAACAAAAGTTGGTGAAGATGTGGAGAGAAGGGAACCCTTTGTGGGAATGCAAATTGGTGCAGCCACTGTGGAAAATAGTATGGAGGCTTCTTAAAAAACTAAAAATAGAACTACCATATGAACCAGCATTTCCAGTCCTGGGTATATATCTGAAGAAAACAAAAAAGCTAATTCAAAAAGATACATGCATCTGCATCTCTCTCTTTTCTTGCCCTGGAAATAGGTTCATCTGTACTATTTTTCTAGATTCCATATATATGCATTAATATATAATATTTGTTTTTCTCTTTCTGACTTACTTCACTCTGTATGACAGACTCTAGGTCCATCCACATCTCTACAAATGACTCAATTTCATTCCTTTTTATGGCTGAGTAATATTCCATTGTATACTTGTGCCACAACTTTATCCATTCACCTGTCAATGGACATTTAAGTTGTTTTCACGACCTGGCTACTGTAAATACTGCTGTAATGAACACTGGGGTACGTGTGTCTTTTTTTTTTTTTCTCTGTTCGTATCTTTTTTTTTTCAGCTCTTTATTGGAATATAATAGCTTTACACCTTTGTACCAGCTTTTGAGGGATGTGTCTTTTTGAATTATGGTTTTCTCAGGACATGGCGGGGGGGTGGGTGGTAGTGGTGGATGAATTGGGAGATTAGGCTTGACATAAATACACTACCATGCATAAAACAGATAGCTAGTGGAAACCTGCTGTATAGCACAGGGAGCTCAGCTCGGTGCTCTGTGATGACCTAGATGGGTGAGATGGGGGTGGGGAGATGGCAGGGAGGTCCAAGAGGGAGGGGATATATGTATACATATAGCTGACTCGCTTCGTTGTACAGCAGAAACTAACACAACATTGTAAAGCAATTATACTCCAATAAAAAAAAAAAAGATACATGCACCCAATGTTTATAGCAGCATTATTTACAATAGCCAAGATATGGAAGCAACCTAAGTGTCCATCAACAGATGAAGGGATAAAGAAGATGTGGTATATATGTACAATGGAATATTACTCAGCCATAAAAATAAAATGAAATTTTGCCATTTGGAACAACATGGATGGGCTTGGATGGTATTATGCTTAGTGAAATAAGTCAGACAAAGACAAATACTATATGTTATCACTTATATGTGGAATCTAAAAAATAAAACAAACTAATGAATACAACAAAAAAGAAACAGACTCACAGATATAGAAAACAAACTAGTGGTTACCGGGGGAGAGGAAAGGGGGGACAGACAAAATAGGCATAGGGGATTAAGAGGTAGGAACTACTATGTATAAAATAAATAGGCTTCAAGGATATATTGCACAGCACAGGGAATATAGCTAATATTTTATAATAACTAAATGAATTATAACCTTTAAAATTTGAAGCACTGTGTTGTGTATCTGAAACATACATTGTATATCAACTATACCTCAATTTTCACAAAAAGGAATGAATGACTGAAAGAATAAATAAATAAATCTATTTCTCTGTCTCTCTCTACACACAGACACACACACACCCTTTTGGTTCTATTTCTCTGGAGAACCCTGACCAATACAAGTATCTAAGGTAGTGATTCTCAACTAGAGATGAGGGTGAGTGGGGTTGATAAAAAGAGCAGAGGGGTTGGGGACGACAGATAATTTTGAAAAGGCCTGATGCAGACCTTGTGGAATACCTATTCACAACCTTTATCTATTAAAGAGGTGGGAATGTGAAAATGAATTTTCCACCTTCTCCTGCAGCTAAGGGGTAGCCATAGAGGAGAGTTGTGGCCAGATTCTTGAAAAGGGCTTCCTTTCCAAATAAAAAGCTAAAGCCTCACTAGGAGAAAGCACTATGCTCTAACCATTCTCCCTGCCTGGCCTACTAAGGATTCAGATGTAAAAACAGTGCCTGGAAGAGCCGAAGATCAGCTCTACTGCTGCCACCATTCCCGTCTTCCATGCACCGTATTCTAAATAGGAGTGCAAGCAGAATCTGGCTTCTTAGGCCAAGCTGTATAGAAAGCTGAGAAACTTAACCTACTTCACGTTAAATGTTATTATATAAAGAGCTTTAAAAAATATAGCTGTACTCTTTCTCCACTGAGGCTAGCTAAGGTCAAAATCTGCAATGGGAAGGACTTGGACTAGAAGAATTTCTTGAAAGTAATGATTATGAAGCATTGACAATTATAATGGTTATGAATCACTGAATTAATAAGGAAGACTATAGGGTCTTAAAAAGAGTCTTTGAAAATATGTCCTGAATTTTTTTTATGGCATTCCACTTTAAAGACAGGAGTTAGAATTGAGTGGCACTTTGACATTTTGTAGTATACAAATTTTAAATGCAATGTAGTAATGCATTTAAAATTCTACCTCAGTACACTTTTATTACAGTTGAGAACTAAAAAGTTCTAAAGAAAACTAAAAATCACTGTGTAATAAGACCTCACTAAGAAATCATTAACAAGGGACTTTTTGGCCAAGTTGGTGAAAGTAAAGGAAATGTCCAAATTACCTAATAATTTTTAAAGTCAACAGTATTGTATCTTTGAGGCTATCAGTGATGCACCTTTAAATATATAATTTTCTCCAGTTCTACCTGCTATCGAATAATGACTTCAAAATTCTGTGCTTACCTTTTTTTTCTCCAGTGTAGGGCACATAGTCTTCCCGGTCCTTATGCTCCAAAGCTTCCTTCTCCAGATACGAAAGGAGGTGTTCTCTATCAAATGGCCCTGTGGCAGACTTTGATGTCTGGTTCTTCTGCCGGAACCCTGCAGGCAGAAGGGCATTCTGCCAAAGAGAATGAATCAGCCATTATGACCAGCAAGAATGCCAACACTATATACATCCAGATGTTATCCATCTAAGAAAGAATTATAGACTAGAATGTGATGTAGGCATTAAAGACTTCATTACAGTTTTAGTGCAGCAACATAGAAGTGTTCCAAACAAAGTTTTTTAAAATTAGGTAGACTGGGGCGGGGAGGGTGGGGGGGACTCGAGGGGGGGGAGTCAAGGAAGGGAGGGAATATGGGGATATGTGTATAAAAACAGATGATTGAACCTGGTGTACCCCCAAAAAAATAAAAAAAAAATAAAAAATTAGGTAGAATTCACTTACATTATTATTAAAATAGGCACATTCACCTTTTCTTCAGAAAGTATTCTACTAGCAGGAAACAACCTTTACCTTTTAAAAAATTAATTTATTATTTATTTGTTTGTTTGTTTACTTTGGCTGCACCAGGCCTTAGTTGCGACATGCAGGCTCTTTGTTGCAGTGTGCAGACTCCTTAGCTGTGGTATGCATGCGGGATCCAGCTCCCCGGCCAGGGATCAAACCCAGGCCTCCTGCATTGGGAGTTTGGAGTCTTACCCACTGGACCACCAGGGAAGTCCCACCCTTTAATTTTTAAGTATCCTGAGACAGTAATAAAAAATAGTTTGTAATGTTTAATAACAGCTCGGCATATATGTATACTCAGAAAATAATTCCATTGCAAAAGAATGTTAATGACTATATACATCATAATCCTTCATAATGTTTGCTATTTTATCTTAAAGACTTTCTCGGAAGAAAAACATGTTAACCATACAATAGGATATCAGGCAATTAATGTTTACTTGTTTGTGTTTTTGTTTTGTTTTGTTTTTTTGATGTGGACCATTTTTTTTTTGTCTTCTATCAAATTTGTTACAATATTGCTTCTGTTTTATGTTTTTGGTTTTTTGGCTGGGAGGCAATTGGGATCTTAGTCCCGGACCAGGGACTGAACCCGCACCCCCTGCACTGGAAGGTGAAGTCTTAACCACTGGGCCACCAGGGAAGTCCCCTTGTTTGTGTTTAAATACAGTGCGAAACGCTCAACTTCTATGTGTACGTATGTGCCCTGTGTGTGGACACATCAGCACCAGGATGTATTTGCAGCTGCCACTGTCATCGCTACTCATGCACTAAGACACTCATTCTCATGGCACAAGTTACACTCCTAGATTTCCACATGGGTACACCTTTTTAAGTGCATGGAGTGACTGAGGGTGGGAGAGGGGTGAGAGGTGATAGACTTTTAGTCCTTACTCTGTATTTTCACTAAGCCCAGGAATAATAAGTGGTGACTAGACAATGTGAGGTCCATCCTTCTGCTTGTCAAAACCCAAAGAGGTGATACTATCTTGTCTCATAATTCCCAAGTATTCTTTGCTTTGAAAAAGGGAGGCAGCCAGAAAAGTCACACAACAGGGCCAACTCTGTTCTACAACACTTCCCAATATTGGCGAGGATGCTGAATCTCAGGTGTTATAAGATCATTTTTCATTACAAAGAGTGATCTTATATGGATAATGATAATAAGAAATACTCATTTTACAACTAGAAAATATGGCACTTCAACTTTGGCTATTTGATAAAATCCTCAATAATTTCATAAAATTCACCTTTGTGTTCTCATGTAATGGTGTATGCATTACACAGAAAGCTCACCTATCAAAATGAAATACAAAAGAGGTCTGTTCCTAACCATGCACCAAAAATGCTTCTACAACACAAAATAAACATAAAAAAGAAACACAAGATTTCTACCCTCAGACTTTCAAATCAAGAGAAGAGCTACACATGAAGAATCGATTCCCACCCAATCATCAAGTCTTATCCATTTTTACTTCCTAAAAAAACTGTCTAACTTTTTCTCCATCTCCAATACCATGACTCTGGTCTATACTATGTTCCAAGCTGGCATAGAATATTACATTAGCCTCCCAACTGATGTCCCTGGATCAGTTGCCTGATACTCTTCAACCTTCACTCCCACCCCTCAAGGTTATCCTAGCCTCACCACACACGTACCCCTCTCCATTCTAGCCACATCAGCCCTGTTCCTCCCTTGTATTTCCCATATACTTCCTTCCCTGGAATGCTCTGTCCATCCTTTTTCACTATTCATTTTTTAGAATGCAGCTCCAAGGAAAGCTTTTGCTGACCTCCCATTATATGCTCTTATATGGCATGATTATCTGATTAATGTCTAACTCCCCCCCTCCTACCAGCCTGCATCATGGAGGCAAAGACCATATTTGTTTTGATCACTCTCATATCCCTAAGCCTAGCATAGTACCTGGGATCTATAGGTTGCCCCCTCCCCCATATTTATTGAATAAATATTTGAGAATACTCTTAAAGAAAAATGCTCACTAACGCAAATTAATATGTTACTTTCCTTCACCATCAATAAGGCTTATATATACATACTGCTACTTCATGGTGGTAGCAATGGAGATGCATTATTCCACCTTTCTGCTCAAGCCAATGTCAAACATACAGGTTTTAAATGATATGTTAGCTGGAATCCTGGCTCCTTAAATACAGTCTCTGATCACAAAATAAATGAGAGCTAACTGGCTTTGGAGACATGCGCTAAGCTTTATTAGAAGTACACTTTAATCAAGTAAGTTAATGGATCATAATTACTTAACAGATTAAAATCTCATTAAAATGACTGCCACTGAAAATTACATGCTTCTCCCTTGCAGTTGAATTTTGTTGTAATTTATTCTCAGTCTTAGAAACAAAAAAAATAGCTTTTGCCTAGGCTGGCTGTCTTTTGGAGACAGAAGTTTTGAGAAAACATAGTAAGTTGTTAGCAAATAAATATATTGAATGCAGCATAAGTAAAACAGCCCTCCAAAATATAACAAGGCACCATATACAAACTTCATCTGCTCTTCTCTTGCCTACCTTCTGAGACTTTGTAAGGTACAGTGTATTCCTCTGACTGAAGTAGCTGCTACTACCCTGGCCCTCTTGTCTTCCCTGGTCCTTTACTGGCACACTTTCCAAAAACTTCACCCAACAAGTGGCAAACTGTCAATAAATATCACTGTTCTTCTAGTCTCAACTAACTGTATCTGAGGTTGGGGGAGTTACAACTAGCACTGGGGAGTTTGCAAAATACATCCAGAAGTCAGCCTCCCCATACAAGAAGCAGGCCATGGATTTCCAAATATGAAAATATAAGCCATCAGCTTCTAGATTTATACCGTAAGGCACAAATTAAAGGGGACTCACTGTAATTTAACAGAAAGACCACTACACTCTGCTAGGGATCAATCAGGTAGTAAAGGATCTAGTCTCAGTTCTTTCCCTAATTGTATTAACTGAGGCAAGTCACCTAACTTTTGTTTTCCATCTGTGAAACAGAGGGCGAGCACTAGATCAATGTTTCTCAACCAGGGGTGTTTTCATCCCCAAGTAATTGGCAATACCTGGAAACACCTGATTGTCACAAATTGGGGGAAGGCATATTAATCACGTTTTTAATTTTCTGTATTTTATGATGCTTTGACATCTTGGGAGCCTTGCTAATCCTGGAAAGGCTGCCCCTCCCAGGGATAACTGATTCCTAGGAATAGCAAACAACTCCCTCTGTCACCAGTGCACCTTTTATACGAAAACCAACCAATCCAGAGCCCATACCCCCAACCACCTCTTTCATCTTTCACACACTTCCCCTGCCCTAAATCACCCAGGGCCAGGTACTAGACAACTAGAGACCACTCCTGTAGCCCAGGGCCAATGAAATTACTCAAACAATCCAATCCTAAACTTGCTCAAACCTGCGGACCCTGTTCCAACTATTCCCTCCCTTGGAAACCACAATAAAAGCTCTGAGCCACACGTTCTCCTCGCTCCCTCTGCCTCCTGAGCAGCCCAGCTGCTTCCCCGTGTGGCCCCACGTGGCGTGGGTGCACCTCCTGCTGTTGGGAACTGTTTCCAAGTATGTCATCTTATCAGACCTGATTAAAACAGAATCCCAGATACATTTTATTTTTAATTTTTATTTATTTATTTGATTGTGCCAGGTCTCAGTGTGGCTCACAGGCTCCTTAGTTGAAGCATGCAAACTCTTAGTTGTGGCATGCCAAATCAAGTTCCCTGACCAGGGATTGAACCCAGGCCCCCTGCACTGGGAGCACAGAGTCTTAACCACTGCACCACCAGTGAAGTCCCCTCGCAGGTACATTTTAAATCAGGAGGGTGTACTATTAGCATGTAGTGAGTAGAGGCCAGGGACGTTGCAAAACATCCAACAATGCACAGGACAACCCCACAGCAAAGAATTATCTGGCCCCAAATGTCAACAGTGCCAAGGCTGAGAAACCCTGGACTAGATGAACTCTTATGTTCTTACCATTTGATTCAAATAGATCTGATAGGTTGAACTGGCTGGAGAAGATACTGCTGTGACATGCAAAACAGCACCGTTATTCTGCGTTATCCCACAGACTTAGGTGCACTGAAAAATCTTCCTTATAATAACAATTATGGTTAAGGGATTTGATCAATGGCATAGACACATTACCAAGTGCTAAAGTAATGCTGAGAATAGGCATGTAATTCTTAATAAAAATTAAAAAACATTCTAGCAGGAAATAAATGTGTGGTAGTGACAAGAACATTTTCATAAAACAAACTCATCACAATTCTTAAAAGGGACTAAAAATCAATGTCTTGGCATAATAAAATACAGTAAAGAAAAGAAGCCTAGCAAATAGCTATTACCTTCAGATTAAAGAGCCATAACCTCAGTGTTCTCCCCTCACTGCCTCCCATCCTCACTCCCCCGCAAACAACCCCAATCATACCAAGGATTAAAAATTTAAGGGTCGGGCTTCCCTGGTGGCAACTAAGCCCGTGCACCACAACTACTGAGCCTACACTCTAGAACCCACAAGCCACAACTATTGACCCCACGTGCCACAACAACTGAAGGCCATGCACCTAGAGCTTGTGCTCTACAACAAGAGAAGCCACCTCAATGAGAAGCCCGTGCACCGCAACTAAGAGTAGCCTCCGCTCACTGAAGCTAGAGAAAAGCCCACTTGCAGTAACGAAGACCCAGTGCGGCCAATAAATAAATAAATATTTTTAAAAAAAAGAATTCAAGGGTCAAGGGTCATTATGTCTAAGATAAACAACATCCATTTTGCAAAATAAAGCGTATGTACATATATTCAGGTCTGCTCTACATGGACTGCAGTACTGCCCAGAGTCTACTTAGATCTAGTCCACCAATAACTAGAAACTCTGATCCAATTTGGTCAGCATCTTTCAGAAAGGTAACAATTAGATTTAAGGTCATGAAGAACTTTCTAGAGACACTCCCTACACTGCAGCCAACCTGGTAGAGAAGCCCTGAAGAGGCACAGAGGCTGGCATTTATCAAAGAGCTAATCGTCTGCATTTAAAAACATTCTTTCATGCCCGGAAAGAAAAGATTTCTTAAAGGGGAGAAAATTTCAGAAAGATGTTTAAAAATAACAATGTTGGAGAAAATAGTTGAGAACAGTCATGTCATTAGAGGTAGAAGGCAGAAGTGGGGGAACTGGAAAGGAGGCCAAAAGTTCCTTTGGATTAGGAGAAGGGGAGTAGCAGTGTCTGGGAAAAGTCATGAGAAAGCTAACTGTTCAAAGGCAGCTACTTAGTATCAAAGGGTTTGAAAGATTATTTCATTTCTCTTTATTACCTAGCACCTACCTCAGGGTCAAGATCATCGAGAACAGTTTCCAGTTGTTTCAGTTCTATTTCTGATAGATTCCCAAGGAGTTCATCTTCATCGAGGTCCTTGTACTTTTCTAAGTCCTTCCGGAATGATAGTGCCATGGTTTGCAGTAAAAGTCACTTAATTTTTGCTATTCAGAACAGTCAGAAGTGATTTCTTTTTTCTTAAAGCTATGGAGAGAAGAAACACAAACATTTAAAATGTTAAGTCATCCCCACCTACTTAGATCTATTTTGGGTTAAATGAAATGTAATTTCCATGTGTCATATAGTCTTTGACCATATATCATGCACTACCCTTGGCTACAAACCATTTAATGCCTTTACCTTTAGTCTTTTGTTGACAAAAAGCAAGCAAACAAAAACAAAAAGCCACAACTGGGAAAAAAAAAAAGATGGGGAGGAGGGAATAAAATTCAAATCCATTAAAACAGCTACTTGATAGAATTTAATTTCCTGATAACTGAGTTTTAGGGGGAAAGAACTTACGTTATGTGCCAACATATAATTTTTTCCATCAATGGCTTTCAAATGATTACTACCAGAGTACTTTGTTTAAGCACAGTATGTTTGAGGCATGCTTATTCTACTGTAAAGTGCTTAGAAGAACATTATTTTCTGACTCAATATTAATATGGGGGGATATTAATATATTCTTCATGGGAGGAGTGACCATTGGAAAAAATATTTGAGAAGGTGCACTTAAAAATTGTTTTGAAAAGGCATTTTTTCTTCTAATTTATATTTTGTTGCATTATGAAAATAATACATTTATTTAGTGCAGTAATCTAGGTTCTAAGTTGAAATAAAAGAAAAATCTGAAGAAAGTGTACTGATTATTTTTTAAATGTGAAATATTAGGTGTATTCTAACCAATACATACTAGCATTCTTATTAGGAAAAGGCATTTTTAAAGGAAAAAAATAACATTCTGAAAATGTTTCAGTAAAATACTCAAAGCCATGCTGGGATATGTCCACTGACTAGCAAGACTGGTCAGGCAGGTCTGGTGACAGGAAGGGATCTTCACCATTTCCTCACTGTGTTAATCCCTCCCAAACAGCTATGAAGTGACTCCAAAAGCAGCATCTTTCCAGATTTAGTGGGACTGTTCCATAAGGAAAAAAATACTTAAAATAAGTACTGCAAAAAGCGTGAAGTAAAAATGAAGTACTTCTATACATTTTAGTCATGTATATGGATCATTTGCCTCACAAAATGTTCCTATGTAAATAAGAAATAATCCTCAGACTTAGGGGTTTGGCTAAATTTTTCTTAGCTGTAAAATGCTCAGTACTTCAAAGT
Source organism: Hippopotamus amphibius kiboko (assembly GCF_030028045.1). Lineage (NCBI taxonomy): Eukaryota > Metazoa > Chordata > Mammalia > Artiodactyla > Hippopotamidae > Hippopotamus > Hippopotamus amphibius. Next base: position 194,312,375 of record NC_080187.1, on the reverse strand, counting down.
CTGGATACACTTTCTACTCCCTTCTCCCCAGTTTTCCCAACTTCATATTTTAACTAATAAATGATCCTCCTTAAACCAGTACCATTTTATGGATCCTTTCATGTGTTTTCATCTCCTATGAAGACAGGAAGGTTCAGCCATGGGGGTCTGTCAGCTAGCAAGCATCTGGGTCCCACAGCAAGCAAATGAACAGAGCTGTGCTCATGCAGATGTTACAGTGCAGGCATTCTGTGTACCTGCCCCACACAGCTCTGGCTTACAGCTGTTCTACTGGAACCTCGTCTGGTCTAGCAGTTAACCCTGGAATTTTTTCGCTTCTTTGAACACGTCATTGCTATCATTACTAAGTTTGGTAAACATCCTTTGCACTTCCACCTTTAAGACAACAAGCCTATCAAGTATCCTGAGAGTGTATTTTCTTGATTAAAAATAATAGAGTCTGAGGAGATGATTCAATAGAAGGTATTGGCACTTTCAAATATATTAACCATAAAATGTAATTTTAAAGAAGGTGGCAGGCAATTTTAGGAGAAAAAATACATAGAAGAACATTCTGAAAAAATACTCCCTTCACTGAAATACCAGTGACATGGTATTTGAGACAGGTATGGGTAAGAAATGGATGAAAGTACAAGAATATGTACCAAGAGTAATTATTTAGCTTTCACTATTTTTTAATGTTTGGAAAATCAATCCAAAAAGTTTTTAATGTAGTTTAGTATAATTTATTTGAGGGGTTTTTTATAGTATACAATACAATAAAGCTAACTTCTCGCTCAATAAATATTTTGAAGAAATACATATTATTTTGAACATCCCCTCACTTTACTCTCAAGTGTTCCAGTTTGGGCCATAAATTCAATGGTCATCCTAATAATAAGGTACTATAATGGGCTATACGTAGGAACGCGGTATTAGGGACAAAGGCAATGTTATGAGCCGCCCAGGGTCTGCAGGTTTGGAACATGACAGTTCTTTTTTTTTTTTTTTAAGCAGAAGAAAAAGTAACGTATATTTTCCCCATCTAAGGATAATAACATTTGGTATATATCCTAGTATTTTCATGACATTCCTTAGAGTGACTAAATAGATTACTCCAACAGATGGCTTCTTATCGCAAAGTAAAATCTGTCACACAAAGCATGTTTATATATTGCTTAAAGATTAATAAAATAGACATATTAAAAAAGAGATTAATAAAATGAACACAGCAAACACATCACCAGCCTCAGAAAGAGAACACTACTAGCACTCTCTCTCATGTTTCCCTTTCCAGTTGCATCTCTTCCCCAAAAGTAGCCATTGTACTGAATTCTGAATTAATCATTCCCTTTCTTTCTTTACCTTTCTTTACCTTCACTCTTTACAGTTTCACCTTAAAGGTACATATCTTTAAGCAGTTTCAGCTTTGCTATTTTTTGCACTTACATATATATGAACTCGTACAGTACATATCCTTCTGTGACTTGCTTTTTACACTCAACATGGCTTTGAGTTCATGCTTATAGCTGAACTTCTTTCATTTTCATTTCTATATCATATTCCATTGTATAAATGAACATGAGTTGCTTCTAGTCTTTCCTGCTCTATTTTTCTGCTGTAAACAATCTTGTTACCTATTTCCTGGTATACATGTGCAAGAGCTTCTCCAAGTTGTCCAAACCTAGGAATGGAATTGCTGGGGAAAGTGTATGGTATCACTCAAGTTTACTAGGTAATGCCAATCCATTTTCAAAGTGGCTGTACTAATTTGCATTTCTAGAAGATTCAGGACATGACAATTTCATGTTGCTCATCCTTGCTAACTATTGATATTATCAGAGTTGGGTATTTTTTCCCCCCATTCTGGTGGATATGAAATGATATTTCATTGTGGTTTTAATTTGCATTTTGCTGAGTTATGATGAGGTTGAGTATCTTTTTTGCGTTCTTGACCTTAGTCACTTAGACATGGTGGTGTTCCTTAGTCTGTGAAGAATCTTTGCCCATTTTTATATTGTATTATCTTTAAAAAAAAAAAAAGATGCTCTTTATTATATTCTGGACAATAATCTTTGTCAGTTATACATTAAAAATCTCTTCTTCCATTTTAACTCTTACTAGTTTATTAAGATACTTCTGGGGGAAACATCAAAGTGTTTCTCATTTAATTATTTAAGGAATTTACTTCCTTGGCTTGTTTTTTCCTTTTCAAAGCAATGGAAAGGCATTTCCTTCAAGTTTGGATAATAACATTTTGCCAAGAAGCAAGAACTTCCAGGTACTAAACCAGAGTCTCCCAGAAGCTTCAATTCTGCTTCAGTAAAAAGCAAACAACCGCTACTCATCCTACCTAATGTTGCTCAAAACTCACCAAAAGTGTTCACATTCTCTGATTCTCCAATTTGATTGTACCTTCCCTCTCAGCTCTCATCTTTTACTGTGGGTTATCTGTGTACTGACAATGTGCCAAGTACTAGCAAGAGAAGCTCAGAACTCCCTAAGAAGTGAAGCTCTGGAAGCCATGCTTTGCTCTGCTTTCTGTCCCATGGATAACATGTCCTCTCTTGTTTGTTCTTTGAGATCTGTAATATTGGATGGGGAACAAATTCCGAATGGTTTCAACCAGAGTGCTAGAAAAGTATCTTAAATCTACACTGGGTCTACAGGAACTTTTTTTTAATCCCCAAGCTAATGTAAAATACATTTCATAAAAATACACATAATTTACACAGCACAGGAATAGATTTTTTTAAAGCATAATATTCTCATAGTCATTTTTTTAAAAGGTTGTATATAAGCAAAAGTCAGTTTTACCAGATAAGTTAGGCAAACTTTCAGGCAGAAGTAGAAAAATTTTTAGCTTGAAATTCTAGTATGATCAGAATGTTTAATTCTCCATCCTTAACTCACTTTCTAGAGCAGTGGTTTTCAAGTTTTAGACTGAATCAGAATCCCCTGGAGGGCTTGTTAGGACACCACCCCTGGGCCCCACACCCAGTTTCCTGATTGAGCAGGTCTAGAGTAGGACTGAAAATCGGTATTGTTAACCGGCTGCCAGGTGGTACTGATGCAGCCAGTCAGGAACTCGGCTTTTAGAGCCACTGCTCTAGAGGAACTGACTTCATAAATCTAAATTCTGACAACTAGGTTGCACATTCTTGTAGCAGTCTATCTTGTCCTACTCACAGGCTGAAGAATTTTGTTAAAATAGTCCCCAAAGTCTACGGGAACTGTTGCCATGGTATGCTTTCCTTTTCACTCTGCCACTTGCTTCTTCACTGGATTTCGATTAGCGGAGGCAATACCGAGGAACATATATGGAAGCTCCTGGAATATTCTGGGCCAAAAGCCTTCATTCCATTAACCAACTTCCTTTTCATTTATTACTTGTCTCTAGAATCCTCCTTTTTTTTTTTTTTTTTTTTTTTTTAAAGAATCCTCCTTATTTTTCACACATGATTTCCAGGACCCTGCAAATTTACAGATCAATTCTCAGCCATCTCATTTCACAGATGTTTTAAATTTTAGCTTTCTATTTAGATACTTTTTAAATAGCTGCATTCTAGATCTTTGGGATCACTTTTTTTTTCATCTTTATTGGAGTCTAATTGCTTTACAATATTGTGTTAGTTTCTGCTGTACAACAAAGTGAATCAGCTATATGTATACATATATCCCCATATCCCTTCCCATTAAGCCTCCCTCCCACCATCCCTATCCTACCCCTCCAGGTCTTCACAAAGCATCGAGATGATCTGCTTGTGCTCTGCAGCAGCCTCCCACTAGCTATTTTACATTTGGTAGCGTATATATGTCAATGCTACTCTCTCACTTTGTCCCAGTTTCCCCTTCCTCTCCTGTGTCCTCAAGTCCGATCTCTACACCTGCATTTCTATTCCTTCCCTGTCACCAGATTCATCAGTACCATTTTTCTAGATTCCATATATATGCGTTAGCACTGTTGCTATTTGTAAGCACTGTTGTGAGATTTCAGATGCCATATTTATATTTATCACTGCACAAGGTAGAACTGCTTTAACTGTTCTAAACTAATACAGAGGCAGTCTTAATGCCTAAATGATGCATTTGCACAAAATGGAGACAAAGCACTATGGAACCAAAGGTTTGTCTGAGATTCAAACGCAGAAAAATAGTAGAAGAGTTATATCCGCACATGGTAGATGGTCAGACAGGCAAAATGAACTCAAAGAGAACTCGTACTAAGCAGTCAGTACCATATTCCCACTGATGGCAATTTAGATTTTGCAAAAATCATCAATTAACACTAGAATCCACAATAATTTTTTAAGAGAAATACTTCTCTAACCAATTTCCACTTATTTTCTTTCAGTTTCACATTTTTTTATAGAGTAAGGTCTTGACACTGACTTTTTAAAAAATAAAACTGGAATTACATGATTCAGAGTTACATTCTCTCAATATATGAGGTTAACCCCCACTTCATCACTATTTCAACAGGGCAGGCTCAGAGGTCAGCCTCTTATATGTTCTCTCTTTAATGCACACATGTGATCTTGTTATTTTCTGGTTCAAAAATCTAAAATAGACGCATAGTACCTTCAATGGGATTAGGCAAAGTACAGTGTCAGTGGGCCGAATTTGGCCGGCTGCCTGTTGTTGTAAATAATGTTTTATTGGAACATAGTCACATTCATTCACTTATGTATTGTCCGTGGCTGCTCTTGTGCTGCAATGGCAAAGTTGAATAAATGCAACAGAGATCCATATGGTTTGTAAAACCTAAAGTATTTACTATCTGGCCCTTCAAAGAAGAAGTTTGCCAAGCCCTTAACCTACAAGATAAAGTCCAAATTCCTCAGTATGAGATATGTAGTTCACAACCAGGTCCCAGCCAGCTTTCTATTATAATGTTATCTCTGGCTGCTCACCATTACATAGCCTATACACCAAACAGGCCCCAAAGTTTTAGGTCTCTATGCCTTTGCTTATTTCCTTCCCTCTCTCCATAGTGAATGCACTCTTTCTCATCTACCATGTCCTCAAACCCCTACATATTCTCCAAGGCCTAGCTAAAATGTTATACATATCTTCCTTGAAATCTTCCCTGCTCTCCATTCCCAACCCCAGGAAAGATTAGTATCTTCAATTGATAAGATCAACATATGATGATAAGAGAGTATTTCCTCAAAGAAGTAGACAGAACAAATGACTATAGAATGATGGTAACATAATTATGGAAAAAAGTAAGCATGCAGATATAAGAAAATGGGGTTCATTAAGCAAGATTTGGCCGTATTCATTAAGCACAAGAGAGGCATGGTATCCTGACCAGCAGATGTGATTGGCTGTTTCCCACTGCAGTTATATGCCTCGTATGAAGAAGCATCAGACAGCCAATGCCTGATGTCATTCAACATTTATACCACTCAATTCCCCTTATTCTGCTCCATGCTCACCAAGTAATCTTCTAATTAAAACTTGGCTATTCACATAGCTTTCCTCACTGTAAATTAACAAACTGAGGTTTTGACTTACACACCAGTCTTTTATGAGTGTGGTTAGTATGGGCCACTTTTTAAGAAATTAGGCACCTTTTGGTGGACTGAAATCAGGTCTCTGCAAAAGCAAAGCTGAGGACCATCGTATGAAATCCTATCCCAGGATTGGCTGGCCAGCTACTCCTAAAGACACCCTCTATCTCATGTCAAACCAACACTGACAGTGTATTAGGTCATCTGTTTCTCTCTCTTGCTGAACACTGTAAGCCCCTTGAAGAAGAGAGATTCTCTCCTAGATCTTATTTCTTACTGGGTTGCCATCACCAGGTGCAGTAGCTGGTTACACATAGTTAAACCAAATTTGATTTAACTGGATCATATACCAGTCTCCCCTTTCTTTTTGGTAGTTCCCTCTGAAACAGGAGGGAAGGGGGCAGGGCGCAAACTTTGAAAGAATGACATAGCCCAAGGACATGACATAAACTGATTAGAACCAAGTGGGTCCAAGATGGCAGACAAGTCAACTTCCACTAGACCTTAAACCTCAATATACGTGCATTGTACCACATCAGCAAGCTAAATGACACACCGACAGGTGCCACAGTTCCAAGGCTGACCATAAGGATCAAAAAATGGGCGGTGGCCCAATTTCTAGAAATCTCCACCCCTTCTTGAAATAGCTGGAATACTCCTCCCATTCATTAGCCTATGAAATTACCCACCCCTATAAAAACTGACAACCCAACACCCTGGTGCCTCTCTCACCTTCTGAGATGGCACACACTCTGTTTGTGGAGTGTGTTCCTCTCTAAATAAATCCACTTCTTACCTATCGCTTTCTCTCTCACTGAATTCTTTCTGCAATGAGACATCAAAAACCTGAGCTTCATTAAGTCCTGAAAACAGGTGTGTGATCTCAGTTGGAAGACCTTGGGTTTTGGCCGGGTTCAAGTCCCAATCTGGGTTTAGGCTGGGTTCGAGTCCTGGCACATGGGTTCAAGTCCCAATCTGAGGCACATGGTTTCACCTCTACCTGCCCCAAATATCTAGTATCTCTCTTGCTCCCTCACTCTATTTCCCTTATTACAACTAAAAAGGCACTGATAATCAGTCTTTGATACTTCTGCTAATCTTTACAGCCTCTGCATTGTTGTCTTTTCTTCCCTCAGTGTCAAACCGTTTCAGCTTGACATTCAGGGTTCTCTGCTGTCTAATCTTCCCTAGTTAAAACAAAAGAAAAAACATCTGCTTATCAGTTACCAGTCCTCTGCAATTATATACATGCCCTGATGAAGATCTGGTTTTCTTCTGAGTAAAGAAATGAATTTCCTTCTCAGGAGATACCAAGCCTCATTCTTCAGATGTGCTGGGCTTAAGACTGTGTGTCTTTTCCTGGCTGGCTTCTCCTAGGACCCCTGGGTACTAAACCAAGCTGACCGACCAGGTCAGAAATCTTTTTATTTCTGTCTCAAGATTCCCAGATGATTGTTTCTCAATATAGTTGCTATTCAGTCAACAAATATTTTTAACATCTCCTGTATTGTTCCAGACAACAGGCGTAAGCAGTGTACAAGTCAGACAAGTTCCTTACCCCAGTTTATTTTAAAGGTGGCAGAAAGACAAAAAACAATGAACGAAAAACCAAGGTAGTTAACAGATAGTAATAAATACGATAAGGAAAAACCCACGACAATGCTATAGGAGAAGTGAGAGTCAGGAAAGTTACGTTAAGTGTTTCAGATAGACTGTTCTGAAAGGTGACTTTTAAGCCAAGATCTAAAGGTCTCTCACAACCCTCAGCCTAGGACTGTGCTAACAGCAGCAATCTAGGTGAGAAACAATGGTGGCTTTGCTTGAAGTTGTAGCTGTGGAGATAGAAGTGGAAAAAAACATGCGACACATTTTAGAAGCAAAGCCAAAAGGACTTGTCCACAGATTGGCTATAAGGGGCTAAGGACAAGAGATGCACTGAAGGATGACCCCTGTGTTAATTTCAGTTGGTATTTAATAATTTTTTTTCTTGGTTCCATACCTATTTTTTCTGAAGAGCTGAACATGGCCCTATGCCACCTATATTTCTAGGCCCGAAAAAAAAGGTTCTTGGTTAATATTTTCATAATGGTTTGTTTTGAGATCTACATTGTGAAATGTTCTAACATGACAAATTTTGAACAAACCCACAATAATAACAACCACTTAACCAAACAAAATAAACCAATTTAAAATTACTAAATAAAACAACTGCTGGGTATGGCCTTTAAATATATTTGGAGGCTAAACAAAAGTGTATGTCTTTGTTAATATTATTTCTGGCATCAACTTTTGCAAAGAGCTGAGTCTAAAAAGTGAAACAAGCAAACAGTCTGTCATGATTCTTAAAAACTATTACACAATTACCATTCCTAACTTATTTTTCTCTCCAATATTTTTAATACTTATAGTCAAATTGCTAAAGGAGAGATGATCATGAATCTGGCACCCAGCAATCACTGTGATTTCCAGGTCCACACAGCTGACCCTCAAACACCTAGTCTCTGAGTTCCTTGACCTTCTCTCTTCTGATTGTCTGGTCCTCCACCCTACCTCAGCTCTACAACCCCATGGTTGTAACCTAGTTCTAATCATCACCAATAATTGTACCCCTCCACAACTCTCAATTTCTTTGATCCTCTCTCTGGAACTCCTCTGACAAAACCCCAATCCTGGTTAAAATGTTCTTCCTACTCATCATCTGTACCAGGATGTCAGATAAAACACGAGAAAAACACACCAACTGACCAGTTATATTTAATATTTATCACCAGTAACATCAAATAGCTCTGCCTAGTAATCCCATTGCATTCCCCTAGTCCACCACTCTCCCAATATCTAATATGACTATTTTACTTCTTTTCCCTCAAATCTTTAATATTTCTTACCTATCACTCTCAAATGAAGACCCTCCCTAGGACTTCCTAGGTGGCGCAGTGGTAAAGAATCCACCTGCCAATGCAGGGGACACAGGTTTGAGCCCTGCCCTGGGAAGATTCCACATGCCACGGAGCAACTAAGCCCGTGTGCCACAAAAAAAAAAAAAAAAAAAAAAAGACCCTACCTTAATATTTCATTGAGAATATAGAAGTAATCATAAAAGGATAGCTAAGCTCCCACTGCTATGTCTACCAACTGACCTGAATCTGTACACACCTACTCTTATCTTCTCTCTTGTTTTTACAGATAAACTGTCCAGACTCTTAAGGCCAATCCCACTGCCTGTGACCAAATTCCACCCATGCTCATTTATACAAGATCATTCCAGTCACTGGGTCCCTTTCTCTGCAGGATCATGTCCATCAGCATAAAGACTGTAACATATCTCCCAAATCAAAAACAAACATTCCTTTGACTTCACATCCCCCTCCCAACTATCTCTTGGCTCCTTTTTACAGCAAAATTCCTTGAAAGAACTATCCGTTTTTGGTACCCCAAGTTCCCTCCCTCTTATTCTCTCATACCTTCTCCAATCTGGCTTTTGTTCCCAGCTCCTATTCCACCCAAACTGATCTTGTCAGCAATGACCTGCATGGTGCCAAATCCAGCTGTCAATTCTTTTTTTTTTAATTTTAAAATATTTTATTAATTATATACAGTAAAAGTCACTCATTCTGATGCACAATTTTGTGAGCTTTGATAAATGCATAGAGTTGTACAACCACCACCATAATCAAGATACAGAGCCAGCTGTCAATTCTTAGTCCTTATCTTATGAGACCTATGAGCAGCAACATCTGACAACAGATCACTCCTTTCATCCCAAAACACTTTTCTCACTTGGCTGTGGGGACATTATTTTCTCTTGGTCTCCCTTTATCTCTCTGGCTGCCCCACCTCACTCTCCTTTGCTAGTTCCTCATCTTCCCTACTTTAAATGTGGGAGTGCCCCCAGGACTTAAGTTCTTTGGACAGCTTCTCTTTTCTATACTCACTCCCTACGTGATTTCATACACTGACAACTCCTGGACTTATGTCTCCAATTTGGACCTCTCTCCCGAACGCCAGACCATCTCAGCAATTTAACATGAGAAACTTAAAAATACAGAGTTAGGCAGCTCAATCGAGTGTTAACTTTCCTGTTAATTCTTAGCTTAATTTATTAACTTCTTAATAAATAAGCCTTCTTAACTCTAGGTTATACCTCAGAAATATTTTAAACATATGCTTGCTTTGTACAAGTAATGATATGTATTTGATGTTGAAAATTAAAGTTCCCACAAATATAGAAAAGATTGATTTTTCTGTAACCACAGTAACAAGTATTAGTCATCAAAAAAATCAACAATTTGCCTTTGCAAGGCAATCTAATCACCGTCTACCTCACATTTCTGAAGGTCGGCCAATGAGGAACAGACTCACTCCAGTAAACACCCCTCTGAGTGCCAGCCAACCAATCAACAGACTCACTCAAATAACCATGCTTCTACAGATAATGTCAAGATGGCGTCAGAAAGTTTGCCAGTCCCAGAATTCTACTCTTCCCAAAAACCCTGTATAAGAAATTGGCCTTCTTGCTCAGACAGACTGTGCCTAGCTAGCATAGCTCTCCCTAATTATAACAGGTATTAAATTCAGCTGTGTCTTTTTGTTTCAGATATTGACTATTGATTGGTAGAATGCTAAAGAACACTCAGTGATTACATATGTTTATTTTTAAATGATAAAAGTATTTCAGTGTTGATACATATTAAATAATAGTACTTAGGATCAAAATATTCCCTCTGGATAAATATCCATTAATCTTTTGAACTGAATATGGTTCACCATCCAACACTTGACAAGTATCTGATTCAATTTGCTTTGATTAAAAAAATTAAACCAATATTCCTTTTTTTTGTTTGTTTGGGCCTGGCTTCAGAAAAAATCTGGAAACAATTTAAAAATAAGTCATCTTGGGGGACTTCCCTAGTGGTGCAGTGGTTAAGGATCTGCCTGCCAACGCAAGGAACATGGGTTCAAGCCCTGGTCTGGGAAGATCCTACATGCAGCGGAGCAACTAAGCCCATGCGCCACAACTGTTGAGCCCACGTGCCACAACTACTGAAGCCCATGTGCCTAAAGCCTGTGCTCTGCAACAAGAGAAGCCACCACAATGAGAAACCCACGTACCGCAAGGAAGAGCAGACCCCGCTTGCTGCAACTAGAGAAAGCCTGCGATAGCAACGAAGACACAACACAGCCAATAAATAAATAAATAAAATTTTAAAAAATAAGATAAGTTATCTTGGGAATTCCCTGGCAGTCCAGTAGTTTGGACTCCGTGCTTCCATTGCAGGGGGCGTGGGTTTGATTCCTGGTCAGGGAACTAAGATCTCACAAGCTATGCAATGCGGCCAAAAAAACAAAAAAAAACAAAAAAAAAACTTATAAATAAAATAAGTTATCTCTACCTGGAGATTTTAACATTTAAAGCATCTAAATGCTGTCCTATTTAATGTCAGCCTTTAGTTTCCCCTCTGTTGGTTTGAGGAACATTCTCTTTGATGGAGAAGGCTGGAATAAAGAAAGTCATCTATTTATTCCTGGCATTGCTAAAGCACAGGTTGAGTATGAATATCTGTCAGGGATATTGTGCAGCAGATTCCTCACCTGCAAGGGAGTTTAAGAGTCTCAGAAGGTCATTTCCTTTTTATGAGCTTATGATTCTAAATAACATTAATTATAACCAAAAAAAATGTACTTGGCGCTCGCTGCATCCAAAACACTATGCACACAGTATTTACCTTCTAAAAAATAAAAACCATTTTATTTTAGTTGTATATAATGTATATTACTTGTGTAGTAAAGTATTTTTTAAAGGAAATAAGTTGTATACTAAACCTATCCTTCTGTTTACTGCCTCTTCTATACAATGAAGTGTAATAGGCAGTGTGTTAAATAATGATTTTTGTGGAGTTCTTAGGATGCTATGGTTGACCCAGACATGGGCACACCTGAGTGCGGTAGTTGCTCAGCACACAAAAGTTTGAGAAAATGGTGATTGATAATTCTGTGTAAAAGTTCCATGGAAACTTACCAGCCTTCACTAAGTATGAGATTATCTAAGCAGCCCTGTCTTTCCTGCCATTGCAACTGCTGCCATCTTGATTTTTTTTTTAAATGAGATCTATAGATCCCAAAAGCACAAGGAAAGAAAATAAAGTGTGAAATCTGAGGGCAGTCCAGAAAAACTTGTTAGGGCCAGAACACAGAAGAGATTTAACTGGAAGCAGGTTACTGAGGGCAACCTTAAAGTAAAAAGAAACCAGGTCATTTCTGTGACTACTAGGAGAAATACTTCATAGGTTACTCATACCACTTCAAAAACAATCTTTCAACAAGACTCTACAGAGAGACTTTGTAGCTCCCATGTGAGTACCCCCACTTCCTTTTCTGGCTCAAAGAAGCCAAACAAGCTCCTAATCGTAGCCCACCTCCTCTCTATTATTCTTTGTGGAGTTGCAGCTTCAGAGGTACAAGGCAAGGTCAGAGAGGAACCCACTCTGTCCTTGGATGAATGCCACACCAGCCACACCCTTAGCATTCCCAGTTTCTCAGTACCAAATGTTTTTCAGTCTTCTTTTTGGTTTGTTTAATAGATTGGATAGATGAGGAAACGCTCAAGCTTTTCTAAAAGTTATTGCAAACTCAAAAATATCTTAAAATAGAAATGACATCATAAACAAGTCTCTCAGGGTAATAAGGTTACAGAGCTCTTTATCTCTGCTGGTTAACCTAAAAGATTCTCCTAACAGTTATACTGTGGACAAGACCAAATATGATATGAGGTGGCTTGCAGGAAAAACTTATCAGTGCTCAGCCATCAATCAAAATGCTGAATCCATTCCAAGTATATAATGGAGAGACTGAGGGTTTTCTTTCTCTATCTCTCCCAAGGGAAGTATCGCTATGACTCATTCTTCCTCTTGCAAGAATTTTCTTAATACACCGAGTTAGTAAGCATTGAACTATATACAAAATCCTAAAATAAACTACGCTAGATCTAAAAGAAATCATGCTGAGATCAAGCTGAGTTTTATGCAGTGAACAGAAGGTAAATGGCAACATCTTTTCTCAGTTTCACCCTTCGAATTTCCTGGGCTTCAGATCAGATTTTTCCCTTCATTCTGAAAAACTCTTTTCCAACCATACCAATTTTCCCATCTTCAAATCAATGGTTGTATTTGTATACATTTATTAAGTGCCTATTACATTTAATGTGCTGTCCTGGGGAAGTGAGGCATTGGACTGGAAGGGGGTTGGAAATAGGGAGAGGAAGGGCCCATGGGAAGGAGAGGAAAATAATTCAGAAAATTGCATAAACAGATTGTTATTCTCTCTCCCCACATTATAAATGTTTCTCAAACTGGAATTTTAAAGATCATAAGAATCAAAGACATGGCAAAAATAGGGCACAGAGACTGTAATATTCAACTGTAGATTTAATGTTAAATGCAGATTCAAACTCAACACTTTAAAGTTTTCTTTGGATACACTGTTGCAGTCTCTTAATATGTAAAACTGGTGACCAGCAAAGTTGAGCATATAGTGAAAGTAAATCTGATTCTCCCTCCCACCCTCTCTTGACACCTAAGAGTACAGCCCAGGTGCACACTGAAAAGAACCCATCACTGGTTATGTCTCTTCTCCACTCCCTTTTCACATCCATGGGCATGCAGAACCCTATTCTCCAGCAACGCTATGTATCAATAATTGTGCCACAAAAAAGGATTAAGAAGTACACCACTGTTCATCTGAAAATGTGTTTATGTAGAAAAACATACCTCCAAATGAGGAAACTATCCTGGGAGAAATCAACTATTCTCAACAAGATGTGACTTGATGAAGATGTACATAATTGTTGCTGGCAATACCTGCAGACCTGCTGATTAACAGTTAATAAGGCGTCAAAGTATTCTGTGTGAAAGCTGTCCCAGCATTCTAAAAAAGTTAAGGTTTTGGTAATACATGGGACAAAGTGCTCTAAGGCAGGGGTCCCCAACCCCCAGGCCATGGACTGGTACTGGTCCGCGGTCTGTTAGGAACAGGGCAGCAGGGCTGGTGGGCGAGCCAGCTCAGCTGCGTCTGCCGCCCCCTGTCACTCCCCATTGCTCTCATTACTGCCTGGACCCCCACCCCACCCCCCTCACACACACCCCTCCTTCCATGGAAAAACTGTCTTCCATGAAACCTGTCCTTGCTGCCAAAAAGGTTGGGGACCGCTGCTCTAAGGAATTACCGAAACCAATCTAAACCGCCAAAGTAAGCCCATAAGATGTGGAAAATATCAGAGAAAGTATTGTTTTTAATATGAAGTTTCCCCAAATCAATGACCATAAAATAAATACTAACATACACACAGAATATAGCTACTATTGTTATTTGTGTTGTGTATTGTGTTACTTGTATTTGTAATTGCAAAATAATGCACGATCTTGGCCAAAATGTCAAATACTACAGTTGATAAATATCTCCCTACCCTGTCTCATTCTGCTAGCGTTTTAATCCTTCCAGACCACATTTTGTTTTGAACCAACAATCTCACTCTAATAAAATTCATTCTTCCTAATAAAATTCTACTTTTCCCCCCTTTTTGGTACAATGGGTCTGGCTGGATTGTAATGAGAATAAAACAGCAAGTTTTAAAAGTTTAATGGGAAAACTTTCAGTCTTAAAAATAAGTGAAAAGAACATTCTCAGTTTTAGCTAGGCTATGTAACTCAAGCCCCCTTTCTTTCCTAGAATAAGGAAAATCCTATTTTTAAACTGCCTGATGAATACTTCTGAGTCTTTCCTGAAGATACAACAAACTGTGACAAGTTGAAGTATTTAAGAGAATTCAATTATCACTCGAGGAGGAAAAACAAAAACAAACCAAAAATTCCAGAAAAAAATCCAGAATTCTTGGGGAGAAAAAAGCCTAGAACTTAACTCCTAGCATTGGGGGTCAGTAGGTCCATGGACTTAAGGGCTCTGTGACTTTGAGTGAGTTATTTCACTTCTCAGTTTTCTGGGCTAGATGAGGAATAACCAAGATATGCCCTAGTTCTGACAATAGACTCCTCCAGGTCCAGACAGCAAATCAAACAGCCTTTTCCCCAGTCAGCATAAATTCTGCCTCAGTCTTGAGGCAGCTACCACCAGCAGATGAGAAGTGGCAAAGGGATGAAGCCTATTCACTTCATTCCCGGGCTCAGTGTCCTCAGGTCCCTTCTACCTCTAATGCCTATGATCTTAAGGAAACATTAACCCAAACTTGGGGGAAAAAATAGTAACCTGCCCTCATCACTGCACACTGAACAATAAATATGAAGAAAGGAAAACTATGAGAGCTGAATCATGCTAGGTAAGCACAAAAACAATACAGTGAAATACTTTAGGAAAGTGACATGAAAAACCAGAACAGATTTAAACAATGAAAAAAGTAAATAATGAAGTTAAACTTGGGCCTATGTCATCAAGTACTAGAGAAAAAGAAGTTAAAGTTCAATGATCATATTAATAAATGCTTTCCTGAAAAGTTGCCAAATAAAGCAAATTTCTACAGATCATTTCCTATTTTCCCATAATAAAATCAGAAATGTTTCTATGAAAATATGAATTCCCAATACATCATAAATCGTAAGAATGAATGCAAAAGAATTTTAATCACAAAATTAAATATAAATTTTAGTAACAATAAAAATACTGAAGTATAAAGCAGCACATGCACTTCTGTCTTGTTCTTTATTTCATTTTCTCTTTTTAAAATAAATTTTAAAGTATCTAACTACTGTCTCTATTTTAATTAGATTTTAAAACCAAGACACTCAAGAGTAGGACAGTACTGGAAGATATTGGGAAAAAGACGTTAGAACAAGGAAAATCGATTGGGAAAGTAGATTTGGAATTTAGGAAAGAGACTTTTGAGGAACAGGCTTCATAAAGGCTTCAGTTTCAGATGGTGACATTCTAAGGAACTTTAGAGGAGTCACTCAATTCCATTAATTCACCCATGTCCATTCCTCAAATCTGGCCCACTTTTCTCTATACTGCAAGAAACACTAATGGTTAACAAATGAGCCCAACAGTCCTTCCAAATCTGAAAGTCTAAGATCACTCAACTTTTAAAAATAAGTGTGTTGGCAATAACTTGGAAAGATCCACAAGAACCAGAGACAAACTAGAGAGCTAAAGATACAGGAAGAGTGTTCACTAGATATCCAGTGGTCCCTTTTGAGTTTTGTATCATGTGCATTTATTCCATTTTTAATTTAAAAACTCCATCATTTGTTGCATTTTGCTGCTGTGTATGAAAAAACAGTAACAAACATTGCCTCTGACTTTTTGCATGCCACCAATAGCAAAAAGTGCTTTGGTGGAAAAGCAAAACAACAAAAAGCATTAGCCATTAGAGAGTCCTATTAAAAGAATTTCAGAACATTAATTAAGGAGAAAAAAACTAACGATCTATGAGACCAATAGTAAAAATCATTTAAAGAGATACATAATTATATAATCTCCCAAGCTCCACAGCTTGGGACCAAAGGCCCTATATAATTGAAACTCTGAAACTGGGATGGGGCCAGTTTTCTTTTTCCCTAAGGAAACATCAAGAGAAATAACTTTTCTGAAGTTCTGTGCAGGCTTTCAAAGCCTTGTGTTTCTGGACCCTGCCCCTTCCCAGGAAGGGTTCCAGTACCTAGGGAAATTTCTGGAGTCTCATAAAGAGAGGAAGTAAAAACAATGCTTTACCAAGCCCTCGCTCCTACGGACAAGCAAACTCCTTGCCTGACTAAGCTCTTGCCTTCCTGTGCGAATGATGTTGATCACAGTCACCTGACTATGCTTCCTGAAACAGTACTTTTACATTTCATTCCTTTGCTAAGAATTTTTTTCTTATTTGTTAGGTGCTTGTATTTTGATAGTTTCTCCGGTGATTTTGATAAAACTCTACCTTCCTACTTTCACTAAGAATTATTAGGAATCCTCAGCTCTAATTAGGCTGTTATCCTCAAGGTCTCACAGATATCCCAAGTTCACCTTTACCTCTTTGCTTCATTTGTTTCCCTAAATGGTCTGCACTTCTCTTCAACAATCCTCCCTACCCCAACCTCAAATTTCATTTTTCCATTCTATTCAAACTTGGATATTCTTTAAAGACTAGCTCAAGTCCATCTTCTCCAAAGCCTTACCTAGCTCCTCCAGCACTACTTGGCCTCTTCCACTCTGAAGGTCAACAACACTCAGGATGCACCATACCATTTAGCCCCAATACTTGCCACTGATTCAGGCGTCTGGTGCCCCGTCTGCTACGAACGCATGCTCCCCAATGGACCATGCCTCACTCCTACAGGGTGAAGTATTTCATACATACCTTTGGAGAAACAGCACACTTATGACTTTTAGGGATATCACTCGTTTTACCCTAATCAACTTCAGGGGACTAGAGACATGCCAAGATTTGCTATAGCAATTACTGAATTAATTTTCAGACTAACGTGAAGAAGCAGTTATGTTTGGAGAGGCACATGCCTAAACTTACATAATGAGTCGATGTCTCAAGGGGGACGTAGGGAACACAAAACCAATCAGAGAGATTCGGAAGGCCCTGGAGTCAGGGTATAATTCTCATCAGGTGGAGAACACCTAAGATGAGAGAATGAGTTCCCTCAGTTAATGCCAAAAAGAAGCCATTCTTCAAGAAAATGGCACTGTCCCACCACTTTGACTCTGTGTCCCGACTTTAGAGAACGTCATTGTTAATGAAGTACTACGATATCCAGAGTGAGTAACCGAAGCATCACCAACAGATGGGGTATGTGTAAGTAACCACGTGGCAGCCAGGGGCAAGACCACACAACCCACCGTAAGTGATCTTGGGAACAAAAAGGGAAAAGGGCAAGATGCCTGTCCTCTTAAAAAGACAGCACTGAAGGTTTTGATAGGAAAAAGTTATTTGCTATTATTGAATTACATGCTTAAGAAGGATGAATTTTATGATATGTAAATTATGCCTCAGTAAAACTGTTTAAAAAAATTTTTGGTGACTTGAGCTGGAGCACTTGCATGTGGTGAAGCAACTGACAGTCCACAGGAGAGGGTATCACAGATTTTTACTGGAATTTCAAGACAGAAGACAAAACCGCTGGTGCAAAAACTGAAATTGTTCATCATATTAAGATAGGAGAGTTCTCTATAAATAATAAAAACTAACAAAATATAGCCTTTGAGAAATACATATACACACACAATAAAAACTAAACCATAGAGAACTACTGAAATAATAAGAACCATACAGCTAGTAGGGATAGTTTCTGAGAAAGGAAGATGGAGGGGGGGGGGGGTATGGAAAGAAAAACAAATTAATATTTAAGACTGGTGATAGCTGAAAAAAAGCAGAACTGACGAAAGAAAGGAAGTCTTAGAAATCATTGCTATTGGCCAAGAAGCTTGGTTTACTGCCCCCAGAGTCATAAGGTCTGCCTTGACATAGGTTCTTTTAAAAAAGGCTAAGGGACATTTTTCCTTTAATAGCAAACAAGGAAAATCAAGAAAGCCACACAGAAAGAAGTGAAGGCAACTTAATGCAGAGCAGGAGAAGAGGTTACTGAGAGCTTACTAGAAGGACTCAAAATGGGAGTTTAGGATAATACTCAAATTAACACTTATGACACCAACAGTAAACTAATATTTTAAAGCGATAGAATAAAACTGTTTATATCTTTCTTACATCTTAGAAACAAGTTTCTTTCATTTACCTGAGTTTCTCAGATTAAAAGAGGCCATATGCCATATTCCAACACAATGAAGAGAAAAATAAAGGAATCAATTTTTATTTGCATACCTGTTATATGCCAGGTATTTACTTTACCAAATACATCTCCTCATAATAAGTCTGCAAAATACTGCTATCTCCATTTCATAAATGAAGTGGCTTTATTCTAAGGCTCAAAATAAAGAGCTTGCTCAAGGATATATAACTTCTTTCTCAACAGTGGATGTAAGATTTGAACCTGACCCTAAAATCCATGCTTTTGATACTATACCATACTGCCTCTATAAGATACTTTCTTTCTACCATGTTTTTACTTTTATGTTACTACACACCACACATTAATAGAAGCAAATTACTGAAACAACAGTAATTGGCAACAAGAAGCCAGGCTGGAGGCAAAAGGGAAGGAAAAACTAAGTAACTAAAACACAAAAGTGTGGGAGGATTTAATGTAATTACCAATAGTCTATAAACTGCAACAAACTCAGAAGGCAATTCAGTAGCACAAAATAATAACTGATGCACACAATGAATTCTAAACTCTATATCCTCCAAATCATCTTGGTTAACTTAACTTTGAAGAACTTCATTTAAGAAGACCAGGAAAGGGACTTCCTTGGTGGCACAGTGGTTAAGACTCCGCCTGCCAAAGCAGGGGACACAAGTTCAAGCCCCAGTCCGGGAAGATTCCACATGCCTCAGAGCAACTAAGCCTGTGTGCCACAACTACTGAAGCACTCGTGCCTAGAGCCTGTGCTCTGCAACAAGAAGCCACCGCAATGAGAAGCCCGCACACCACAAGGAAAAGTAGCCCCCGCTTGCTGCAACTAGATAAAGCCTGCGTGCAGCAACAAAGACCCAACACAGCCAATAAATAAATATATTAAAAAAAAAAAAAAAGGAATGTTTGTAAAAAAAGAAAAAAAAAACAACATCTCAATCTTCTTAAGATATTTCACTTTGTAACCCTGGGCAAAATAGTGAACTACCTTTTGTCTCTGTTTTCTCATCTGTAAAATGAGAATAAAAATAGTACCTATCTCATGGGGCTGATATATTAATTTATTAAATGAATACATATAAATCACTTAGAACAGTTCTTGACACAGAGCAAGTGTTCAATAAATTTTAGCTAATAAAGTCATTATCTTCAAAGTTCATTTTTAAGGAATACTTCATTAGTTCATACTAGGTAAATGAGATATTACCATACTAAGATCCACATAATCCAGACGATTAGTTGCAAAGATTGGGTAAGAGCAATG
Organism: Hippopotamus amphibius kiboko; assembly: GCF_030028045.1. Lineage (NCBI taxonomy): Eukaryota > Metazoa > Chordata > Mammalia > Artiodactyla > Hippopotamidae > Hippopotamus > Hippopotamus amphibius. The sequence goes on along the minus strand of NC_080187.1, from coordinate 194,292,879 downwards.
AAGATTTAAAAAGAGAATATAAAAAAAGTGAGACAACGAATGCACAAAGAAAGCAGCAGAAGAGAGGTGTTAAGTCACCATTTTGCCTACACTTCTATCAGCATTTATCTCATCATAATCAGGTGCTTAATATGTATCTTCTTCACAGGCTGGGAGCCCTTTAAGGACAGGCACTTTTTTTTATATTATCAGCCCAACATAGTGCCTGCAACATAGCAGATACTAAGTATATAACAAAATAATAAGGGGGGGTGGGACTCAGTAAGATTTGAGATCAATGATGCGAGTACCTATTTTACCATATCCTATTACTTTTTATTTAATTGATTATCAGTATTCTGCTCTATTCTTTCTGAACTAGGAAATAAATTTCAAACGTTTAAAAAACAGTTAATTTGCTCTAAAATTAGAAATCTTTCAAATGATGATAAAACAAATTGTGGTAATTTATTTTTAATATTAAAAATATTTCCCTGATTAGCCTGGTATGTCCAAAAGGTAATCCTAATGGTCAAATGATCAGAGTCATAGCAATAAACAAAGAGACACACCTACTTTTTAGCTGTTAATCTGCCAGATGCACTGCAGATACAAAAATGATAAGACATGGTCACTTCCCTGTGACCTCTGTACCAAAGTAAGCATGTTTGGGGATGACCAACCCTAAATCCCCTTGTCTGGGACCACCCTTACCCCGGGCCCTGCGAAGTACACAATCGTAACAATGTCCCCTCCCTCACAGATACAGGGAGTATCCCTAGCCCAAGCAAGATAGATCAAATCCAATTCTTCCCCAGGAATTTGGAAGGCTGAGAAACAAAACCTAGGTTGAGAGATCATATATCATCCAGTCTAGGCTGGAGGCAGCATCACAACAAGCATCACAGCAAGCCAGAGTCACAGTTCAGCTGAAGCTAAGGGGAAGGCAGAAACCAAGAGACAGCAGAGAAAGCCAATCTATAAAGGAGAGACTGGAGGAGGAGGGCTGGGGCATTTGCCTCAGGTGCAAGATTGAAGAGGGCACCAAGAAACTCAGTCATCCAGATAGCTACTAGTGTTCTAGACAGTACTTTTAAAAATTCAAATTACTGCTCTGAAATGGAGCAGAGGCACCGAAAGAAGCGGAAGAGAGTCCATACAAACTGCAGTCAGAGTGAGGAAGGGCAGGGGCTTTCCAAGAGCCTACTCTGGGTTCCAGCTGTAGTTCATTTCAAGGAGCTCAGTTGCCTTAACAGGGTAAAAACCCACTACAACTCCCAGCCCCGCTGTCATACCTTCTAGCAGGCTCGCTTAAGTGGGTGGTGTTCCTGAGACCTAAGAACCTTGATTAATAAACTCTATTTGGGAAAATGAGACATGCACATAAAGCTTTTTTTTTTTTTTAAATCAAGGCAATATATATTTAACTGACAAAAGAATGGTACTGGCAATTAGCGCTACAGAAATTCAGAGATCACTGTGGGTGGTCAGGGCCTAGCTTTACCTAGATAGAGAAGTGGGGAGGAGCAATATCTAAGCAAAGAGGTCAAAGTACATGCTAAAAAAGGGGTGGGAGGAGGATGGGAAGTGAGCCAGGGAAAGGAGAGGAAGAAAAGTAAAGTGAAGGCAAAGGCATGATCTTCACACACCCTGTATTATAGCCAAAGAAGTAAATACAGTTCCTCCAACCCTCAGATTACACTGTTCATTACACTTGAAATATCCTTTTCCCCCTTTTTTCATGTTCAAATCCTTTCACAACTTTCAGGGACCAGTTCAAATATTTCTTTGAAGAGGCCTCCCTATCCTATTCAAAAGGAGTTATAAGCCAGAACTCCTATTTGGCAGTGGGAAAAGATAGGAAAGAGGATGTGGCAGATGGGAAGGCTGACTACGAAGCTGAATGCCACGACAAGGGCTGTTCTCTGGTGGGGAGCAAACAATATTCAGGAGTTCACTTGTGTTGTCATCCCATGTTTTAGGAGAGTAGGAAGTGAGATCAGTTGACCAGGAGGAGTAATGGGGGCTCAAGAAAAGTGGCAAAGAAAAAGCAGATGTAGAGGGTAGCTAACAGAAGGGCCGAGATGCACAGAAGGCTTTGCGGAGGTAAAAATGTGCAAATCTGTCGAGGTCCATTTCTGTGTATGGTTCTGTGATTTTCTCTAAGAAACTGTAGATCTTTGGGACAAACGAGTGGAAAAAAAGGGGGGGGGGGTTGACTTTTAAATAATCATTTGATATTTCCCAATCAAATTCAGCTTTCTTCCCATCTCCCCCATCCCAACCCACCCACCCTCAATCCTGCCCTCAAGGCAAGCAAGCATCCCAGTGGCAAAGAAAGGAAGGAAGGGAGGAAAGGAGGGAAGGAGGGAGGGAGGAAGGAAGGGAGTGAACAGTTCTTTACGAATACTTCCTTGGGTTAATAATCACTCACCATGGACAAAAAAAATAATCCTGGGGTTATATCAAATCTTGCCATGATTGCCCCAGGGTAACAGCTGCCTGAAGATGTCAGACTTATAATGTATAAGTTTGTATACAATACAGTGTATCTATGCATATCAAGGAAATATTCCTTAACAACTCCTCATTAAAATGATAACACCACCCCCAGGAAATTAAAATATTTTGTTGTTTATGCTTTTCCATGTGGAAATCTCCTACTTTACAACTGATAACATCTCGCTCAAAAGGACTGTTATACAATAAGCTAATTACAACAATCTTACCTACAAGTCTATATACATATTAAATAATACGAACATATCAGACAATTGCTACTGGTTTAAAAGATTACAAACTCTAAAGTGTTTTAAGCACCCAGGAGAATACACTTGAAATAAACTCAATTTGCCATCACCTTCTCATTCACTCTTGTCCACTCAGGCCTCATTTCCTCCCAGCTTACCATATTTTCACCCATTTTCTCACCTACACTTCAGGAATTGTGTTCACATGTACGTATATGTAGTGATACTAGTGCTTAGATATGCCCAGATTGAAACTGTTTATTTGTAAAGGGTTATCTCCATGTATCAGTTACCTCAGTTTGTACGTTTGTCTTGGCGTGTTTGTGCTCCTCCGCTAGTGAGTAGGTGTAAGTGTTTGAGCATATGTACCTGAGGGAGTGTATCTCTCTACAGGTCAAAAAGTATGCACATCTGTGGAGGAACCTAGCCTATCATACGATTCTCAAAGCAAACTATTAAGAGTATAAGGGCAAAAGAGGCCAGTCACTAAAGACTATGTATTGTATGATTCCATTTATATGAAATGTCCAGAATAGGCAAATCCACAGAGACAGAAAGCAGAATGGTTGCCTATGGCTAAGAGGGGGTTGAGAAGAAGTAGGCTGTGACTACTAATGGGCAAGGGATTTCTTTTCTTTTCTTTTAATTTATTGATATTTATTTATTTGGCCATGCTGTGCAGCATGTGGGATCTCAGTTCTCTGACCAGGGATCAAACCCATGCCCCCTGCACTGGGAGCACAGAATCTTAACCACTGGACTGCCAGGGTCTCAGGGGTTTCCTTTTGGTGTGAGGAAAATGTTCCAAAATGAATTGTGGTGATGGTTGCACAACTCTGTGAATAAACTGAAATGCACTGTCTTGCTTTAAATGGGTGAACTGTATATGTGAATCATATTTCAATAAAGCTGTCATACCCTAAAAAAAGAGAGACAGAGAGAATAAGGAGGCCAAAGTTGTCCTGCATTTCCATGGAAGGGTATCCCTGTCTTAGGAAATCTTCAATTTTAATTAAGCTCTGGATTCAAGATTTCCCACTGCTAAACCCCTCTAGTGGTCTCATCTCCATCTCCAGCTTTATCTTTATTAACAAGGGTGACTCGAGTATAGAACACGGTGTCCACTGGCTACCACAGAAAAGGACATGTACACTATGATTTCAACGATAGCCACATATGTATGTGAATGAACAAAGGAAGGAAATGAGGAAGGAAATGAGAAAAAGTGAAATAGTTATATTAGAGTAATATGGAGAAGGTGATGTTCTTTTAAAAATGTTATCATTGTATTGTCTTATCAGTCAATAAAATCTGGAAGAAAAATGAACCAACCTGTCTCCTTAGAAACTGTTCCAAGACAAATTCAGGAATTGTGTGTCAAAAAGGATTGGATTGGAGTAATGTAGTAGAAAGATGAAAACTAAAATGTATGGGTTGTATATATATTTACATCTATCTTGACCAAGTCAATAAACAAGAAAATATTAAGCTCTCTATAGCTTGCTCAGGGTGCAACTGATAATGAAATGAGGTCACCTCCGTTAACTCAATCCAAAGAAACGCCATTTAAAATTAAAATTTAGGGACTTCCCTGGCAATCCAGTGGTTAAGACTCTGTGCTTCCACTGCAGGGGGTTCGGGGATAGGGAACTAAGATCCCACATGATGAGGGGCGCAGCCAAAAAAATTAATAAAATTTAAATTCATTATTAGCACCTACATCAGGAAATACATGGTACCTAGCCCTGGATCAATCCTGGTCTAATTGCTGTATGGAAGAGGTGCATAAAAATTGTTATTGTTTTGTTTGTTTGTTTTAAAGATCCAGGGCCCTTCTCAAGGAACTGACAATATAAGCACAACTAAAATGCAAAGTAGCTCAGCTGATTTTCAGTTAAGTTGCCAAGTCAATGTAATGGAAAAAGGAAAAAAATTTTTAACCTATGTTGCTGGAACTATTGGATACCTGTATGAAGGGAAAATAAACCTAAACCCCCACCTCCCAACATAACACAAAAATTTGAGACGGCACAAAGACCCAAAACGTAAAACCTAGAACAAGAAAGCTTTAAAGAAGAAAACAGAGTATCTTTGCAACCCTAGGGATAGGCATAAAAAACACTAACCATGAAATTAAAAATTGATAAAATAACTCCACAAAAAATTTCTGCTCATCACATCATTAAAAAAATATATAGAAAAGCCAAAGCCTAGGTAAAAAAAATCTCCAACACATGTACCAGACAAAGGACACGTATGCAGAATAAAGAACTACAAACAATAAAAAGATGAACCATTCAATGAAAAAATAGGCAAAAGACTTGAACAGATGCTTCACAAAAGAAAATACAGGATAGCTAATTAGCATATGATAAAGCCTTCAACATCATTAATTGTCAAGAAAATGCAAATTAAAACCATAATGAGGGACTTCTTAGGTGGCGCAGTGGTTAAGAATCTGCCTGCCAATGCAGGGGACACGGGTTCGAGCCCTGGGCTGGGAAGATCCCACGTGCTGTGGAGCAACTAAGCCCGTGCGCCACAACTAGTGAACCCACGTGCCACAACTACTGAAGCGTGAGTGCCTAGAGCCCCTGCTGCACAACAAGAGAAGCCACCGCAATGAGAAGCCCTTGCACTGCAAGGAAGAGTAGCCCCCGTCTGCTGCAACTAGAAAAAGCCCACAGGCAGCAAGGAAGACCCAACACAGCCAAAAAATAAATAATTAATTAAAAACAACAAACAAACATCAACAACAGAAACAGAAGTTCAGGGACTTCTCTGGCAGTCCAGTCATTAGGACTCGGTGCTTTTACTGACATGACCCCAAGTTCAATCCCTGGTTGGGGAACTAAGATTCTGCAAGCCTCACAGTATGGCTAAAAAAAAGAAAAAATTTTTTTAATAAAAAGAAGTTCTAAGGTGGGCAAAAAAAAAAAAAATTGGGGGCTGTTTCTCTTCCTGGGTGGGGCCGGCGGAGGCGTACCAAAACTGTTTCGCTCCCTGGAGAAAAATAAAATTAAATTAAATTTGGAAACCTTCCTGGTGGTCCAGTGGCTAAGACTCCTCTCTCCCAATGCCGCAACTAAGAGTTCGCATGCAGCAACTAAAGATCCTATAGGCAGCAACAGACCCGGCGTGTCCCAACTAAGACCAGGTGCAGCCAAATAAATATTTTTTTAAAAAGCTGTGTTTAAAAAAAAAAAAAAGCTGTGTAAAAAAAATTAAAATTTGTCAACTAGAACTCATATAAGCCACTTTGGAGAACTGTTTGGCAGCTTTTTTTTTTTTTTTTAATATTTATTTTATTCATTTATTTGGTTGCACCAGGTGTTAGTTGCAGCAGGCGGGCTCCTTAGTTGTAGCATGCATGTGGAATCTAGTTTCCTGACCAGGGATCTAATCCTGGCCCACTGCATTGGGAGCTCAGAGTCTTAACCACTGCACCACCAGGGAAGTGAAGTCCTGGTCTGGCAACGTTTTAACAAAGTTAAACATATATCTTACCCTGTGACTCAGTAATTCCACTCCTAGGTATTTATCAAGAGAAATAAAAACATTTATCCACAGGAGACTAGTAAAAGAATGTTCATAACAACCTTATTCCTAATAGCTCAAATCTAGAAATAGCCCAAATACCCATCAAGAAGAAATGAGATAAACAAATTGGGGTATATTCATACAATGGAATACTATCATCAATAAAAGAGAACAAACCACTGACACAACACAGACAAATCTCAGAAACATTATGTTACAGGAAAGAAGCAGACACAAAAAAGTACATACTTCTGTGTGACTCCATTTACGTCAGGTTCAAGACTAGGCAAAACAAACTTACAGTGTCACAAAAAACGAGTAAGAAAGTGGTAACCTTTGGAGGGTGAGTGAGAGAAATGGCTGGAAAGGGGCATGAGGGTACTTTCTATGGTGATAAAAAATATTTTCTATCTCTTTTGGTAGAAGTTACAGTGTATAAAATTGGCAGAACTCCTTGAACTGAATACTTAAAATATGTGCATTTTATTGAATGTTAATTACACCTCAGTAAAAAAATACAGAACAGCACTCCGCTTCCACATATAAATTAATGATTTTGTTTCAAATGAAATTCTAGAATCCCCCCCCCCCCACGTTCAATTACTTGCCACTTTGGATTACTGACATCTCTATTCCTTCATTGTTGTAAATCACCTAGTGGGTTACAAATGCATATAGGAAGATAGGTATAAGTATATATGTTCATGTTTAATTTTTCATAAATGGCAAATGAAGTTTATTTTTTTAAAGTCCTTATTGAGGCCGTTTCTCACCTCTGAGATGGCCCACACTCTGTCTGTGGAGTGTTTGTCTCTGCATACACTTCCTATTATCACTTTGTCTCTCACTGAATACTTTCTGTGATGAGACATCAAGAACCTGAGCTTCATTAAGTCCTGAAACCAGCAGTAAACACAATTTGTCTTTATACCTGAATTCGTGGATCATCAAGTTTGTTCCCTTACAGATGCCATCAAGTACTTCTATGTTGGCTGCTTCTAACTTCAGACCTTGAGTTTTGGTCTGCATCCTACCACCTGGACCAGTGCATGCCACATAGCTGTGACAGGTCTTACTTGCTGCACACAGGATCCTTAGTTGCAGCATGCACAAGGGATCTAGCTCCCCTACCAGGGATCAAACCTGGGCCCCCTGCAATGGGAGCATGGAGTCTTACCCATTAGACCACCAGGGAAGTCCCAGCAACACCTGGGATCTTAGTTCCTGGACCAGGGATTGAATCCATGCACCCTGAAGTGGAAGTGCAGAGTCTTAACCACTGGACCATCAGCAAGTCCCCACATCTTTCTTTCTTTTTAAATAAATTTATTTATTTAAAAAAAAATAAAGTCCTTATTGAATTTGTTACAATATTGCTTCTGTTTCATGTTTTGCTTTTTTGGCCGCAAGGCATGTGGGATCTTAGCTCTCCGACCAGGGATCAAACCCTCACCCTCTGCGCTGGAAGGTGAAGTCTAAACCACTGGACCACCAGGGAAGTCCCGCAAATCAAGTTTAATTCTTCACAATTTCAATATGTACCTAATGGACGATGAGAAGTTCAGCAGAATTTTCTGTTTTCTATACCATTTTCCTCTCAATGATTTTATAGTTGTCATTTTAGAGGGTCTGAGACAACTGACTGAAAAAGAGTAAGGCATGTAAATCGAATGTCAACTATTTTAATCAAGATAGAGTCATATATATTTAAATTTAAGAACTGAAAAGCATGAAGAATAACTTGCCAGCTAATTTGAACTTTAAATGATAACGCATCCTGAGGACTTCCTAGGTGGCGCAGTGGTAAAGAATCCACCTGCCAATGCAGGGGACACAGGTTCGAGCCCTGCCCTGGGAAGATTCCACATGCCACGGAGCAACTGAGCCCATGTGTCACTACTATTGAGCCTGTGCTCTGGAGCCCGTGAGCCACAACTACTGAGCCCATGTGCCGCAACTATTGAAGCCCACGTGCCTAGGGCCCATGCTCCACAACAAGAGAAGCCACTACAATGAGGAGCCTGCGCACCACAATGAAGAGTAGCCCCTGCTCTCAGCAACTAGAGAAAGCCCGTGTGCAGCAACGAAGACCCAGCACAGCCAATAAATAAATAAAATAAATAAATAAATTTATAAAAAAAAAAAAGACACAGCTGAACTGTTTAAAAAAAAAAAAAAGATAACGCATCCTGAATAACAAGAGTGGTGTATATCAGACCTGAAAACCACCAAGACCTCTTCTTCTGTTGTACTGAGTCTTCCCCTGTGCCTCTATCAAGGTCTATTTTCATCTTCACCACCTCTCACCCTCCCTAGGATACTGCTCAGATTTAACTAGCTGGCTATTTAGCCAGCTCACCCCAAGTTCCAGATAAATTAATTTATGAAACTGTACTATATCCTATGTAGATATGTCATAAACACACTCAAACCGTATAGAGAGTATAGCCTGGGGAAAAACAGATGATCACTGGGTGGGGAAAAAGATGACTTCATTGTTTCCCACTCCCACAACTGTAGATCTCTCCCTCTGAACTCCTACCACAAGAGTTTTTATTCTCTATAGACAACTCTTACAGTGCTCTGAACTATAAACAAGTATACATGCCTAATCTCAGAGACAGCAGGCTCCCAGACAAAAAACATGTCTTCTACGTCTGTATTCACCACGAGCCTAAGATAGTACCTTGAACAGATGGGGCAAAGCGCATGCTGAATTAGTGAATTATGGAATTAATGTGAATGAAAACAGTTGAGGGTGGAAGAGGAGGAGAGAAAAAAAAAAACCTGAGAAGAGGACGCAAAGAGAAATGAGAAGGGAAAGAGCAAACAGGGAGAAAAAAGAAAAGGAGAAAACTTGTGAAGGAAATTATTTTTGTTAGAGTAGGATTACTTTTTCTAAATTGAGAGTTGGAAAAAGCCACCGCTACCCATCTTATATCACAGCTACCAGCACTGGTCTTTAAACTGTCATTATAAACACTTTAAAACATCTCCCAACCCTTGATATTCAAAGTGTGGTCTCCCACTGCAACTACAGTATTCCCTTTCTGACCAGCAGATTCCAAGCCCCCACTTCAAACCTACAAGTTCCTGGGTGATTTATGCGTGTTAAAAGTTTGAGAAGCACCACCTTACACCCTTCAAGTCCTTTCTGTTGTTTACTGAAACTGTGTTTTATTTAAATAGACCTGTAGCTGAA